>NW_011494896.1:4220263-4223346 GCF_000754665.1 Bison bison bison | reverse complement strand
GGTAAAGAATATGTTGTACGTATAGACAATGGAATACTACTCAGCCTTGGAAGAAAAGTTATGACCAACCTAGATAGCATATTGAAAAGCAGAGACATTACTTTGCCAACAAAGGCCCGTCTAGTCAAGGCCCTTCTCATACCACAAAGAAAAAGAAATGCAAGAGGGCAAAGTGGTTGTCTGAGAAGGCCTTACAAATAGTTGAAAAAAGAAGAGAAGCAAAGGCAAAGAAAAGGAAAGATATGCCATCGAATGAGGAGGTCCAGAGAACAGCAAGGAGAGATAAGAAAGCCTTCTTAAGTGAACAATGCAAAAAACAGAGGAAAACAATAGATGGGAAAGGATAGAGATCTCTACAAGAAAATTGGAGATACCAACCAAGAGAACATTTCATGCAAAGATGGGCACAATAAAGGACAGAAATGATATGGACCTAACTGAAGCAGAAGAGATTAAGAAAAGGTGGTAAGAATACACAAAAGGAGTATACAAAAAAGGTTTTAATGATCTGGATAATCACGGCAATGTGGGCACTCACCTAGAGGCAGATATCCTGGAATGTAATGTCAAGTGTGCATGTGTGTGTGCATGGGTGTGTGTGTGCGTGGGTGTGTGTGTGCGCGTGCTCTCTAACTAGCCTCAGTTGTATCTGAGTCATAGTGACCCTATGGACTGTAGCCCACCAGGCTCCTCTGTCCATGGGATTCTCCAGGCAAGAATACTGGAGTGAGTTGCCATGCTCTCCTCCAGGGGATCTTCCCAAGTTAGGGATCAAACCTGCATCTTTTGCAGCTCCTGCACTGCAGGCAGATTCTTTATCTCTGAGCCATCAGGGAAGCTCTGGGAAGTCAAGTGGGCTTTAGGAAACACTACTATGAACAAAGCTAGTGGAGGTGATGGAATTCTAGCTGAACTATTTCAAATATTAAAAGATGATGCTGTTAAAGTGCTGCATTCAATATGTCAGCAAATTTGGAAAACGCAGCAGTGGCCACAGCATTGGGAAAGGTCAGGTTTCATTCCAATCTCAAATAAAGACAATGCCAAAGAATGTACAAACTACCATACAGTTGCACTCATTTCACTTGCTAGTAAGGTAATGTTCAAAATTCTTCAAATTAGGCTTTTCCTATACATGAACCAAAAACTTCCAGATGTACAAGCTGGGTTTAGAAAAGGCAGAGGAACTAGAGATCAAATTGTCATCATCCAATGGATCATAGATAAACCAAGAGAATTCCAGGAAAAAAAAAATCAACTTCTGCTTCACTGACTATGTTAAATCCTTTGACAGTGTGGGATCACAACAAACTGTGGGAAATTCTTACAGAGATGGGAATACCAAACCACCTTACCTGCCTCTTGAGAAACCTCAATGCAGGTCAAGAAGCAAAAGTTAGAACTATATATGGAACAATAGACTGGTTCAAAATTGGGAAAGGGGTACGTCAAGGCTATATATGATCACCCTGCTTATTTAACTTATATGCAGAGTTCAGTTCAGTCACTCAGTTGTGTCTGACTCTTTGTGTCCCCACAGACTGCAACATGCCAGGCTTCCCTGTCCATCACCAACTCCTGGAGTTTACTCAAACTCATGTCCATTGAGTCAGTGATACCATCTAACCATCTCATCCTCTGTCATCCCCTTCTCTTTCTGCTTTCAATCTTTCCCAGCATCAAGGTCTTTTCCAGTGAGTCAGTTCTTCACATCAGGTGGCCAAGGTATTGGAGTTTCAGCTTCAACACCAGTCCTTCCAATGAATATTCAGGATTCATTTCCTTTAGGATGGACTAGTTGGATGTCCTTGCTGTCCAAGGGACTTGCAAGAGTCTTCTTCAACACCACAGTTCAAAAGCATCCATTCTTTGGTGCTCAGCTTTTTTATAGTCCAACTCTCACATCTATACATAACTACTGGAAAAACCATAGCCTTGACTAGATGAACCTTTGTTGGCAAAGTAATGTCTCTGCTTTTTAATAAACTGTCTAGGTTGGTCATAACTTTTCTTCCAAGGAGCAAGTGTTGTTTATTTTCATGGATGCAGTCACCATCTGCAGTGATTCTGGAGCCCCAAAAAATAAAGTCTGTCACTGTTTCCATCGTTTCCCCAACTGTTTGTCATGAAGTGATGGGACTGGATGCCATGATCTTAGTTTTTTGAATGTTGAGTTTTAAGCCAACTTTTTCACTTTCCTCTTTCACTTTCATCAAGAGGCTCTTTAGTTCTTTGCTTTCTGCCATAAATGTGGTGTCATCAGCATATTTGAGGTTATTGATATTTCTCCCGGCAATCTTGATTCCAGCCTCTGCTTCACCCAGTCCAGCATTTATCATTTATCATTTACTTTGCATATAAGTCAAATAAGCAGGGTGACAATATACAGCCTTGACGTACTTCTTTCCCAATGTGGAACCTGTCTGTTGTTCCATGTCCAGTTCTAACTGTTGCTTCCTGACCTGCATACAGATTTCTCAGGAGGCAGGTCAGGTGGTCTGGTATGTCCATCTCTTGAGAATTTTCCAGTTTGTTGGGATCTACACAGTCAAAGGCTTTGGCATAGTCAATAAGGAAGAAGTAGATGTTTTTCTGGAACTCTCTCACTTTTTTGATGATTCAATGGGTTTTGGCAATTTGATCTCTGGTTCCTCTGCTTTTTCTAAATCCACCTTGAACATCTGGAAGTTTGCGGTTCATGTCCTATTGAAGACTGGTTTGGAGTATTTTGAGCATTATTTTGCTAGCATGTGAGATGAGTGCAATTGTGCAGTAGTTTAAACATTCTTTGGCATTGCCTTTCTTTGGCATTGGAATGAAAACTGACCTTTTCCAGTCCTGTGGCCACTGCTGAGTTTTCCACATTTGCTGGCACATTGAGTGCAGCACTTTCACAACATCATCTTTTAGGATTTGAAATAGCTCAACTGGGATTCCATCACCTCCACTAGCTTTGTTCATAGTGATGCTTTCTAAGGCCCACGTGACTTCACATTCCAGGATGACTGGCTCTAGGTCAGTGATCACACCATCGTGATTATCCAGGTCATGAAGATATTTTTTGTACAGTTCTTCTGTGTATT
>NW_011494896.1:4219394-4220163 GCF_000754665.1 Bison bison bison | reverse complement strand
TTGTGTTAGGTCCCTACCATTTCTGTCCTTTATCGAGCCCATCTTTGCATGAAATGTTCCCTTGGTATCTCTAATTTTCTTGAAGAGATCTTTAGTCTTTCCCATTCTGTTGTTTTCCTCTATTTCTTTGCACTGATCCCTGAGGAAGGCTTTCTTATCTCTCCTTGCTATTCTTTGGAACCCTGCATTCAAATGGGTGTATCTTTCCTGTTCACCCTTGCCTTTAGCTTCTCTTCTTTTCACAGCTATTTGTAAGGCTTCCTCAAACAACCATTTTGCTTTTTTCCATTTCTTTTTCTTAGGGATGGTCCTGATCCCTGCCTCCTGTACAGTGTCACAAACCTCTGTCCATAGTTCATCAGGCACTCTATCAGATCTAATCCCTTAAATCTATTTCTCACATCCACTGTATAATTTTAAGGGATTTGATTTACGTCATACCTGAATAGTCTAGTGGTTTTCCCTACTTTCTTCAATTTCAGTCTGAATTTGGCAATAAGGAGTTCATGATCTGAGACACAGTCAGCTCCCAGTCTTCTTCTTGCTGACTGTATAGAGCTTCTCCATCTTTGGCTGCAAAGAATATAATCAATCTGATTTCAGTGTTGACTATCTGGTAATGTCCATGTATAGAGTCTTCTCTTGTGTTGTTGGAAGAGGGTGTTTGCTGACCAGTGTGTTCTCTTGGCAAAACTCTATTAGCCTTTGCCCTGCTTCATTCTGTACTCCAAGACCAAATTTGCCTGTTACTCCAGGTATTTCTTGACTT
>NW_011494896.1:4210214-4218966 GCF_000754665.1 Bison bison bison | reverse complement strand
TGTATAGAGCTTCTCCATCTTTGGCTGCACAGAATATAATCAATCTGATTTCAGTGTTGACTATCTGGTAATGTCCATGTATAGAGTCTTCTCTTGTGTTGTTGGAAGAGGGTGTTTGCTGACCAGTGTGTTCTCTTGGCAAAACTCTATTAGCCTTTGCCCTGCTTCATTCTGTACTCCAAGACCAAATTTGCCTGTTACTCCAGGTATTTCTTGACTTCCTACTTTTACATTCCTATCCCTTAGAATGAAATGGACATCTTTTTTTTGGGAGAGTACATCATGGGAAATGCCAGGCTGGATGAATCACAAGCTGGAATCAAGTTTGCCAGGAGAAGTATCAACAACCTCAGATATGCAGATGCTACCACTCTAATGGCAGAAAGCAAAAAGGAACTAAAGAGTCTCTTGATGAGGGTGACAGAGGAGAGTGAAAGCTGACTTAAAACTCAGCATACAAAGAATGAAGATCATGGCATCTGGTCCCATCACTTCATGGCAAATAGATGGGGAAAACTTGGAAGCAGAGGCTCCAAAATCACTGCTGATGGTGACTGCAGCCACAGAACTAAAAGACTCTTGCTCCTTGGAAGGAAAGCTATGACAAAGCTAGATAGCATATTAAAAAACTGAGATAGCACTTTGCCAACAGAGGTTCATATAATCAAAGCTATGGTTTTTCAAGTAGTCATGTACGGATGTGAGAGTTGGACCATAAAAAAGACTGAGAGGCAAAGAATTGATGCTTTCAAACTGTGGTGCTGAAGAAGACCCTTGAGAGTCCCCTGAACAGAAAGGAGATCAAAACAGTCAATCATAAAGGAAATCAACCCTGAATATTAATTGGAAGGACTGATGCTGAAGCTGAAGCTCCAATACTTTGGCCACCTGATATGAAGAACCAGCTCACCAGAAAAGATTTTGACTATTTAGGAACATTTTCCAGAATTCTTCTATTGCCTTTTAATCAGCTCTAATCATGCCTCTTTTAATTGCATTGATCATAAACTTATTATGATTCAAAGAGATTTAGAGACTAATTGTTTTTGGCACGTGAACCCTTGACACATTTATATTAAATCTCATTGGCACTTACTCAATTGATGCTTCTTGGCAACTGCTCTGTTAGTTATGATCAACTGGCAATCAGATTTTAATCAAAGTTTTAATCTTAACTATGTACTAAAAATTTACATGTGGTCCATGCCAGCCAATTTAGGGGAACAGAAGTCCAAGTGGTTCTTTGAATTTTGGCTAAGTGATCGTCAACGTTGACACCCATGTGATTCTAATTCAACGTTACACAGACTGATCCAATATGATATATAAAAGAAATGGGGGTTGTTTGAGGAATAAGGTGTTTAAAACATTTATCATTAAAAAATATAATTTTGTGAGACCAAAATTATAATTTAGAAACACAAGATAATAACTGTCTTTTAGAATCTAGCAAAAATGTGTGTAAATCCTACTAGGGTTTATGCCGATTTGTCACTTTCTGTTCATAATGGCTGGTTGGTGTCAAACACTGGTCAAGCATGTGGACTCTGGAGTAATATTCCCTGAGTTCAAGCTCAGTTCCAACATTTACAAGTTGTGAGCCTTGGGTACACTTTAAAACTCTCAGCCTTAGTTTTCTCATGTGTTAAATGAGGATTAGAGTCACATTTCCAAGACAATGTTGTGGTGAGGATCAGATAAATTACTTAAAGAAAAGAACCATTTGCCACAGTTTCAGGTTTCTAATATACCCCCTAAAGAAGTTGGAGACTGTAATTATACCATAGTATGCACTCAAATCGGAGAAGGCAATGGCAACCCACTCCAGTACTCTTGCCTGGAAAATCCCATGGACAGAGGAGACAGAGGGTTGCTGTCTATGGGGTCGCACAGAGTTGGACACGACTGAAGCGACTTAGCAGCAGCAGCAGCATGCACTCAAATAACTGTGAGACAAAATGATAAAGTGCTATAAGAAAGGTACAGATAAAACTCTCTAGCTACATTGTCTTTCAAATTACTTTTTAATGGAAAAGTTATAAACCAGAGAAGAAAGAAAATGATGCTGGCAGGTATCCCTGTAATAAAAAAGAGCAAACACAGAGAAAGAAAATCAATGGAGGATTTAAAATGTTCTTTTTGCTGTGATATCTAACATCCTGCTTCCAAATTTTTCCAATATAATAGTATAACCACTTTTAATGAAGAGCTGATACCACATTGCTGTTAATCCCTGTGACCCAAGTGGTTCACAAAACAGGGGTTAATGGTGTCAGTATTTCTGACAAATACTTTAATTGAATCTCAACAAGCAGCCAGATGTCCAGAGTGGGTGGAGCATTGCAATATAGAATGTGAGAGATGGAAAATGCATAGTCTCTGAGGGAGCTCTTAAGTGGCTGGGAGCATTTCAAATGCTACTTTGCTGGGGCTATAAGAAGATACAAAGTATATGGCCCAGAAATCAATAGTAAACAAACACCTAGCACTTTAGAGTAAGGGTCAGGAAGGCTGGACTGAGAAACAGCGCACGAGAAATGTGGAACTGGTGGCTCCACGGTGAAGAACCTGCCTGCGGATGCAAGAGATGCAAGTTCGATCCCTGGGTCAGAAAGATCCCCTGGAAAAGGACATGGTAACCCACTCCAGTATTCTCGCCTGGGAAATCCTTGAGGAGCCCGGTGGGCTACAGACAATGGTGTTGCAAGGAGTCACAACTTAAGAGAGTAAACGACAACAAAAGTAGTATAGAATAAAGGCTTACAGCCTGGATTCTCCAGTTTTGATATGCATTTGGATTATCTGAGGATCTTATTAAGAAATGCAGATTCAAGTTCAGTAGTTCCGGGGTGGGCCTGAGAGTCTGTATTTTCACAGCAGCGCCACTGATGCTGATGCTGCTGGCCTGAGGTTTCTCCTTTTGAGCAGCCAGGCGGTAGAGCACAGACCCTGCTTGGGTTTGGGTGGTGGCTCGTTCTCTTACCAGCTACCTGACCTTGGCCAAATCAGTTAACCTGTCTTTGAGTCATTTTTTTTTTTTAATCTGTAAGAGGAGGATAAGATCAATATCTAACTAAAATGGCCAACGTGAGGGCTAAATTAATTAATGAAGGTAAAGCATTTAAAACAGCACCCAGTACTAAGCAAGCACTCAATAAATGTAATTTATGAATAAGTAAGGATTTCTCATTATAAACATTTAGCCAGTCAACAGAGATGAACATCCCACAAATTTTAATTGAGTTTAATTCACCACAATAATTTATTTTAAGCCATTAATGTCAGCAATCACATTAATCTCCATATCCGAACCTTGGCATGTTATAATTTTTCAAGTCAATGAACTCAAAAAAGAAGCTAATTAACAATTCTCTTGGTGGTAACCATACTCAGAGGCATGAACTTGTCATTATATAACATAAACTTCTTAATCTACTTTTTTCATGAAGAATGCAACACAAATAAGAACTGAAATATTTACAAGTAACTGAAATGTATCATGCTAGTAGCCCCACAGCATTATAAACAGATTGTTTTTTTCTTGTATAAATCTCTTTTTACAACCAGAATTATTCTGTTTGTGGCCTATCTCCCTCATTATGAATTTAAGCTCCTTAAGAGACAATCATTATCTCATCATATGGCTTATATAGCATATAGCATATAACTTGCTGCTTGATATTAGACATATTATTAATAAATAAATGTTTGCAAAAATACGAAATAAATTGCTGAAGATATACCTCCATTGCACATTTCACTCACTTATCAAGAATACATTGAGTGTGATTTTTTTTTTTTTTTTCTGATCATTGTTCTAGGTGCTAACGTTAAGTTGCTTCAGTTGTGTCCGACTCTTTGTGACCCTATGGACTATGGCTTCCCAGGCTCCTCTGTCTATGGGGATTCTCCAGGCAAGAATACTGGAGTGGTTTGCCATTTTCTCCACCAGCCTAGGTGCTAACGAGGTAGAAACAAATAAGCTATAGTCTGTACGTTCAAGGAGTTCGTGGTCTAGTTGGGAGCAGAGTATGTGAACAAATAATTGAAAATAAGATCAATCCCAGATGAGTAGGGGATAGACAAGGAGAATGTTCATAGACTAGAGGTATGAGTGGGTTAGAAAATTTCAGTTAAAGGAAGAACTCATGCAATTTTACAAAAGTGTGAAATAGACAAACAGAAACCTTAGATAGAATGAGTGTTTTTGTTAATTCCCTAAGTTGCGTCTAACTCTTTTGTGACCCTTTGGACTATAGCCTGCCAGGCTCCTCTGTCCATGTGATTTCCCAAGCGAGAATAATGGAGTGGGTTGCCATTTCCTTCTCCAGGGCATCTTCTTGACCCAGGGATTGAACCTACATCTTCTGTTTGGCAGGTGGAACCTTTACCACTGAGCCACTATCTGGAAATCCAGATAGAATGGGTACTAAAGAGCATGAATAGTCCTAGAAGTTAATAGTAGAGACAAAGGCAAGGTCCATATCACAGGCAACAACAAGGTGTCTTCTATTCTATAACAGGTATGAGCTATGATGGAAGGAAACTTAAATGATAAACACTAAAAGAAAAAAAATCTTCTCATAAGGAACACTAATATACAGAATGACTGTAACAGAGCATGCTGCTTGTGAGTATCTATTCTCTTCTCCTTATAAACTGTCACCACAATAAAAAGTTAAATACCCTAACTTCTTTAAGCTAGGTATATAGTCCATAACTATTTTTAGTCAATGAATGAGTTGACTCTTGTGTATAATTTCTGGAAGTGTCCTTAAAAATAGGGAACACATCCTTCTTAATGTTCCTTGCTGCTGCCTGAAATATGATGTAATGGTTGGAACTATAGCAGCTATTTGAACCATGAGGCGATCAAGAAAGAGGGATTCTTGTGCTAAAATTCTAGAAAAGGTTAAGACAGAACGACTCCAGGTACCTTAAACCCATGTTGATTATGAGTTGTCTAGCATCCAATTTCATTTATGTGAGAGATTTTTTCCCCCACTAATTTCTCTGGTCTTATTTTGGGATTTCTTTGCCACTTATTCTAATTCTCAGTGTTACACATATAGAAATATGGAAGGGTTTCATTAAAGAGGTAAAATGGTTACTGAAGGAAAGGAAGGAGATTACTAGAAGAAAGGGCATCAAAGAAGGACCAACACGTGCGTGAAAATCATCAAGAATACAGTGCGTTCAAGAAACCGAGAGAACTTCTGTGTAGTTGGAACACATTATATTGTGGGAAAGAAGGTAGGAAGAACTGGGAAGGGAAGACAGGCACCAGGAAAAAGCCTTAAATATCATACTAAAATGCTTAGATTTTATGAGGCAATTAAGGGCCATGAAAGGTTTTTAGATAGTTAAATGATGGGACCATAACTGGTTCTTACAACTCAGAGAGCTATGTGGACTTAGAAGGAAAAGCAAGAAACAGCCAAGTTCAGGGTCAACTGCAGGAATCTGAGAGAGCAAAGATGCCCAGACCAAGGGCCTTAACAATGAAGAATATGCAACAGAAAAAAAAATATTAAGCAAACATACTATGCAAGAATTAGTAACCACATAAGGGCAGGGTTATGAAGCAAAAGGAAGTTAGGATGACCTCTGGAAATGTAAAATGGCTCAGTCAGTTCAGTTAAAGGTGATGTTATTCCCCAAGACAGGGAAAGAAAGGAGCAAGAGAAATAAAAACTGAAAATGCAAGTCAGACTTTGGGGACTAGGTAAAGAAAGAAAAAAGAAAAGAAAAACATGAATACTGAAAATATAGCTGTCTTTTTTCCTGTATTTAGGTTGCAGTTTAAATGGCATTTCCTCCAAGAAGTCTTCTCCAAATTCTCTTTCTAAAGGAGCCATTGCCCTCTCCAAGCCCACTCTTACATCACTTCATTTTCTTCACAGCACTATTATTTTATAACTTCCTTTTTGTTCATTGTATACTTCGATTAGACTATAAGTTCCAAGACAATGAAAATTTGTTTGATCCTAATGATGGAATCCAAGTGTTATTTGACTATATCACAGCACCTAAGTGCAGTGTGGAATGCTCAGATCATAAACAAAAATTAAAATATAAAGGGACTAAAGCCATCACATAGATAAGCTCCCTCATCTGACAGATGACAAGGAACATGGGCCCCAGCAGTGCCTATAAAAACTTGCCCCAAATGACACAACCAATTAGGTGGGAAGAGGCAGAAGACCCGAGTTCAAGTCCAATTGCCATTTACTAATGACACTAAGAGTCATGAGAACTGCATGACCTCAAGCATCTGTTTCATGAGGTTTAAAAAATATTGCTTCCTTCACGTATGTTTTGAGAATTAAATAAACTACAATACATACAAGCTTGTTCTTCAGGATTCTCACCCAATCTGTCCCAAATCATTCATTCCCAATTCTTAGTTATTATTTATTATACACAATGACCTCATTAGTACTACTTCTAGGGTCTCTTTCCAGCTTGTTTTAACTTTCACAACACATATTTTATATATTGCAAATTTCCTGTTTACCACACTGTGGAACAATTTTCCTCTCTTTGTAGCTCTTTGACCTTTTATTAATGAGGTGTAAAACTACACTCTGTTTGACCTTCACTGCTTTTGTGTCTTTCTCAGTCTCTTAAGTGAGTAACTCAGCAAATTAAATTTTATTACAACTACTGAGAGGCAGGGAGCATAACACAGTTTTCTTACTGCAGGCCCCTCACTACACGCTGTGTGACCTTGGACAAGTTAAAAACCCCTTTGGCCTAAGATTCCTCACCTGTAAAGTAGAGATGACAATACACTTTCCAGGTTATTATGGAGATTGCATAAATCAACATATAAAAAATTAAGCTGTTCCCAGTATATGTTTCAAAAAGTATTAGTGTTTATTTTTCTTCCTGTTTATTACACCATGTATGAAATTGCTCTTACCAGTGCTGTGAAATTATTTCCAATTTTCCCCATTTTACAAAATACAATATGTAGGCTCTGAGAGTTTAAGTAACTTCCTCAAGATCACAAAGCTAGTGAAGAGGAAGTGTTAATAATCAAATTCAAGAGCCAGTTCTGTTGAAAGACAAATCTATGCTCTTGACCATGTCAACATAAGGCTCCATTTTAAAGGAGCCAGATCACTTCCCCATCAAAGCAGACATTTATTAAACCAAGTTGCCATCAAATGCACTTGAATTAAATAAATTTTTGAGCAATATATTTCTTAAAGTAAGAGCAACAGTCATTAAGATAAGGGGGAAAGCTTGGTGAGATGGGTTGTCAGTGATATGGGAAGCTTCTGGAGGTCTTAGGAAGAGCTTAGACATTTGGCTGTTTCTAATTACATTAAGCCCCAGATTACAATGACCTACCTAAAGGTCAACCCCAAACCAGCAGTAATGTGGTCTACAAATTTCTCTTCTCAGTTTTGCTGGGGGCCCTTAGGCCAAAATGCTTAACTACAGGCTATGTCTCTCTTTTTCATTAACTGAATCACAACTCATAAATGCTGACATGTGTCAGAAGAACAACTCTTGAAGGGGCATTTCCTTAACATGGTTGTATCTGAACCTAGGGGCCTGTACCTTGCAAGGACAGCTTTGTTAGCTGTGGTTGTGTCTTGTTACCAAGTTAACAGGGGAAAGCTCACTTTATTGCCTATAATAGGCTCACTCAACTAACAATTTCTATTGGAAAGCCTTTCCAGAATCAGAATGGTTAGCCAAACTAGATGCTTTAAACTTCTTGATGATTTATGACACAGTCCACCCTGTGGTTACTGTTCTTTTCTCTTCAAAATAACAAGTAGTGTTAAGTGCTGGCATCTAATTTTATCAACATAGGTCAGTGCTCTCCTTTTTTTTGGTATCTTCTTTTACTTTTTATTTTATATTGGGGTACAATGTCGTGTTAGTTTCAGGTGTGTAACAAAGTTTCAGTTACACATATACATATATTCATTTTTTTCAGATTCTTTTCCCATATAGATTATTACAGAATATTAAGTTCCCTGTGCTATACAGTAGATCCTTGATTATTTTAAATATAGTAGTGTGTATATGTTAATCCTAAACTCCTGATTTATCCATCCCCCATATTTCCCCTTTTGTAACCATAACTTTGTTTTCAAACTCTGTGAATGTGTTTCTGTTTTATAAATCATTTCATTTGTATCATCTTGATAGAGTTCACATATAAATGCTACTATATGATATTTGTCTTTCTCTGGTTTACTTCACTTAGTACAGTATACACTTAGTATGATAACCTCTGGGTCAATTCATGTTGTTGCAAATGGCACTATTTTATTCTATAATATGGCTGAGTTATATTCTATTATATATTCTAATATACATGTAAAATCCATTAATATATATATATATACACACACACACATACATATGCTGCACTCAATATGCCAGCAAATTTGGAAAACTCAGCAGTGGCCACAGGACTGGAAGAGGTCAGTTTCCATTCCAATCCCAAAGAAAGGCAATGCCAAAGAATGCTCAAACTACCGCACAATTGCACTAATCTCACATGCTAGTAAAGTAATGTTCAAAATTCTCCAAGCCAGGCTTCAGCAATATGTGAACCGTGAAGTTCAAGATGTTCAAGCTGGTTTTAGAAAAGGCAGAGGAACCAGAGATCAAATTGCTAACATCCGCTGGATCATCAAAAAAGCAAGAGAGTTCCAGAAGAACATCTATTTCTGCTTTATTGACTATGCCAAAGCCTTTGACTGTGTGGATCACAATAAACTGT
>NW_011494896.1:4204970-4209838 GCF_000754665.1 Bison bison bison | reverse complement strand
CAACCTAGATAGCATATTAAAAAGCAGAGATATTACTTTGCCAACAAAGGTCCATCTAGTCAAGGCTATGGTTTGTCCAGTGGTCATGCATGGATGTGAGAGTTGGACTGTGAAGAAAGCTGAGTGCCGAAGAATTGATGCTTTTGAACTGTAGTGTTGGAGAAGACTCTTGCAAGTCCCTTGCAAGTAAGGAGATCCAAACAGTCCATCCTAAAGGAGATCAGTCCTGGGTGTTCATTGAAAGGACTGATGCTGAGGCTGAAACTCCAATACTTTGGCCATCTCATGAGAAGAGTTGACTCATTGGAAAAGACCCTGATACTGGGAGGGATTGGGGGCAGGAGGAGAAGGGGACAACAGAGAGTGAGATGGCTGGATGGCATCACCGACTCGATGGATGTGAGTTTGAGTGAACTCCGGGAGTTGGTGATGGGCAGGGAGGCCTGGCGTGCTGCAATTCATGGGGTCACAAAGAGTCAGACATGACTGAGCAACTCAACTTAACTGCTATAGATATATACATATATATTTATGGGTAAATTATATATATATATATAATATAAATAATGTATATATAATGGATAAGATCTTTATCCATTCAATTGTTGGTGGATTTAGTCACTTTCATGTCTTGGCTATTGTAAATAGTATTGCAGTGAACACTGGGGAGCATGTATCTTTCTGAATCATGGTTTTCTCCAGATATATGCCCATGAGTGGGATGACTGGATCCTATGGTAGCTCTATTTTTAGTTTTATAAGGAATCTCCATACATTTCTCCATAGTGATTGTGCCAATTTACATTCCCACCAACAGTGTAAGAGAGATCCCTTTTCTCCTCATGCTCTCCAGCATTTATTATTTATAGGCTTTTTGATGAAGGCCATACTGACTGGTGTGGGGTGATACCTCATTTTAGTTTAGTTTACATTTCTCCACTAGTAATGTTGAGTATCTTTTCAGGTGCCTTTTAGCCATCTATATCTCTTCTTTGGAGAAAAGTCTATTTAGATCTTTTGCTCATTTTTTGATTGGGTTGTTGTTTTTTTGATATTGAGTTGCATGAGCAGTTTGTATATTTTGGAGATGAATGCCTTTTTTTATTGCTTCATGGTCTCCTGTGCCATGCAAAAGCTTTTAAGTTTAATTAGATCCCATTTGTTTATGTTCTTTAGGAGGCAGGTTGAAAAAGATCTTGCTGTGATTGATATCAGAGTATTCTGCCTATGTTTTCCTTTATAGTATCCAATAGTACATTTAGGTCTTTAGTCTCTTTAGAGTTTATTTTTGTCTATGGTGTTAGAGAATGTTCTAATTTCATTCTTTTACATGTAGCTTTCCAGTATTCCCAGCACCACTTACTAAAGAAACTATCTTCCCCCTTGCATACTCCTGCCATCTTTTTCATAGATTAGTTGACCACAGGCGTGTGGGTTTATATCTATCTGTTCTGTTGACCTATATTTCTGTTTTTGTACAAGTACCATACTTTTTTAATTACTGTAGCTTTGAAGGGTAGACTGGAGTCAGGGAGCCTGATTCCTCCAGCACTGTTTTCCTTCCTCAGGATTGCTTTGACTTTTCAGGGTGTTTTGTATTTCTACATAAATTAAAACATTTTTTTGTTCTAGTAAAATGCCATTGGTAATTCAATAGGGATTGCATTTGATCAGTCGATTGCCTTGGGTGGTATAGTTATTTTGACAATTGATTTTTCCAATGTAAGAAAATGATGGATCTTTCCATCTGTTTGTGTCATCTTTGATTTCTTTCATCATGTCTTACAGTTTGCAGAATAGAGGTCTTTTGCCTCCTTTGCTGCTGATGATATTTAGTTGCTAAGTCGTGTCTGATTCTGTCCATGGGATCTCCCAGGCAAGAATACTGGACAGGGCTGCCATTTTCTTCCTCAGGAGATCTTCCCAACCCATTGGCAGGCAGTTTCTTTACCACTAAGTCACCAGCAAAGTCCACATTTGACTATTTAGGTAGGTTTATTTCTAGTTATTTTATTCTTTTTGATGTGTTTATAAAGAAGATTATTTTTCTTTCCGATCTTTCATTGTTAGTGTATATGAAAGAAAGACATTTCTGTGTATTAATTTTGTATCCTGCAACTTCCCTGAATTCATTGATGAACTCTAGTATTTTTCTGGTAAGGACTGTCTATGTATAGTATCATGTCCTCTACAAACAATGACAGTTTTACTTTTTCCTTTCCAATTTGGATTCCCTTTTGTTTTTTTTTCATCTCTCTGATTGTCATAGCTATGATTTCCAAAACTATTTTGAAAAAAAAAATGTGAGAGTAGAATGCCTTTTCTTGTTCTTGACCTTAGAGGAAATGATTTTAGCTTTTCACTGTTGAGTATGATGTTTGTGAAGGATGTGCCATATATGGCCTTTCGTATGTTGAGGTAGGTTACCTCATGCCCACTTTCTGGAGAGTCCTTTTTTTTTTTTTTTATACCATAAATGAGTGTTAAATTTTGTCAAAAGCTTTCTCTGTATCTATTGAGATGGTTATATAGCTTTCATTATCCAGTTTGTTGATGTGGTATGTCACTGATTTGTGGATGCTGAAATATCCTTGCATCCCTGGGATATTCCCACTTGACTATGTTGTATGATGTTCTTAATGTGTTGTTGGATTTGATTTGCTAGTATTTGTTGAAGATTTTTGTGTCTATGTTCATCTGTGGTACTGGGCTCTATTTTTCTTGTTTTTGTGGTATCTTTGTCTGGTTTTGCTATCAGGGTAATGGTGATCTCATAGAATGAGTCTGGTAGTGTTCCTTCCTCTAATTTTTTGAAATAGTTTCATAAGGATAGGTGTTAACTCTTTGTTAAATGTTTGATAAATTCCCCTAGGAAGCTGTTTAGTTCTGGACTTTTGTTGTTGGAATTTTTTTTTAATCAATCACAGTTTCAACATCAGTACTTGTGAGTGGTTTGTTCATATTTTCTATTTATTCCTGTTTCAGTCTTAGAAGATTGTACCTTTCTAAGCATTTGACCATTTTTATTATGTTGTCCATTTTATTGGCATATAGTTGCTTGTTGTAGTTTCTTATGAGGCTTTGCATTTCTGTGGTGTTCATTGTAACCTCTCCTTTTTCATTTTGAATTTTATTGATTTGGGGTTGTTCCCTATTTTCCTTGAAGATTCTGGTTGTCAATTTCATTTATCTTTACATACAACCTGCTTTTAGTTTCACTGATTTTTTTCTATTGTTTCTCCGTCTCTATTTCATTTATTTATGCTGTGATCTTTATGATTTCTTTCCTTCTACTAACTTTGAGTTTCATTTGTTCTTCTTTCTCCAGTTGTTTTAGGTGTAAGATTAGGTTGTTTATTTGAGATTTTTCTTGTTTCCTGAGGTAATACTGTATTGCTATAAACGTTTCCCTTAGAATTGCTTTTGCTGTGTCCCATAGGTTTTGGCTCATGTTTTCACAATGATCAGGTATTTTATGTCTCTCATTTCTTCAGTGATTTCCCTGTTGATTAATAGCATACTGTTTAGCTTCCGTGGATTTATTTTTTTTTTTAACACATTTTCTTCTTTTAGTTGATTTCTAATCTCACTGCAAATGTGGTCAGAAAAAATGCTTGATATGATCTCAATTTGCTTAACTATACTGAGGTTTACTTTGTGGCCCAGCATGTGATTTATCCTGGAGAATGTTCCATGTGCACTTGGAAAGAATGAGTATTCTTCTGGTTTTGGCATGTCCTATAAATGTCAGTTAAGCCCATCAGGTCGAATGTATCATTTAACGCTTGTTTCCTTACTGATTTTCCATCTGAATAATCTGTTGATGAGAGAGGAATGTTAAGGTATCTCACTATTATGTTACTGTTGACTTCTCTTTTTATGACTGTTAGCATTGGCTTATATATTGAGGTGCTCCTATATTGGGTGCATATATAATTACAATTGTTATATCTTCCTGTTGGATTGATCCCTCGATCCTTATGTAGTTCCCTTCTTTGTCTCTTTTTGTCTGACATAAGTATTGTTTTCTTCGGATTCCCATTTGCATGGAATATCTTTTTCCATTACTCACTTTCAGTCTGTCTGTGTCCCTAGGTCTTAATCGGATATTTATACAAGCTTTTTCTTCTTTCTGTTCCACAGCAGTGATTTCCACCAATCTATCTTCCAGCTCAGTTTTTTGTTCCCCTGCTTCATTTATTCTGATATTGATTCCTTCTAGTGTATTTTTCATTTGATTAATTGTATTGTTCATTTCTGTTTGTTCCTTAAATCTTCTCTTTGTTAAACATTTCTTATATCTTCTTAGTCTGTGCCTCCATTCTTTTTCTGAGATTCGGATTATCTTTACTATCATTATTCTGAATTCTTTTTCAAGCAGACTGCCTAACTCCACCTCACTTAGTTGTTCTTCTGGGGTTTTATCTGGAAACATATTTCTCTGCCGTCTCCATTTTGTCTGAATTTCTGCATTTGTTGTTTTCACTTCTCAGGCTCCAGGTTTGTAGTTATTTTGCTTCTGCTGTTTACCCCCTGGTGGTAGAGGATGGTTCAGGAATTTGTGCAGGCTTCTTGGTGGTAGGGACTAATACTAGTCCATTGGTGGGTAGAGCTGGGTCTTATCCCTCTATTCAGTTCAGTCGCTCAGTCACATCTGACTCTTTGCAACCCCATGAATTGCAGCACACCAGGCCTCTCTGCCCATCATCAACTCCCTGAGTTCACCCAAACCCATGTCCATTGTGTTGGTGATACCATCCAACCATCTCATCCTCTGTCATCCCCTTCTCCTCCAGCCCTCAATCTTTCCCAGCATCAGGGTCTTTTCAAATGAGTCAGCTCTTCGCATCAGGTGGCCAAAGTATTGG
>NW_011494896.1:4196714-4204034 GCF_000754665.1 Bison bison bison | reverse complement strand
TGAGTCAGTTCTTCACATCAGGTGGCCAAAGTATTGGAGTTTCAACCTCAGCATCAGTCCTTCCAATGAATATTCAGGACTAATTTCCTTTAGGATTGACTGGTTGGATCTCCTTGCAGTCCAAGGGACTCTCAAGAGTCTTCTCCAATACCACAGTTCAAAAACATCAATTTTTTGGCCCTCAGCTTTCTTTACAGTCCAACTCTAACATCCATACATGACTACTGGAAAAACCATAGCTTTGACTAGCTGAACCTTTGTCGGCGAAGTAATGTCTTTGCTTTTTAATATGCTATCTAGGTTTGTCATAACTTTTCTTCCAAGGAGCAAGCGTCTTTTAATTTCATGGCTGAAGTCACCATCTGCAGTGATTTTGGAACCCCCCAAAATAAAATCTGTCACTGTTTCCATTGTTTCTCCATCTATTTGCCATGAAGTGTTTGGACAGGATGCCACATTCTTAGATTTTTGAATGTTGAGTTTTAAGCCAGCTTTTTCACTCTCCTCTTTCACTTTCATGAAGAGGCTCTTTAGTTTTTCTTCACTTTCTGCCATAAGGATGGTGTCATCTGCGTATATGAAGTTACTGATATTTCTCACGGCAATCTTGATTCCAGCTTGTGTTTCATCTAGTCCAGCGTTTCTCATGATGTACTCTGCATATAACTTAAATAAGCAGGATAACAATACAGCCTTGACGTACTCCTTTTCCAATTTGGAACCAGTCCATAGTTCCATGTCTGTTTGTAGCTGTTGCTTCTTGACCTGCATACAGATTTCTCCTGACCTTAGGAGGCAGGTCAGGTGGTCTAGTATTCCCATCTGCTTCAGAATTTTCCACAGTTTGTTGTGATCCACACAGTCAAAGGTTTTGGCATAGTCAGTAAAGCAGAAGTAGATGTTCTTTCTAGAACTCTCTTGCTTTTTTGATGATCCAACAGATGTTGGTGATTTGATCTTTGGTTTCTCTGCCTTTTCTAAATCCACCTTGAACATCTGGAAGTTCACGATTCATGTACTGTTGAAGCCTGGCTTGGAGAATTTTGAGCATTACTATGTTAGTGTGGGAGATGAGTGCAATTGTGTGGTAGCTTAAACTTTCTTTGGGATTGGAATAAAACTGACCTTTTCCAGTCCTGTGGCCACTGCTGAGTTTTCCAAATTTGCTGCCATATTGAATGCAGCACTTTCACAACATCATCTTTCAGGATTTGAAATAGCTCAACTGGAATTCCATCACCTCCACTAGCTTTGTTCATAGTGATGCTTTCTAAGGCCCACTTGACTTCACATTCCAGGATATCTGGCTCTAGGTGAGTGATCACACCATCATGGTTGTCTGGGTCATGAAGATCTTTTTTATATAGTTCTTCTGTATATTCTTGCCACCTCTTCTTAATATATCCTCTGCTTCTCTTAGGTCCATACCATTTCTGTTCTTTATTGTGCCCATCTTTGCATGAAATGTTCCCTTGGTGTCTCGAATTTTCTTGAAGAGATCTCTACTCTTTCCCATTCTATTGTTTTCCTCTATTTCTTTGCATTGATCACTTAGGAAGGCATTCTTATCTCTCCTTGCTACTCTTTGGAACTCTGCATTCAGAAGGGTATATCTTTCATTTTCTCCTTTACCTTTAGCTTCTCTTCTTTTCTCAGCTATTTGTAAGTCCTCCTTAGACAACCATTTTGCCTTTTTGCATTTATTTTTCTTGGGGATGGTCTTGATCACTACCTCCTGTAAAATGTCATGACTGGCTTAATCTCACTGCTGTCCATGGGACTCTAAGAGTCTTTCCTAGCACCACAGTTCAAAACCATCAATCCTTCAGGCTGTTGGATGGGGCCAAATCTTGGTGCCAAAATGGCAACCTCTAGCAGAGCACAGGGTAGTGAATATAGGCTGGGGCCTTTGCTACCACTGTTCTTCTCACAGTGAGTCACAGCAGAACCCCACCTGCCCAGGAGACTTTCACGATCCCCAGGTAGGTCTGGCCCATACTTTATGAGGGTCACTGCTTTGCCCTAGGTCCCAGTGCTCAGGAAACATTGTGTATGCCCTCTGAGAGTGTAGTCTCTGTTTTCCCTAGACCTGTGTAGCTCCTGCACTCCAGTCCCATTGGCCTCCAAAGTCAAATGCTCTGGGAGCTCCTCTTCCTGATGACAGACCCCAGGCTTGGGAACCTGACACAGGGCTCAGAACTTTCAATCCTGTGGGAGAACCTCTGTGGTATAATTATTTTCCAGTTTGTGGTTTGCCACCTAGCAGGTATGTGATTTGATTATATTGCAAAAGTGACCATCTTCCTGTCTTATTTGATGTACCATATCTTTGGATATAGAATCTATGGATGCAGAATATCTTTTTTGGATGTTCCAGTCTTTTTTTTTGCTGATGGTTGTTCAGCAGTTAGTTGTGATTCTGATGTTTCCATGAGCAGAGCTGAGCTCAAGTCCTTCTACCCCACCATCTTGCATCTTATCTCCTCCCTCCTCCAGTGCTCTCATTTGACAACTCTGTCAGGGGTTCTCAACCTGGGCTGCACACATGAATCATGTGGAAAGGTTTTCAGTACTCCAGTGCTGATGCCCAGGTTACAGTCAGGCCCAATAAGGACTCTCTGTTTCTGGAATCCAGGGATCAGTATATTTAAAGCACACAAAGTGATAAAATGTGCAGTTAAAGTTCAGAACCACTGCTTCAGGGGCTCAGGAAAAGTACTAGCAATTTGTGTAAAAGCAACAAACAAATAAGAATTCCCTGAAATTGTCTTTAAAGAGATAGATTATTATGGGCTATTGTTTATCTGCTCCTCTCAGCACACTGCTTGACCTATCTGGCTTTTGTATCTCCCGACTATATTTCCTTCATGTAAAACCTCATTAGACTGCTATTATTTGAGTTCAATGCTCCTGAGTTTCCAAAATAAAACACCTCTGGGCAAAACATCATTTGGATCACTTGATGGAAATCAGAAAGTCAAAACATATTGCTATTAAAGCTGCTTATGAAGCAGCAACTATGCTTTTTCACCAAGGAAAAAGCTCAGGAAAGTTCGCCTTGCTAATCAAATATTCAAACAAATCTGGAACTTCTAAGTGACCATTGAGAAGAAATAATTTAGGCTGAGATATAATACACTGAAGAAAGAGAAGATACATGGGGAAGTCAACCATTGAAAGCCGTGTAGTAGAAGGCTTCTGGAAAGTATCCATGTGCAACAAAGCCACTTTGCCTTAGATCCTGTAGTTATAGACATAGGAAACTGAATCAGTTGCATCTTTTAAAAACCAAGTCTTCGAAAAAGGTTTTTGCTTAAAATGTTATTTACTTTAAAGATGGATTTCTGCTACAAAAAAGCATAGATCAGAGGTAACTGACTGCTCTGCGCTAGGTTCAGTATTAAGTGCTTCATATTCATTACGTCATTTAATGAATGAACCTATGAGGCAGGTGATGTTATCCCATTTTATAGATGAGGCAGCAAGGTGCAGAACTTTTATGTAACTTGCCCAGTGTTATAGGACTAGCAGGTAAGTCCAAGAAAGACACGAGTTTATACCTGCCAGAAAAGACAGTCAAAGTAATCTCCACTGACAATATTATAGAGTTCTCAGAAAGACAACTAGCTACTAAGAAAAAGACTTTTTGTTTAATTTATAAAAAGGGATGAACCAAAGACAGATAGACATTAACAGAAAGAAGATCTGCAAAAATTCAAATAATGATGTGTGGGCACCAAAAGCATGATCTATATTAGAATAGTCACAATAAAAACACTGGATTTGTCTAACTTCCCAGAGAACAAATACCCGTAGTTACCCTTGAAGAACTAGTTTGTAAACAGTGGCGGTGCAGTAAAGTCCATTTAAAAGTCCAGTGAAATTTAACAAGGGAAAGGCAAGGTTATAAACTCTAAAGCATCACATAAAATTCCTGAAGCCCCAGTAAATAATCTTTTAGTATTTCTGCTTTGTTTTTTTTTTTTTTGAGACAAATTTGAAGTAGGGGTTTCTAATTTCATTGCAATGATAATGTGCTTAAAATTGAAGGAAAATGGTATAACGATTTCAATCCATTTCTCTTTATTACTCTGATATCCTGTCCTTTACTGATTTTGCTTTTTACTCAACCATCACTCTTCTTTTCTCTTTCTTCTCTTTGAGCTCACCCAACTACCTGTGATCTCCTTTATCATATATGACTGCCTCTATTTTTATTTCAAAACTGCACATGAAGAAAAAAAGTACTTTAAAAGCATTTACTTTGAAAGCAGTTTTTATGAACAAGCATGTTAAACTTTTGCAAATTAAGCTGATAAATTGGGCACCCCACTTTTAGATGGCAGCAAGCATCTCAATCCACACGGTCATGTGGTTCAAATTAAAGCACATACATTTTCCTGGCAAGTTATTTTTTTAGATTAAAAAAAATGTATTCTTTATTAAAACATCTAAATTTGAATAATACAGCTGAACACAACAGTGACAAATTCAACTTTAATTGAAATCCTACTCTATACATGGACATGAGTTTAGATTTGAGATTAAATTTGAGTTGAGATTAAATCACTGGAATTTAAAGATAAGCTAAATTTTTTGGATAATATTGAATGATGATTATTAAACAAGGAAGAATGTTATAAATAGTATTTTGCACAACAACAATGGTCATCACTTGTTCAATATTTATTATGAGCAGGCAATATCTAATTGTTGTTTCTAATGCTTCCAACCAGTGATTGCTATAGTTTTTTTGAGTTTTTCTATCTCTAAAACGTGTGTGAGCATGCATTTTATATGCACTAGAGTATGTATCTGTACAAATTGATAAAACATATTTATTATAAAGTATATTCAAATGTTGATATTAGAAATGATGAGAAAATATAAAGAAAAAGCATCTGGTACTTCATAGCTCATCTTTAGCATTTCCTGGGAGAAAGCTCTCATACTGGAAAAGATAACTAATTATGCTGTGTGGCAGAGACCACTGGTAGTCCCCAAATATTTAGTGTCCTTTCCTTCCATAGGGTGGGATCTTCAATTTTTATCTGGGCCCATGTCAGCTCAGAATGAAGATTATATACATTTGGCCATCCATTGCAGCTAGGTGTGGCTTTGTGCCTAAGTTCTAATCCTTGGGATAGAATGGGAAATTGTCTTTCCCACTTCTCAGAGGTGCTTTCAAAGGGAGGAGCCATGCTGTAACTCTGCCCACCTGCTTCTTGCTATGTCATCATGGAGGCTACGTGCTCAAAGGCAACATTCAAGGATGCCAGAGCAAGTAGATAAGGAGCTCAGGTCCACTTAAGACCTTAGAGCAATTCAGATTCTCCAGTTCTGGAAACTCACTCATGGACTATTATAGGTGGGAGAAATACATTTCTGTCTTGCAAGAGCACTGTTATCTTGGTCTCTGCAAAATGTATATGAAAATATATACTAAATAATACACCATGCAAGACAGTTACTACTCCTACTTGAGGGAAAAGATGAGGGAAAAGTATCAGAGAAGTCAGTTTTCCAAGGTTAGCCAGCTAATGTATGGTAGGATCAAAAGAGCCCAGTGTCCATCCTCTTTCCACTAAAGGAGGCAACCTCCTGTGAGAAAACACTATAAAATAAGGAAGAAGAAGACAGGTTTAATTGTGCCTAGAAGGACTGATGAGGGCTTCCGGACAAAGGTGATAATTTAATGGGATCTTAATATATGGACATGGAGGATAAGGCTTTCTAGGCTAATGGAACAAAGCCAGCAACAGCAGTGTGATAAGGAAGCACAAAAAAGGCTCAGGAAAAGCTTGTGACTCTTTTCGTAAGTAATCACTATTGCTCCTTGGCTTTGTTTATACAACATATATTTCAGAGCACCAACCACAAAAGTAGGCACAGAACAAGAGGTACAGCAGTGAAAAAAAAGATATCTACAAAGTCTCAAACACATCCACAGCTGATACTACTGGGCCACAGAAAGGTCTAAATCTCTTATCAAGCAAACAAGGTCCTCTTAATCAGACTCAGCCTTACCCTTCCAGCTTCATGCTACACTGCTGCTCTAAGCTTCAGCCACACAGAAGTCAGGACATATGAGTTTCCAGATGTATGATCTTTGCCCACACTGTTTCCTCTCCCTAAAATGTATTTTCTCTACTTTGCCTGGATACATCTTACTCTTCAAGAGCCAGCTAAAATTCTACCTGTCCTTGACTTCCTCAAATGAGATGGCTCTTTATAGCAGATTCCCTTAAAGCAGTTTTCAAACATCTTTGTCCATTCATTTTTTCAGCCAGCCAATCCAGCAAAAATATGCCAGTTTATAGAGGTACAATGGTGGGAAAGATTAAGTAAATTTTCCCTATGTGCTTGAGGTGTTTATATTCTAGGAAGAAGTATCAGTCATTAGAATTCCAGTTGAGCTATTCCAAATCCTGAAAGATGATGCTGTGAAAGTGCTACACTCATATGCCAGCAAATTTGGAAAACTCAGCAGAGGCCAAGGGCTGGAAAAGGTCAGTTTTCATTCCAATCCCAAAGAAAGGTAATGCCAAAGAATGCTCAAACTACCACACAATTGCACTCATCTCACACACTAGTAAAGTAATGCTCAAAATTCTCCAAGCCAGGCTTCAGCAATATGTGAACCGTGAACTTCCAGATGTTCAAGCTGGTTTTAGAAAAGGCAGAGGAACCAGAGATCAAATTGCTAACATCCGCTGGATCATGGAGAAAGCAAGAGAGTTCCAGAAAAACATCTACTTCTGCTTTACTGACTATGCCAAAACCTTTGACTGTGTGGATCACAACAAACTGTGGAAAATTCTGAAGCAGATGGGAATACTAGACCACCTGACCTGCCTCCTAAGATCAGGAGAAATCCGTATGCAGGTCAAGAAGCAACAGCTAGAAACAGACATGGAACTATGGACTGGTTCCAAATAGGAAAAGGAGTACGTCAAGGCTGTATATTGTCACCCTGCTTATTTAACTTATATGCAGAGTACATCATGAGAAACGCTGGACTGGAAGAAACACAAGCTGGAATCAAGATTGCCGGGAGAAATATCAATAACCTCAGATATGCAGATGACACCACCCTTATGGCAGAAAGTGAAGAGGAACTAAAAAGCCTCTTAATGAAAGTGAAAGTGGAGAGTGAAAAAGTTGGCTTAAAGCTCAACATTCAGAAAACAAAGATCATGGCGTCTGGTCCCATCACTTCATGGGAAATAGATAGGGAAACAGTGGAAACAGTGTCAGATTTTATTTTTCTGGGCTCCAAAATCACTGCAGATGGTGACTGCAGCCATGAAATTAAAAGAC
>NW_011494896.1:4193651-4196614 GCF_000754665.1 Bison bison bison | reverse complement strand
TGCTTTTGAACTGTGGTGTTGGAGAAGACTCTTGAGAGTCCCTTGGACTGCAAGGAGATCCAACCAGTCCATTCTGAAGGAGATCAGCCCTGGGATTTCCTTGGAAGGAATGATGCTAAAGCTGAAACTCCAGTACTTTGGCCACCTCATGCAAAGAGTTGACTCATTGGAAAAGACTCTGATGCTGGGAGGGATTGGGGGCAAGAGGAGAAGGGGACGACAGAGGATGAGATGGCTGGATGGCATCACTGACTTGATGGACGTGAATCTGAGTAAAATCCGGGAGTTGGTGATGGACAGGGAGGCCTGGCGTGCTGCGATTCATGGGGTTGCAAAGAGTCAGACACGACTGAGCGACTGATCTGATCTGATCAGTCATTAGAGAACAGCTATAAGGTAGGGGTGTGTGTGTGCGCGAGTGCGTGCACACTTAGCCACTCAGTTATGTCTGAGTTATAAGGTAGCATGAGAAATTTGGGGCTTCCCAGGTGGTGCTAGTGGTAAAGAACCTACCTACCAATGTAGAAGACCTAACAGACATGGGTTCCATCCCTGGGTTGGGAAGAATCCCCATGTAGGAGGGCATAGGAACCCACTCCAGTATTCTTGTCTAGAGAATCCCATGGACAGAGGAGCCTGGCAGGCTACAGCCCACAGGGCCACAAAGATTTGGATACAACTGAAGTGACTTAACACAAACACATGATAAATTCTATGAAGTGAAAGCAGAATCTGAAGTAGAAGCATCTACAGGGGATACTATGTCTAACCTAGCTTCCCTGAAGAAGCATTATTTAAAGCTGAATCATTTTGGATGAGTTAGAATGAACCATGCTGTCACTATGCATTATCTGCTAGATTCCAATAGACCATGAGAGACCCTGCTTTTAAAAAGCATCCTATATGATTAAAGAAACAACATGGGGACTAAATGCTGGCTCAGATTAATTCTAAGTGTGTTATACTGTACTGTAGTGAGTCTCTGTAGCTTTATTTCATGTTTCCTGTATGCAGTATTTCCTCCCCTACCCTTCACCCCTTCTTCAGTCTACCATGCAGACACTTTTTCAGGTGTCTGCTAGCATCTCTCAAATTTTAGAGCACATAAGAATCACCTGGGATGCTTGTAAAAACATGTAGACTCCTTGGCCCTTACCTCAGAGATTCTGATTCTTTAGGTCCAGGGTGGGGCTGGAGATTCTGCAGTTCTAGTAATCTGCCTGGGAAAATCTGAGGTTACCCGTTCAGACACTGCCTCTTGAGTAGCCATGTCGTAGAGAAACCATACAAATCCTTCCCAGGACTTTCTACGTTGTTCTTAACCTGCTCTGCCAGGCTGAGCTTCTTGGAGCAACAGTGGCTTCTCTGCCTAGGTATGTGCAGCGTGTACCTTCAAACTGACTCACATCCATGCTCACGTTCTTCCCGTGGACCACTGTCCCTTTCTCTCCATTTCCCACCTTAGGTGTGATACAACAAGCCCACATGCAGACAGGGATGGGTATGCTGATGAGCAGTTCTGAGCAGAGTGGCCAGCAAAGTGCCCTCTATAAGGGAACCGCAAGGAAAAAAGATTGAAGTCGATTTCTGAACGGATAAGTAGATCCGCTGTCTTCTACCTATTTCTTGATTTTTTTAAAAAAGGAATTATTCCAGTTTATATGGGAGTTTATTTCATGGAAAGAAACTTATAGGAGAATCACTGAACTTTAAAGAAAACTTTCAGTATTGCTTGCATTTACCCCCATGTTGTCATGTAGAAGAACCTTCAAGTTTAACAAACATTTAAGGGCCATGAGGACAGGGACCATGTCTTCCACATGAACATACCCCACAATTTTCCAGGAGAGCAATGATTATTTAGATGATTTAAAAATACTCAAGTCTAAGAAGATGGAAATGAAACCAACTCATAAAAGTTGGGAGAGTAATTATATCATTAATTCAGTTCAGTTCAGTCACTCAGTCATGTCCGACTCTTTGCGACCTCATGAATCACAGCATGCCAGGCCTCCCAGTCCGTCACCAACTCCTGGAGTTCACTCAAACTCACGACCATCGAGTCGGTGATGCCATCCAGCCATCTCATCCTCTGTCATTCTCTTCTCCTCCTGCCCCCAATCCCTCCCAGCATCAGAGTCTTTTCCAATGAGTCAACTCTTCGCATGAGGTGGCCAAAGTACTGGAGTTTCAGCTTTAGCATCATTCCTTCCAAAGAAATCCCAGGACCGATCTCCTTTAGAATGGACTGGTTGGATCTCCTTGCAGTCCAAGGGACTCTCAAGAGTCTTCTCCAACACCACAGTTCAAAAGCATCAATTCTTCGGCACTCAGCCTTCTTCACAGTCCAACTCTCACATCCATACATGACCACTGGGAAAACCATAGCCTTGACAAGATGGACCTTTGTTGGAAAAGTAATGTCTTTGCTTTTGAATATGCTATCTAGGTTAGTCATAACTTTCCTTCCAAGGAGTAAGCGTCTTTTAATTTCATGACTGCAGTCATCATCTGCAGTGATTTTGGAGCCCCCCAAAATAAAGTCTGACACTGTTTCCACTGTTTCCCCATCTATTTCCCATGAAGTGATGGGACCAGATGCCATGATCTTCGTTTTCTGAATGTTGAGCTTTAAGTCAACTTTTTCACTCTCCTCTTTCACTTTCAAGAGGCTCTTTAGTTCCTCTTTAATTTCTGCCATTAGGGTGGTGTCATATGCATATCTGAGGTTATTGATATTTCTCCCCACAATCTTGATTCCAGCTTGTGTTTCTTCCAGCCCAGCGTTTCTCATGATGTGCTCTGCATAAAAGTTAAATAAGCAGGGTGACAATATACGACCTTGATGTACTCCTTTTCCTATTTGGAACCAGTCTGTTGTTCCATGTCCAGTTCTAACTGTTGCTTCCTGACCTGCATATAGGTTTCTCAAGAGGCAGGTCAGGTGGTCTGGTATTTCCCTG
>NW_011494896.1:4182728-4193551 GCF_000754665.1 Bison bison bison | reverse complement strand
AAATAGATGTTTTTCTGGAACTCTCTTGCTTTTTCCATGATCCAGCGGATGTTAGCAATTTGATCTCTGGTTTCTCTGCCTTTTCTAAAACCAGCTTGAACATCTGGAAGTTCACGGTTCACATATTGCTGAAGCCTGGCTTGGAGAATTTTGAGCATTACTCTACTAGCGTGTGAGATGAGTGCAATTGTGCGGTAGTTTGAGCATTCTTTGGCATTGCCTTTCTTTGGGATTGGAATGAAAACTGTGGCCAGTCCTGTGGCCACTGCTGAGTTTTCCAAATTTATATCTTTAATTAGATAATATATATATATAAAACACCTAGAATAAAATGTCCCTTCAATAAATATTAGTTTCTTCCTCTCTATTTCTTTCTTAATATCTAGAAGAGCTCTGTCCAATAGAACTTTCTGGAATGATGACTATACTCTATATCCACAGTGTTGAATATGGTACTTACCATGTTGGCTACTGAGCACTTCAAATGTGGCTGGTAAGACTGAGAAACTTAATTTTAAATTTTATATTATGTTAATAAATTTAAATAACCACATGAGGCTTATAGCTACTGTCTTGGAGAGAACAGGTCTAGAAGCTTGGCCCCTAAATATGTCTCTATCCATTGAACTGATTCTTTTTCCTGTAGATACATTTCCTATGCATGTGCTTAAGGTGAACAAGTGAAAAGGGCAGTTGCCCCAAGTGCAGACCAAAAGGTGTGGGGAAAGAACAAAGACAGCTGGATCCAAATCACAAAAAGAAGTTTCTGGGGTTTTTTTTTTTGTTCTTTTTTTTTTTTTTGACTAGCTTCTCAAACTTTAATATGAATATCAATCACTGGAGTTCTTCTTAAAAACACAGATTTAATAAGTCTTCAGTGGGAACTTAAGATTCTGTGCTCATAAGCTTCCAGCTAATAACGATGCTTCTAGTCAATGGGTCACATTTCAAATAGCAAAGATCTAGATGGAGGTAGGCCCATGGGAGCAGTACCTAACTGCTATTGGCCCTACCGCTGAACCAGCTATTTCTTGTCTCAGGAGCTCCAGATTAAGTCAAAGGCATGCTCTGTTTTATCAAAGGAACCCCTCCACCCAGTCTTACAATGAACTATTAAGCATCTTCTATATCCTAGGAAGAATAATAACTTCTGAAAGGCACATATTATTCTCATTTAACAAATAATAAAAGAGTGGTTTCGATGGGTAATTTGACTTAACCAAAACTTAGGCAAGTACTAGCAGAGGTGGGCTTAGAACCCAGTTGCTTCTGAATTCAAAGCCTAGTCTCTCTCATTAGACTCTTGTTACACAAAGTGTGATGCAAAGTATGATGCACAATTGAACATCAGCTTCACTGGAAGCTTATTAGAAATGAAGACTCTCAGGATCCATTTCCAAACCTACTAAATCAGTATCTGCTTCTGTGAAGAAAGCTGAGCGCCGAAGAATTGATACTTTTGAACTGTGGTGTTGGAGAAGACTCTTGAGAGTCCCTTGGATTCTGCAAGGAGATCCAACCAGTCCATTCTGAAGGAGATCAGCCCTGGGATTTCTTTGGAAGGAATGACGCTAAAGCTGAAACTCCAGTACTTTGGCCACCTCATGCGAAGAGTTGGCTCATTGGAAAAGACTCTGATGCTGGGAGGGACTGGGGGCAGGAGGAGAAGGGGACGACAGAGGATGAGATGGCTGGATGGCATCACTGACTCGATGGATGTGAGTTTGAGTGAACTCCGGGAGTTGGTGATGGACAGGGAGGCCTGGCGTGCTGTGATTCATGGGGTCGCAAAGAGTCGGACACGACTGAGCGACTGAACTGAACTGAGAAGATTTTTACCTACATTAATATTTGAGAAATACTATGATATTCCATCTTTTGCCTTTTAGAGCAAAATAACAATTGGAAAGGGATCGGCTGAGTGTTGCAGTTGAGAAATGGATTTAGATTGGCTAGATTGGATGGTGGACCAAAAATTGATAGCTTTGCCTCTATTGCTAAATTCCTATTGCCTGATGGGCATATTTAAGCCAGTATGAAGCTGTTTTCTGGCAGATAAAGATTTTTCATTTCTAGATAAACTACAAATCCAGCAGATAAAAATATCAACAACACAGTTTTAACAGTGTTTATGGGAAAAACCACAAAAAGAAACAAACTTGTTTGCTGAAAACTAAATATACTAAATGGACTTCCCAGGTGGCTCAGTGGTAAAGAATCTGCCTGCCAATTCAGGAGATGTGGGTTTGATCCCTGTGTTGGGAAGATCCCCTAGAGAAGGAAGTAGCTACCTACTCCAGTATTCTTGCCTGCAAGAGGAGCCTGGTGGGCTGCAGTCCATGGGTTCGCAATAGAGTCAAACCCAACTCAGAAAATGCACTAAAATCATCAAATTCTTCCAAACTATTTCACCACTAGAACTGTTCAAAGAAACAAACAATTCTGCTTTCTCTCCGTTCATGGATAATTCTGAAAAACCATCCAATTAAAAGTGAATAGTAGCCTAAATCACCAGGGTCTATTATTGTACAAAGTGACTCAAATTCATGCCTAACTGGCCAGTTCTATGACCAAGTGCTTGGTCATCCCATCTCCACAATACAGCAACTCTGTCCTCAGAGGGCTCTTACTTTTGGTTTCCTGCCCCTGGGATCAATCAGAAATGCCATTTATTAACCTCGCTCAATAACACCTCATACTCTCCAGCCCATTCTTTGGCTCCCAACTGAACCTCACTGCTAATTTGATTGCTTCTCTATGTCCCACAGTCCACATTATCTTTTCTCTCATTCCCTTCCCTTCTCACCAACCTTCACTCACACTGCCAGCCTTTCCTTTGTCTGTTTTATCCCCATTAAACTCCTCTATTGTCCTCCGCCCCAGAGTTATAGCTGTATCCGCAGCCAGTGACCTTCCACATCTAAAGTGCTCTACAAAAATCTCACTGGGAATATTATAAGAATATTATGATGGTTTTTAAATAGCTTTTATATAAATGATCTTCTTGGCAATCAAATATCAATACGATGGATGATACTACTAAAGACTCTCAACATTTTTTGTAATCTCTTTCCTCTCCTTCTCTCTCCCTCACTTTCCTGGGAGGGAAGACACAGTTCTGAAAATTCTGGAACAAATTTCCTCATCTCCCCTATTATTTTTATCTCTGGAAACAAAGTTTCAGACAACAAAGTGTCTCACAGGGAAGTAAAATCATCATACTGCCAACACTTGCTGGACGTTCCTTTATTTTTCCATATTTTCCCTTAAACATCCTCAATAATGTAGACACCCATTCCCTGTGTCACTTGAATCAGGTCCCTTTGACATTTTAATTGTTTATTCCTCCTAATACTTTTAAAGACCAAAATTCCTTCTGTTTTTAACTTTATTTTTTTTTTTACAATGGGTCATATACACATTCTTAGCCATTTTATTTAAAGTTTTGGTGAAATTAAACAAGAAGTTAGTTTCCTGTTCAGCAAATATTCACTCCTTCCTCCACTTTGAACTTGGCAATATGACTTGCTTTAGCCACTAGGGTGTTAGTGGATATGATGTGAGCAGGGGCTATATCTGGGCTTGTGTCTTGGGCGTGTCCTCTTTCATCACAGTGAAAATAACATACTTTGGGTATGTCCCACCCCCTGGGCCCCAGAATCAAATATGTGAAGCAGTAATACCCCAGCCAACTTGGCAATCTTCAGCCTGAAGCAGCTAGCTCAGCCAACCAGCAAACTCTTATGGAAGAAATAAATACTTACTGTTCTACATCATTGGTTTTGTGGTTGCTGGTTACACACCAAAAATTGACTGTTACGTGGAGTAACAGTAAATGGTAGACCAAACTCTACCATTTTCTAGTTGAGCTAGAATAACTATATCTGTAAGATGAGAGGTTTGCATCCATTGAAATCCAAGTTACTTAACAAGATTCAAAACTCATGATTTTTGAGTTTACCACTTCCCACGGTATATTTCCAGAAAACAGGTCTAAATATAACCACTATGAAATGAACACTAAAGAAGAATGGAGGGAAACAACATTCTAGAATCTCTCTAAATTTATTTTCCTAAAGCAGGAAGAAGGGTATTTGTTTGGATGGTGTTGATCATAGAACTCAGAGGAGTCTGAGTTAAGAGAAGGGAAGAAGCATGGATATGGTCAGGAGAGGAGGTTTCCATGCCAACTGGCTACAGAATACAGAGAGGAGAACATGCTACCTTTTCACCAAGTCAACCTACAGGAGCTGGACTTACAGGTAACACACAGGCTCTACTCACTCGGAACCTCTAAAAACAGAGTGTTTTTCATACCTGTTATAAGACAGTATTCGGTATATAACGTGTGATGTGCTCAGTCAGTCGTGTCTGACTATTTTTCAACTCCATGGACTGTAGCCCTCCAGGCTCCCCTCCCTATGGAGTTCTCCAGGCAAGAATACTGGAGTGGGTTGCCATGCCCTCCTTCAAGGGGATCTTCCCAACCCAGGAATCAAACCCATCTGTTACATCTTCTGCATTGGCAGGTGGGTTGTTTACCACTGAACCACCTGGGGAGCCCTCAATAGATAATGGGGAAGCATAAAATGACTGAGTGAAACATGGAAGCTACACAGTATTGAAATGGGGATTTTCCCTTCTTGTTTTTCTTTTTTTCTTTTTTTTTTAAATTTTATTTTATTTTTAAACTTTACATAATTGTATTAGTTTTGCCAAATATCAAAATGAATCCACCACAGGTATACATGTGTTCCCCATCCTGAACCTTCCTCCCTCCTCCCTCCCCGTACCATCCCTCTGGGTCGTCCCAGTGAACTAGCCCCAAGCATCCAGTATCGTGCATCGAACCTGGACTGGCATCTCGTTTCATACATGATATTTTACATGTTTCAATGCCATTCTCCCAAATCTTCCCACCCTCTCCCTCTCCCACAGAGTCCATAAGACTGTTCTATACATCAGTGTCTCTTTTGCTGTCTCATACACAGGGTTATTGTTAGCATCTTTCTAAATTCCATATATATGCGTTAGTATACTGTATTGGTGTTTTTCCTTCTGGCTTACTTCACTCTGTATAATAGGCTCCAGTTTCATCCACCTCATTAGAACTGCTTCAAATGTATTCTTTTTAATGGCTGAGTAATACTCCATCATGTATATGTACCACAGCTTTCTTATCCATTCATCTGCTGATGGACATCTAGGTTGCTTCCATGTTTTTCCCCTCACTGATTTTAACTTTCAGATAAGGGATTCCTGCTTGTCTGTACTATGTATCATTTAAGGTCTTAAACTATCATGACCTCATACAACAATGAGTTTATCTGAGACCTCCTTCATGCATAAGAACTTCAGTGATCCCTTCACTATTGGCTTCATTAATGTAAAACCACTTACAGAGTTTTAAGATCCCTTAACTTACTTTCCTTAGAAAAACAATGCAGAATTTCCTTTGAATATCTTTTGTATCTTTACTAGACAGATGCTTAAAACTTTTCTTTGACCACAGATTTCCTCCTGTTGTTTGACTGCTATTTGCATGTATGTCAGGAAGTCATTTCTGCCAGAATCATATATTTCTAAAACCAAATTTGCTAATTGGCAAAATTAATACACTAACTTATACTGAAATTATTTTTGAGGAGGACTTAGTTAAAATTTGTCATGTAGGTAATATTTTAAAGAAGGAAATATTCTTATGCAACATGACTGAAATGCTCTGGGGAACTCTGAAATTGTTTCTTCATTAAAAAGAACTGAAATTATGTGAACAACTAGAATGTGAGACAGAAAAGAGGAAAACAAAGTATAGAACACTAGGGAATGAGAAAATAGACCACAAAAAGAACAGTGATTTGTTCAAGGTCACTCAGTGAATCAGGAACAAAGAGGAGGGTTAGACCTACGTCAATCTCAATGTGTACTCAATCTGCCATTTTTAATACACAATATATTTATAGTTCTGAGACATGGGGGAAGATATTAATATTTAATGTTCTCTTGGAGTCTAGCACGTGTTACTTCATAAGTGTTTACTGAATAAAATAATAATAAACCCTCATTAACTAGAAGTTAACAAAGCATAATTTCACATACATAACCTCATTAAGATACTCACCAACACCTCAGGGGTTGATATTGCAATTCCTATCTTATTGATCAATTTAGGTCCAGAAAGAGTAAATGAATAGCTCAACAACACATTGCCATGAGAACTGGGATGGTTTAGCCATATTTAGCAAACTTCCCTAAAGATCCTACTCTTAAGGAAGCTCAAAGAGGGTTTGGATTATGTACAAAAATGTTGAAGATAATTTTTAAAAATCCCTTTGAGGAATTCAAAATCAGATATTAAAATTGATATTTAGAGTATGCATCTTGTGTGACTTGGTCAGGTGGGATGGGAGGGGGGAGGGAGGCTCCAAAGGGAGAAGATACATCTATTTATTTATATATCTATATCTATCTATATATATATCAATAACCTTAGATATGCAGATGACACCACCCTAATGACAGAAAGTAAAGAGGAATTAAAGAACCTCTTGATGAAGGTGAAAGAGGAGAGTAAAAAAGCTGGCTTAAAACTCAACATTCAAAACACTAAGATCATGGCATCCAGTCCTATCACTTCATGGCAAATAGATGGGGAAAAAAGTGCAAACAGTGAGAGACTTTATTTTATGGACTCCAAAATCACTGCTGATGGTGGCTGCAACCATGAAATTAAAAGACACTTGCTCCTTGGAACAAAAGCTATGAAAAACCTAGACAGTGTATTAAAAAGCAGAGACATCACTTAGCTGACAAAGGTCTGTATAATCAATGCTATGATTTTTCCAGCAGTCATGTATAGATGTGAGAATTGGATCATAAAAAAAGACTAAGTGCTGAAGAATTGATGCTTTTGAACTGTGGTGCTGGAGGAGACTCCAGAGAGTCCCTTAGAGAATATGGCAATCAAACCAGTCAATTCTAAAGGAAATCAACTCTGAATACTCATTGGAAGGACTGATGCTGAAGCTGAAGCTCTAATACTTTGGCCACCTGATGCAAAGAGCTGACTCACTGGAAAAGACCCTAATGCTTAGAAAGATTGAGGGCAGGAGGAGACGGGAGTGACATAGGATGAGATGATTGGATGGCATCATCAACTCAATGAACATGAGTTTAAGCAAACTCTGGGATATAGTGAAGGACAGGAAAGCCTGTCCATGGGGTCACAGAGTCGGACATGACTGAGCGACTGAACAACAACAATATAGAACCTTAAGGGCTAAGGTGGGGAGGGAGGTGGGAGGGGGATTCAGCATGGGGGGATCCTGAATCCTACACTTGTATACCTATGGCCAATTCATGCTGATACATGGCAAAAAATTACAATATTGTAATTATCTTCCAATTAAAATAAATCAATATTAAAAGTACTCCTAAAACCAAAAAAGAAAAAAAAATCCAACAACAATATATATAATTATGACTGACCCACACTCTTGTATGGCAGAAAACAGCACACTAATGCAATTATCTTCCAATTAAGAAATGCATTTTTAAAATATCAAAGAATTGATATTTAAGAGAACAAGAACACTTCAATTAATTTGTTATATTTGGCCGATTTTACTAGCTAATTAGTTGGGATACCAATCCAGCATGTCTGTTCAAAATTCTTAGATTCTTATTGGTAAATTATTTGTACATGAAGGCACTGGAGGTTAGTCATGAGAACCCTAAAGAAGACTCTGAAATAATATGGATCTACTGCAAGTAAGCAGTCCTACTTACAAAACCAAGTCTCTGGGCTCCATGTCTACTTCAAAGCATGCTCATCTGGTTTGGATGATGCCAATGGATATAGTAAAGAGATTTACTATAATAAAGACAGAGAATCCTTTTATATATGTATTACATATAATATATACAATAATGCATACAATTATATGTGTGTGTGTGTGCACATGCACATCCCTCTCCCAAGGGTGTTGAAGCCTCTGTGACAAATTGTCTTCCATCCAAAACTGCATGTTGCCAAGGGCTAAGTGAGAAAACTTTGTTCTTAAGCTTAGAGGTAGCAAAGGAGGGAGGAAAGGTAGAAACAAGCAGTCACTAGATCAGAGTTAAGTAAGGCCTCACACTCTACAGCCAGGACACCCAGGTTCCTTCTTGGCTCGGCTTCTTCCTATGCAATTCTGAGACAGTTACTTAATCTCTTTATTACTCAGTTTTCTCATCTGTAAAATGGAGAAATCAATAGTACCTGTCTCATAAGGTGGTTATGAGGATTAATTGAGTTAATATTTGTTAAGCACTTAAAACAATGTCAGGTATACAGTAATCCAGATATTTGTTGTTGTTTAGTCATTAAGTCATGTTCAACTCTTTTGTGACCCCACGGACCGTAGCCCACCAGGCACATCTATCCTGGGATTTTCCAGGCAAGAATATTGGAGTGGGCTGCCATTGCCTTCTCCAGGGGATCTTCCTGACCCAGGGATTGAACCCACATCTCTTGCATTGGTAGGCAGATTCCTTACCACTGGATGTCCAATCCAGATACAAATCTTTGATAAAGAAAGGAAAGCAGAAAGAGTGACAGAGAGAATAGGAACATTATGTGTCTTTAATAATTGCTTTGCTTTCTTCCAACAGAGTCCTTTACTTTCCACAACTGGAGCCACTTGATTCCTACCAGTAAGCTTAACCCCATTTCCAGCATGACCCCAAATGACTCTTGTTCAGAGAGATCTAAGAAGCCCTAGTTCAATACTTCAGGTGATTCAGCATTAAGTCAAGCTTGCTGTTATTCTTGTCCTGACCCTGTGTCCCAGTTTTAATCACTTGTCCCTGTAACCAAGTCCCAACCTTGTTCTGGCACCCTTCTCCCCTGCGGCCCAGTCTGGCTTGCAGAATCTGCTCAGCACTTTCAGTTCCTCCAAGGCAGGCATCTCCCGAAGGACAGCCTTTAGACTAGACATATTTTGGTTGGTACATGTAGAGTTTGAACTTCTGCTGAGAGTTAGTTGCCTGCAAAACTGTATAATAAAATTCAAATTTCTGACTTCTCTTGAAAAACGGAATGATCTGGGAACTCTTGATCCCATTTCCCTTTGGGACCCACCCAGTCAGCCAAGTTGCTGCTACATCCCCCCACATTTGGAAAGTCATGTGCTTTCTATTCCCTACTCTCCCCCTGCTTCCTGATCCATCTGTTTCTGTGATTTTCTTGGTCCTTGTGGGCATTAGAGGTTAGGGTCTAAGACTGAGAATAGCCAGTACTTACCAAGCACTTTGTACTCATTTAATCAAAGAGCAGGTTGTATTTGTTCTTGTCCTTTATGCCTGCAGCCCTTCGCATTGCCTCAAACCTTTTATCTGTAGGCATCTGAATCTGTCCCGTCTTCCTAAAGTACTCTCCTCTACCGCATCAGTTAGGGCCACTCACGAAGCTCTGTTAGACTTCCACAAGTCAACCACTCACCCACATTGTGCTTTGCACCACTTTCCAGTCACTCCCACCCAGCCAGACTCTGTCGTTGAGAATTTTGGCCATCATAGTGGTTATATTGCAGAATAAGAACCTGGGGCTTTTCTGACCTGCCTGTTCCTATTATCTCATGCTCCATGTTTCTATAAAACCATACATCTTATTGTATATTATATATAGGTAGATACAGATAAACTTTGCCTTCACAAAGTTTTGCTTCAATTCTTATTAGGAGCTTAGCAAAATCCATCAAATGTTTATTGATCCTATATTATATCCAGATTACCCAGATTCTATCATAGAAATTGATTTGGGTATACCTTTACCAAGAAACCCGAAAAGTTCATCAATCTCTTTTCAGTGAACACCTAAGAAACTAATATTATTTGATCATAATCGGCTTGTTTTTTTCTCATGATGGACCCTTGTGTTTTACAAAACAATGGATGAAAGAGGAAAATATCAGTATGCCTAAGCTGTGAGTTAGCAAATTTCAAAAGAAAATGCACAAAACTCATTCTATACATCATTTCATGAGATTATCTGGATTGGTTGAAACTGAATATGTACTGTATTTTAATTTCTGTTGATTAAGTTCTACCAGTTTTTAAAGATAGTCTTAATAAAAATGTTACTTACATAAGGAATCGTGTCCAAAGTGTCTGTGTTGACAATTATAGGAGCAGGGCTGGCCTAAAAAAGAGAAGTAGAAAAAAATTTTAAATAACAAGTAGTCTATTCCGAGATAGGATCTGTTAACTTATTTAACCAAGAGCTCAACAGTATTTCTTGAGATCCTGCATAGGTACTATGTCAGGTGCTAGGGGGATAAATGAAATGACTCAGAGTTCCCTTCACCCTCCTTCCTTCAAATATTTGTTTGCTACATTGACCACATAATAAAATGAAGTAAGCACAGAACTGAAAAGGCAAGGATGTGAGGATTTGTGCAGTGTTTTAAGAGGCAATGACTTCTAATAACTTTGGTAAGGAGTTAAACATTTCTTTATGAAACGGCTGTGCTAAAGGATTTTGATATTTTCTCTCATGGAAGCAAAATTAAACCTAACATTATAACTCTTTTCTTTAAACTGGCTTTTGTGAGGACATTGTATACAATGCAAAATAGAAGCTTTCACTTTTTGACATTTTACATACATTCACCTATTTTGCATGCTGTGTCATATTTTTTTTCTTTATCATTTATGTACCTTTGAAAATCTGCTTTAGAAACCCTTAGGTAGAAAATTAAAAATTAGTCAAACATGGCAGAAAATCGTATTAGATATGCTAAAGTTCTTTTTTCAAAAAAAAAAAAAAAAAAAAAAAAAAAAAA
>NW_011494896.1:4124252-4182628 GCF_000754665.1 Bison bison bison | reverse complement strand
TTTAAAAAAAAAAAAAAAAAAAAAACTACAAAATGCAGCCATTCCTTTTAAAGATGAGTAGGAATCTGTATAAAACTGATGTAGGAGTGCCAGAAGCCAAGTCATTAGAAAATAAGAGATTGCAATCTATTTGCATTGGCCAATCTGACTTCATGAATATTGAGCAGATCTATTTTCTAGTTTCTAGACTTTTCACAGCAACTTTTCCTTCATCCCCCAAAGGATCTTTAATCTTCCCAAATTGCAGATTTCATTTAGATAGAGGAAATGGCCTCACCATGATTAATCGGGAGCTGTCCTAGACGACACGGTAGTTTGCCCAAGTGCTCAACTTTGGGGACATTTCATTAACTGTGCCCTCTGGAGTTAACAAGAGTTAACAGCTTTCTAATGTCAATCTATGCCTATGGGATCCTAATCGAAAGACAAAACAAATGCAATCCGGCAGATTTTATAGAACAGAGTTCCAAGTTTTAACTAAAATCATTGGTCGTTGAAAACATGACCCTGCTTCACATGTCTACACAGTGGGTCAACTGAATATTCGTGGTTTATTTGTTAACTCCTAAAAACAAGTACTTTGTGGATAAACATAGGCTTTGGAGAAAGTCTCCACTGGAACCTACCCCAAAACTGTTAAGAAGTCTGTAGCATAGGGAGATGAACATGAGGTTTGGAGTCAGAAGACCTGGGCTTGGGTTTGTTTTAACAACTTCCTGATTATATTATTTGGGGGCTCAGCAACTTCTTGGTCATCTGATCTGGGGGCAAGCCCACTAACTCTCTTTGCCTCATTTTCCTCCTCTGTAGAATGGAAATAAAAATAATCACTTTCTAAAAAGGTTGTCTGAAGAATAAATGAGGTGATATATTTGAATGGGCTTTGTAAATGTAAATTTCACAATCAATATTACATATTGTTACTAGCTAATGCCCTTAAAAATGGACTGTCATAAGGATATAATGTTCCTGGATGGTTTGTGCATTGTTTCTGCCCCTGTAATCTCAGTGCTATGCTAGTGGCACAGGTGCACTAAAGAGAACTAATTAGGTCGTGAAAATCACCATTTATTAAATACATATTACTTGTCCATTTATAATAATATGCATATATATCCTCATATAATCTCCAGAAAACCATACTGATGAGGCATTATTGTTAATATCCCTATGATACAGATGAGAAAACCGAGGTTCAGAGAAAATGAGAGCTGAGCTTTCACAGCAGCCTTTCTGACCTCAAAATCCATTTTTGCACACTAGGCTGTTCTATGAGTCCATTACCTAGGGGTCTCTACCACTGGAGTTCTACAGTTATTTGAGGTCTCTAACTAGACCAGCCAGTAAGACCCAGGCAAATTAAAGACTGCCTTGAAGGTAGGAAAGGCTGCAGGGTCTTGCATAGCAGATGTTGAAAGCCACCTGGTAATTCCTTGATGGTTTCTGGTTTTTTGTTTTGATATTTCTTCTATGCTTTCTAATTGGCTCCTGGGACTCCCAAAAGATTTGCATCTTGTCTCCTTGACTAGACTACTGAAAACATTCTGAGTATCATACGCAGTACTTGTATTTCTCCTTGTTATCTACTATACTTTGATCAAAAAATATGCTTTGGTTTGATTTGGGACTTTCAACTCATTTTACCCTCTTATAAATTGCATTCATGTGGTCTGAAAATAAATCTTACACATAGATCCATTCCCTATACAGCGCCATTTATCACTTTTGCATGTTTCTGTTGCTATTTTCCATTTCATGTATGTAAATTTGGTCTTTCCAGTTAGACACTTGCAACCACAAGGATTATTTATTTTCCTAGAATTTTTCACAGCACCTGGGTACACAGAAAGAGCTCAGTAAATACTTAGGAAATATTGACTAAGTGAAGCTATAAAGTATAGTACATAGGAAATATCTCTTTGTGAGATTTGGAAAGCATTTCTGAGATAATCTTATGTTACCAACAAAACTGTGATGACTTTCTAATATCTACTATCATCTTCTTTTTTTAACCAGTCATTAACACTCAATTATCCAGTTTTTTGAAATAATAATTAGTTCATAAATGCAGGATGTAAAGTCTGTGAACCCTGAAGTACAATCTGTATAATGTGAAAAGCTCATTGTTCCTTCTTGGTGCTAAAAAGATCTAGAAGTGCAGTTAATTCCTACATCTATGACAGTCACTAAAAATGCATGAACAAATGTTTGTGGGTTGTGTGAGCACACACATACATCGCGTACATCTGACACTGGCAACTCCCTGATGTGAGTGCCAAGGAGACGCCAGGGTGGGCTGTTCTGAATAGCACAATACCCCCACTGAGCTGCTACATGAGGCTTTCTGAAAATCCCACTGCTCTGCTACAGAACCCTCAGAGCCCTCCCCAGACCATTTTCTCAGAAGCTTCTTATAGTCTGCTGGGTGCTCAATGGCACACAGTAGCAGAGAATGAGTGCCCCAGGTGGGAGCAGAACAGAGTCCAGGAGAATTCTAGGTATGGTCCACAAATATGCTTCTCTCACCAGATGTTGCGTTGGCTTGTCCTGCTGCCTGTTTCTTTTCTCACCTTCGAGACCATGTGAGTCTGTGCCTAGTTTGGTTTCTGCATGTGAAAACCAGGTCCCCAGGTACTTTGATAGCTAAAGTACTAAGCATCATCTCCACACTGCCTTGCCATACACACCTTCTCTCTCCATACTGCATGTCCTCTTTAGTGAAACCCCTAAATCAAATGGATGATTTAGCAGATTTCAGCATTTCCCTTCAAGTTGCTGATTTCCATTAACTGGAGAGAGTTATCAGTATCACATATGATAAAAGAAGACCTTTAAATCAGAAGCTTAAAGGTTTGTCTGAATGTAAACATAAAGGCTTACGAAAATGAATCTCACTTGGGCGACCCAAACTATAAGACAAGAAGGGCTTGCCTTTTATATTACATTCTCTGCTGCTGCTGCTGCTAAGTCACTTCAGTCGTGTCCGGCTCTGTGCGACCCCATAAACGGCAGCCCACCAGGCTCCCCCGTCCCTGGGATTCTCCAGGCAAGAACACTGGAGGGGGTTGCCATTTCCTTCTCCAGTGCATGAAAGTGAAGGAAAAAGCCAGTTTACAGGAAGAGGGAAGAATAAAGCTAATCAGAGGGAAGACAGAAGCAAGCAGAGAAAATACTGATATAATCCAAATTAATAGATCAAGTTATTCATAAATTCCTGCCACCTTCCTGTCCTTGAATCCCATGGGATAGTCAAATAGTACATCATTAGCTTTTCTCATGATAGTAAATGAAAAACTAAACTTCTATTGTTTGCCACCAAGATAATGTAACTAATAAAGAGTCTTACATTAGGAATGCACATTTTCAAAGGGGTTCATTAATTCCAACTGATGCTATATTTGTTAAGTGCCAGAGTGTGAAATACCTTGACATAAATGGGCAGGTGGTCACCAAACCAGAGGAAGCCTCTTCAAGCAAGGTACTGGCAGGGGTGGTAGAGAAGCTGGTCAGTCAAATAACACAGTCTGTGAGGCTTATTGCTGACAAGCACAGGCTAACCAGTGGGAAGGTCAGAAGACTGAATCCAGGCCTATACCTAAACTATTTTTTAAGTTTTTATTTGTTTGTTTTTTAATGTGGACCATTTTTTAATGTCTTTTATTGAATTTGTTACAATATATATATATATTTTTTTCCTTCTGGCCACAAGGCATATGAGATCTTAGTTCCCTGACGAGGGATTGAACCCATATCCCCTGCATAGGAAGATAAAAGTATTAACCACTGGACTACCAGGGAAGCCCTTATAACTAAACTTTTAAGAAGCAAACTAGAAACGAAGAGAAACCCACACAGCTAAGTGACCTAAATACACTAGGAACTGAATAAAAACATTGATAGGGCTAGGAATCGTGCAGGGATTTCAAGTGACCTGGAACATGCAAGCAGAAGGCAGCTGGCTGTCAGTAGGCCAAATTAAACAGGAGGTAAAATATGGCAAGAATAACTCATGAGCTGTTTTGGGGGCTCAGAATCTTTGGCTTATCTTCCCAGACTTAAAGAACAAGGCTCCTGAAGAGGCAAGAAGTAACACAGGCTCTATCTACAGTGTCGCATGAAGACTAAAATGGAAGCCACTGAAATTTTTAAAACGAGTCCATTTGTGTGTGTATATGACTTCAGTAAGACAAGTAGACATCTCAGAAGCTCAAGGTAACTATTAGCTGGCATAGATGGCCTGCTCCAAGATATCACAGTAATTGTCTTTTAGCTTCATAATCATAAAGAGGGCTGCCATCTGGGTGAACCCTAATCAGATCATGTCCCGATTCCAACCAGGGAAATAGAACATGGGGGTTACTACCCACATACCCCATCAGGCCTGAAATAAGAGGTCTGCCATTAAATATTGAATTGGTACGCAAAAAGCCAAACTCAGGATAATTTTATTTTTATTAGGTTTTCTTCCTAATCCTCTATCATGTTGGCCCATTTTGGAAATTTGAAAATGTGATGTGGTTGGGGGTGGGAGGACTCCTGCCTCAGTTCACTGCCTCTAGCTCTCTGCTTTCCTGGAATCCTTTCTTTTCTCCCTTGAAAGATCTGCAGTTGCTTGGTTGAGCATCATCACTACCTGGAATCTTGAGGTAGCGATAATCTTTCAAGTAGATCTTTCAAATCCTGGTATGTCTTTCAAGTAAGATTAGGACCCTGCCAATAACTAGGGGTGTGCAACTCCCCCCAACAGACTGCAGGAAATAAGGAGAGAAAAGAAAGGGTTCCAGGAAAGCAGAGAACTAGAGGCAGTAAACCGAAGCAGGAGTCCATCCCACCCTCAACCACATCACATTTTTAAATTTCCAGAATGGGCCAACATAATAGAGGAACAGGAAGAAACCCCATTACAACCAGTTACCTGATACAGTAACACTGGGATGGACAATACTACAGGCAAGCACTTTACTACACTTATTTATATTAATTAATTACTTAATCATCAAATAACCCAATGAGACACTCTTGTTCTCCATTTACAGGTGAGAAAATACAGGTTAGGTAACTTTCCCAAAGCCATAAATAAATCCATCTTCAAACCCAAATAACCTGACAGTCTGGCTCAGAGTTTCTGCTCTTTTTTTCTAAGCTATATAATTTTATTTTTTAACCATTAAAAAACTGAAGTGCAGTTAATTTACAATGTTATGTTAGTTTCAGGTGTACGGAAGGTGATTCAATTATGCATATCTACATACATATGTGCAATATTCTTTGCCATTATAGGTTATCACAAAATACTGAATATCGCTCCCTGTACTGTACAGTAGGTACTTGCTTTTTATCTATTTTATATATAGTAGTGTGTGTGTGTGTGTGTGTGTGTGTGTCTGTGTGTGTGTTTTAACCCTCCCCCCCCACCCAGAATCCATGCTCTTGACAATCATGCTCTGCAGCTGCTGCTGCTAAGTCGCTCCAGTCGTGTCTGACTCTGTGCGACCCCATAGATGGCAGCCCACTGGGCTCTGCCGTCCCTGGGATTCTCCAGGCAAGAATATCGGAGTGGGTTGCCATTTCCTTCTCTGATGCATGAAAGTGAAAAATGAGAGTGAAGTCGCTCAGTCGTGTCCGACTCTTCGCAACCCCATGGACTGCAGCCCACCAGGCTCCTCCGTCCACGGGATTTTCCAGGCAAGAGTACTGGAGTGGGGTGCCATTGCCTTCTCCGAATCATGCTCTACTACCGTTCAGAATGGGAACAAACTTTACCAGAACTCTTTGGATTCTAATGATGACTACTCACCAACAACTCAGAGGCTAGATGAAAGCCAAATTAGACATTCACCTTGATCTGGGATGGTTCCAGAACCCTGCCCTCCTCGCTCCAGCCCAGTCAGTGAGCCCTAGTGCATTGTATGAACAAGCCTGTAGATGCCTCAGTAGAAGGCTAAGCGTAGGCACACTCAGGCTGACTGAATCAGGATTTTTTTAAGTTCCGAAGAAAATCACCGCTAAACAACTGATTGAAGACATATTGATGGTTACATGAGAGAGGAAAAACAAAACAGGAAGAACAAATCCACTGTAGAAACATAAAACTTTGATTCTTAGGGCCTCAGCTTCATTCTACCCTTCATTTTACAAATATGAAATGGAAACAGAGAAAGGAAGTGGCATGCCCCAGAGCTCATAATTGTTCAGTATCAAAACAGAAGATAGGATAACAACAGCAACAAGAATAACAATAAGAAAATATTAAGCACTTATTGAAGACAATATGTTCCAGCGGTTGTGATAAACACTTAAGATACATCAGTGTATTTACTTCTCAAGATATCCTAAGGAAAACCTTATCATTCTCATTAATAATAATAATAATAATAAGGCTCAAAGTGGCTAAACCACTTGCCTGAGGTCAGAAATTCTAAGAGGTATCACAGTGTGAAAGTTGCTCAGTCGTGTCCAACTCTGCGACACCATGGACTATCCAGTCCATGGCATTCTCCAGGCTAGAATACTGGAGTGGGTAGCCCTTCCCTTCTCCAGGGAATCTTCCCAACCCAGGGATCGAACCCAGGTTTCCCACATTGCAGGCGGATTCTTTACCAGCTGAGCCACCAGGGAAGCCCAAGAATACTGGAGTGGGTAGCCTATCCCTTCTCCAGCAAATCTTCCCGACCCAGGAAATGAACTGGGATCTCCTGCATTGCAGGTGGATTCTTTACCAGCTAAGCTACCAGGGAAGCCCCATATCTGGGTGTCCAATCCAGGCCTTTCCAACCCCAGAACCTCCTGATTCCTTCTCCTGAGTTTTCCAGGTAAGACTTGAAAAAAAATGCAGTTATTTTCTGCCCTGAAAATGGCTAGTTTCTCTTTCCCAGTCTGAAGAGAAATTTCTCCCCATACTGACTCAGATTCAATTCCCCAATTCTCTGAGGGTTTCTAGGTCCCTATATCACTTTCAAAACCCCACTTAAAAATGGGACAATGCTATTTTCCAGCTAACCTATTTCCTAAGGAGTTAGCTAAGGGAATAACGCATATGAAGTGAAAGAGATGTGCTCCACAGCTGTAAGGTTATGTTATTTATTACTGTGGTTGTTTTTTGCTTTTCTGGATTTTCTCTTCCTTTTCACATTGCCTCTCTGGAAGAGTCATTACCAACAGTAACACCAAGAGGCTCTGGCCTGTCACCTCATTTGTCCTTACCCTGCAGTGACATAGGACAACTCCCCTCAAAGGTGAGAACACTGAGGCAGGAACAGGTGAGTGGGTGAGTGAGCAATGTAAGGGCCCAGGGCTTAGCTAGCCAGGGCATAACTGCAGGTTAACGTCCATGGCAGGATGTCTCAAGAGAGCGACTTCGGAGCAAGCTAAGACCCTGGTTCTTCTCCCTAGCACTTAATAAAATGCAGGGATGGTTATCCCCCTAGCTTATCACCAGACGGGCTCAGAAAATAAGAATAAAGTGTCAGATAGATGTTTGGCTTGAACTTGATTCAACTCTGCTTGCCCAAACTCTCTTAAATAATAAAAATAATAATATCCTCGTTTTACAGAAAACTGAGGCACATAGATGTTAAGTAATTTGTCCAAGGTCATCAGGACAGTAACAGCAGGGTCAAAAGTCAAACCTATCCGTCTGGTTCCAAAGTGGGTAACACTTCACTATAAAACACTTGCTTCTGTTTCCTATTAAAAACTGGTAAGTGTTCAGAAGTCTGTTTTAGTCAACACAAATTCTTTCACTGATCTTTGAAAAACACACTGTAAATGTTTCTTCCCTTTGGATTAAAGTGATAACATGTCTGCTTGATCCTCCTTAAAAATGCAAGGTAGTATAATCTTTTGCAAAAAATGAATGATATCCTAAGGGTCTTAGTTAGGCTGCATGGGGCACCTCTTTAACCCAAGTACAAAAAAGATGGGCCAGCCTGGAGAATGAGGCACAGAAAGTAAAGACCCAGAATGAAAGAGTTTTCCTTCCTTTATAAGTTTTTTCTAGAATCCATCTAACTTGACACAACAGATAAAAATTGTTTGCCCTGTTAGTTATGAAGACTCTTCAAACCTCCATCCTACACTCTGTCCACATACCTCTTTGAACTTAGCATAAAAAGCTAAAATAAATGACTCACTAAAATTAGGTCTGTAGATCATCACTCAAACTGAACTAGATATTATATTAGATTGGCTACCTATATCATGTTTCATAATTTAACAAGTGTGTCCACGCACATTAGATCATTTCATTCCCACAGGCAGAGGAAAGGGCACTACCCTTCATTGACCAATGCCCACTGTGTGCCAGGAATACGGTAAGATTTCTATCTGTGCTTTTTCTCTACTCTTCACAGAGCCCGAGAGGAACTGGAAGAATTCTACAGGTAAGTAAACTGAACCTCAGAGTGCTTGAGTGAATTTCCAAAAGTCAGACATCTGGAGAAAGGCTGACATTCAAACCTAGGTCCTCTGAGTCTAAACCCCATTGCTGTACCCCATTATTCCTTCATGGTGCCATAAATCCCACTGATGCACTTGTGAGCATTTACAAATCTAACTGCTTCACTTGTGTGTGCAAATGCCCTCTGAAGAGTGCACCAAAAAATGGAGTCATTAGCTCAAATCTCAGATGTGGGTTGGTCAATGTGCCCCAAGCCACAATCACAATACCTGCCTATTTCACTGTTTCACTCGCACGGTGTTATTCCTGAAAAGTGCTATGTGGATACCATCTGCTCCATTTTGTGAAGCCATCAAAGAGCTATAATCCTCCCAGTGCAGTTGTATTTTTCCAGTTTCAGGTTTCAGAATCCTGAGCAAGCTGTCAAATACCTGGCCCAACACCACTTCTTCTGTAGTATCTGGATCAGGGCCCTGCCCACAGTGGGTGACCTATCAGTGCTTTCTGTTTATTTCCCTTCTGTTGTCTCCTTTCCTCCATTGGGGCATAACTCTAACTACTCCAAGCATACACCTTGTTGATGCCTACCATAAGGCCACTGTTGACATTTCTTTCTTCCCCGCCACATCCTGTGCAACCACCATCCCCTTTCTTATCTTCCTAACCAAACTCCATCCACCCTGCAAGGACAATCTAAAGTCCCAGGCTCTCTGTGATAGCTTCCTCAATCCACTGCAGGTATCAATCTATCCATTCCTGCTCCTCCCAAATTTTAAAACATTCATCATTTGTACTACAGTTCACATTAAACTATAAATATAATAGAAAAGAGGTTATGTGAAAGCACCAAGTTCTGCCATTCTTACTGAATGCTTCTTTCTGTTCTTACACATGTTGATGGTTAAGTGGCTCATGCGTGATACTTTTAATCTTCTTGATGAAGCTATAACCACTGTGATAGCAGGGCCCTCATCCTACTTCATTTCTTCACCAGCTTCATTTCTTCACCTACTTCATTGCTTCATGTCTTCACTTCCACCAACACTCCTAACAGTGCTTAGCATACAAGATACACAAAAGATGTTCATTAATGGGTTTTGGGCCTATGTGCTAAGTCATGTCCAACTCTTCATGATCCCATGGACTATAGCCCACCAGATTCCTCTGTCTATGGAAACTTCCAGGCAAGAAGACCTTTGGAACTAGAACCACAGCAACAAGAGATAAGCAACCTAAATGTCCATCAACAGATGGAGGGATAAAGGAGATGTGGTATATACACATAATGAAATATTACTCAACCATAAAAAAGGAACAGAACTGGGTCATTTGTAAAGATATGGATGGACCTAGAGTCTGTCATACAGACTGAAGTAAGTCAGAAAGAGAAAAACAAATATATTTATGCATATATGTGGAATCTAGAAAAATGGTATAGATGAAACTATTTGCAGGACAGGAACAGAGACTCAGATGTCGAGAACAGATGTGTGAACATGGGGGGTAGGTTGGGAGGGATGGGAGGGACATACACACATTACCATGTATAAAACAGATAGCTAGTGGGAACCTGCAGTTTAGCACAGGAAGCTCAGCCCAGTGCTCCCTGGTGACCTGGAGGCCTGGGGTGGAGAGGGGTGGGGGAGGTTCAAGAGGGACAGGGTGTATGTATACATAAAGCCGATTCACTTTGTTATATGGTAGAAACCAATACAACATTGTAAAGCAACCATAACCCAATTAAAAGAAAAAAATAAAAGATTCATGAGAAACCTATGAGACGAAAGTGCAATGGGTAGAAAGGAGTAACCGCACGCTGTCCTCTGGCGGCAAGCTGCTCTGCCACACCGCCGGTGCTGTTGACGGCGGCGTCCGGAGCTGCCATGCACTGCAGACCATGCTATTCTGAACCATGGCATGTAAATTAAGGAAAGTTATAAACGGAAAGATCCTTCCATGCCTACCATATGCTGGTCCTTTACACTCATTCTTTGCTACTTCTCATTACAAGCCTCTGAGTTGCACGCTATAATTATGCTTATTATGCAGATAGGGGAAGTGAGGCATGAACCTGTAACGAAATGGCCCAAGGTCACAAGACTTAAAAATTAGTGGAGCCAAGACTCACTCTTTTTGACTCCGAGTCTGTTGGAGCAAGGGAATGTTCCCTGCTCTAATTTACTACCTCGCTGTGCATTCCAGAAGTTGGAGAAGTGGGAGGAAGCATGGAATCTGGTGAAAAAGCTAAGGACTCAAAACATTGTGAAAAAAGTAAAATGGCATCCTAAGAATTTCTTGAATTTTTCAGATAAGTGTGAAGATATAGCCCAAAAAAACCATCTCAAACTGGGCATTTATTTGAAGTCTCATGTTTTATCTTTTTAAAAATTCATGTAGCTTTTAATATCTTTTACTGCATATCCATCTATGTTTTAATATTAAAATATTTTTAGTTATTTATAATGGAGTCAACCTGACATCTTAGGTAGGTCCTGCATGACTCTCAAAAATCATAGATATGCACACACTGCTATATTTAAAATGGATAGCCAACAAAGACCTATTATATTACACATGGAAGTCTCCTCAATGTTATGTAGCAGCCTGGATAGGAGGGGATTTTGGGGGAGAAGGGATACATGTATATGTATGGCTGAGTCCCTTCTCTGTCCACTTGAAACCATCACAACATTGTTAATGGGCTATATCCCAATACAAAATAAAAAGTTAAAAACAAAAAAAAGAAAATCTCCCTGGAAATAACCACAATCCAGCCAGGGGATTATGTCACTGGCATAAAGATGGATGATGGGGAATTAGGAGATCTCAGTTTTAGACCCAGCAAAGTCTGTAACTCAGGATGAAAAGGCAATACAGTGAGCCTCCCAATTTATTTTTACATTTGAGGAGTAAAGAGTGAAATGGATAACCTCTAAGGGTCTGTCTCATCAAGGATCTGATTTCACTCATCATACATTTTGACCTGCTGGGAAATCCTGGAAAGAAGGCAGGATGCTACACAGGTCACCCTTCTGGATAATGACGACCTCTGCTTTTATCATTCAGATACAGGAAGTCAGAAGACATGGCATTAGGAAAGGCATGACAAATAAGACAAAAGTCGAATCGGGAAAAGACCATTAATATAAGTAGCTTCTAATTAACTGGATAAAGGATGAGGTTTTGTATGTCTTAAACGAGGCACCTCAAAAAGCTATTTATCATTATTTTCATAATCTATATTTTGTATGATCATGTTTAGAGCCTGAATTATTTTTTTTTAATGAAGCAGTTAATTTTCTGGCCTCAAGACCATGCAATTAGTGGCAAAGAATTCTCTGCCATATTAAAGAGGCAAAAAGATTTGAAGTGAAACAGAAATTATCACCAAGCTCTTTCTTCCATTCTTGCCTTTCTCCATGTGCTATAAGCCTTAACACTAAAGTTTCCTAACATCTAAGGTCTGTTTTCACTTTTACCCCCTACCAACCATAATTTGACAGTAGATCATATGCTCAAAGTTTTAAACGTAACAGTCATGGAGAAAGTCTTAAAATATTTCGTATCTAGGATATTTGTGTATGTGTGTGTCTGAGAGAGGGGGTAAAATGTGAGGCAGAAAGATGAAGAGGAGGTATGAGTTTGGTTTACTGTTTCACTATTAGTAAGAGATAAGGTGCTTATGTTTCTGTTGGGTCTGGAAAATGTTTCAATACCTGCTTTTAAATGATGGCACTTGGGCTGGGTTGTGACAGCAACAGAGTAGACAACATTTTAGATCAATTTCCCTTATTTTAAATTCTGAAAACATCTGTACATCTATTACTCTCACTTCTACCCATTTTTCTTCAAAATTAATGTCTTGTTTGAAATCATTTTCAGTGAGGAAAAACAAGGGGAAAGAATAGATTAGAAGGAGAAGTGAACGGGGACTAGAAAAATAGAGGTTGGCTAAATATTGCCAACATTTGCTGGTGCCAAAGAATATATTCTGCAGATGTGTTTGTATATTGTCATTGACTAGGCAATGAACTCTTTGTCCCACAGCCAAGAGCCTACAGATCTCTAGGTCCAAAATGCCAGCCAGTTCCTAGCCCCACAGCTGTCTCAGCTTCCTAGAGTGGCACTGCCAATGTTATTTGGGTTTCTCAGTTTCCCAATGGCTTTCTTACCCTCAGTTATTCTGCAAAGCAAGGGTTCTCTTTGCCAATTTACTTCCTCCTGGGCCTAGGATAATGCCACCGTTTTGTGCATCAGAGGGAAGATGAAGGAATATTACCTGTTGCTGTGGGCCAGAGGAAAGAAGGTAGGCATAAGAGAGAAGAATGGAATGAAGGGAAAGAAGGCAGGGAGGAAGCTGTTCTCTGGCACATGGGGACTGTCACAAGGTGGAGAGTGAGATGATGCTTTCAAGGCTGACTCTCCTCTGTTCTTTTAGACCACTTTGTCCCCTGGAATTGTGAACTCAGACACATTGGAACCTTCGTTCGTTCTGTAAAGGATTTCCCCAACCAACTGGAAAGGAGATGACGACTTCCTTATGAATATAATGTTTGCAGCCTGACATCTCATGAGCCCTCCTTGCCTATTCTAACTTGACAAAAATCATTTTCACATAATGATTTTATGTTATGGGAAGAACAGCCCCCAGCCCTGCCCTTGGTGTCAGCAGATGAGGCCTAGCGAGGACTGCTGCACCACTGCAGAACTCGATCAGGTTACCTAACTCCCTAAATTATTTCTAAGGCTACGCCCAACTATAAATAAGAATTGGATGATTCTTGACTTTAATACTAACCTCATTTTTATTAGCGAAGTAGTAATAAAAAAGGTTTAGGATTTGGGTCATCTAACAAATAAGACATCTCTTCTCACTCATACAATGGTCTTAGTTAATAACCTCTCTGAAACTTTTTAAGTACAAATGGAAATTGAAAATTATTTGGTCAACCTCACATTCTTCTTTGAGAACCAAGTGTGATCAAAGATTAAAAACTATGAAAAACAAACAAACAAAAAACCCTCTGCAAACTGTAAAAGGATACAGTTGGGCTAATATTAAATATTTGCAATATTAATAATGGCAACCCTTACTGGGCACTTTCTTTGCTTAGCCATTGTACTAAGGGTTTAATTCACATTATTTCATTTAAATCACAAACTTAAAAAATATCGGTATAATATCTAATTTTAGAGAGGATGAAACTGAAATACAGAGAAGTTAAGCATTTTCCCAAGACAGCAAGTGTTAGAGCCAGGATTCAGACCTAGATTTTTTAAGTAGCTAAAACTCTGAATCTGAGCCAAAGTGATCTAGAATGAGAGTCTGGCCCTACTAGGTTATGTTTTACTATTTAACCACTTCTGATCCCGGCCACTTCAATTTTCTTATAAATGATGTGCATGTGTGTGTGAAATCACTCAGTCGTGCCCGACTCTGTGTGACTCGATGGACTGCAGCCTGCCAGGCCCCTCTGTCCATGGGATTCTCCAGGTAAGAATACTGGTGTAGGTTGCCGTGCCCTCCTCCAAGAGATCTTGCCGACCCAGGAATTGAACCCATGTCTCTTATACCTCCTGCAGTGGCAGGTGGGTTCTTTACCACTAGCACCCCCGGGGAGGCCCCTTATAAATAACATGGGATGTTAAAATCTGCCTTCCTTACCTTACAAAGTAGTAATGAGAAAAACAATCTAGTTTACACTGCTTTGAGAACTGAAATAAGACAGACAAAGATAAGGAAAATATAAGGCAGAAATGAGAGTGCAGTGGTCATTTCGGTGGCAGCAATAGTAAAAACATTAGTACCGTATATTTTCTGGTTTCTATACAAAATAAAAACTACAATCTCTACTGTTTATAAGGATGTTCCTGCTAAATAAAAATATCTAAATGAAGCTTAAAAAAGTACAGTCTTTTCTACAATGCAGACATACAAAGGATTATAAGAGACTATTATGAACAAGTATATGGCAATAAAATGGATAACCTGGAAGAAATGGACAGATTCTTAGAAAAGTTCAATCTGAACCAGGAAGAAATAATAGAAATTATGAACAAATAGAAATTATGAACAATCCAATTACAAGCATTGAAATTGAAGCTGTGATCAAAATCTCCCCAAAAACAAAAGCCTAGGACCAGATGGCTTCACAGGAGAATTCTATCAAACATTTAGAGAAGAGCTAATGCCTATCCTCCTAAAACTCTTTCAAAAAATTGCAGAGGAAGGAACACTTCCAGACTCATTCTACAAGGCCACCGTCACCCTGATACCAAAACCAACCAACCAAAGACAACACAAAAATGAAAACTAAAGGACAATATCACTGATGAACATAGGTGCAAAAGTCCTCAACAAAATTTTAGCAAACAGAATTCAGCAACACATCAAAAAGCTCATACACCATCATCAAGTTGGGTTTATTCCAGGAATGCAAGGATTCTTCAATATATGCAAATCAATCACTGTGATACACCATATCAACAAACTGAAAGATAAAAAACATATGATCATCTCAATAGATGCAGAAAAAGCCTTTGACAAAATCCAGCACCCATTTATGATTAAAACTCTTCAAAAAGTGGGCATAGAAGGAACCTACCTCAACAGAGTAAAGGTCATATATGATAAGCCTACAGCAAACATTATTCTCAATTTTGAAAAACTGAAAGCATTCCAAGATCAGGAATAACACAAGGGTGTCCACTTTCACCACTATTATTCAACATAGTTCTGGAAGTCCTAGCTTCAGCAATCATAGAAGAAAAAGAAATAAAAGGAATCCAAATCAGAAAAGAAGTAAAGCTCTCCCTGTTTGCAGATGACATGATACTGTACATAGAAAACCCTAAAGATAGTATCAGAAAGTTACTAGAGCTAATCAGTGAATTTAGCAAAGTTGCATGATACAAAATCAATACACAAAAATCACTTGCATTTCTATATACCAACAATGAAAAATCAGAGGAATTAAGGAATCAATCCCATTCACCACTGCAACAAAAAGAACTAAATATCTAGGAATAAACTTATCTAAGGAGACATAAGAAATGTACACAGAAAATTATAAAACACTGATGAAAGAAATAAAAGATGATATAAACAGATGGAGAGATATTCCATGTTCCTGGATAGGAAGAATCAATATTGTGAAAATGACTATACTGCCAAATGCAACCTACAGATTCAATGTGATCCCTATCAAATTACCAATGGCATTTTTCACAGAATTAGAACAAAAAATTTCACAATTCATATGGAAACATAAAAGACCCTGAATAGCCAAAGCAGTCTTGAGAAAGAAGAATGGAGCTGGAGGAATCAACCTTCCTGACTTCATATTATACTACAAAGCTACGGTCATCAAGACAGTATGGTACTGGCACAAAAACAGAAATACAGACCAATGCAACAAGACAGAAAGCCCAGAAATAAACCCTTGCACCTATGGGTACCTTATTTTTAACAAAGGAGGCAAGAATATACAGTGGGGCAAAGACCGCCTCTTCAATAAATGGTGCCGGGAAAACTGGACAGCTACGTGTAAAAGAATGAAATTAGAACACTTTCTAACACCATATACAAAGATAAACTGAAAATGGATTAAAGGCCTACATTTAAGACAACTCTTAGAGAAAAACATAGGCAGAACACTCGATGACATAAATCAAAGCAAAATCCTCTATGACAAACCTCCTAGAGCAATGGGAATAAAAACAAAAGTAACAAGTAGGACCTGATTAAACTTAAAAGCTTTTGCACAGCAAAGGAAACTATAAGCAAGGTGAAAAGACAACTCTCAGAATGGAAGGATATAATAGCAAATGAAACAACCGGCAAAGGATTAATTTTCAAAATATACAAGCAGCTCATACAAGTCAATGCCCAAAAAACAACCCAATCAAAAAGCTGGAAAAAGACCTGAAAGACATTTCTTCAAAGACATACAGATGGCTAACAAGCACATGAAAAGATGCTCAACATACGCAAATCAAAACACAATGAGATATCACCTCACATGGGTCAGAATGGCTCTCATCAAAAAGTCTATAAACAATAAGTGCTGGAGAGGGAGTAGAGAAAGGGAATGCTCTTGCACTGTTGGTGGGAATGTAAATTGATACAGCCACTCTGGAAGATGGTATGGAGATTCCTTAAAAAACTAGGACTAAAAACACCATATTACCCAGTAATCCCACTCCTAGGCATATACCCTGAGGAAACCAAAATTGAAAAAGAAACATGTATCCCATTGTTAATTGCAACACTATTTACAATATCTAGAACATGGAAGCAACCTGGATGTCCATCAATAGATGAATGGAGAAAGATGCAGTACATATACACAATGGAATATTACTCAGCCATTATGGAACGTGTTTGAGTCAGTTCTAGTGAGGTGGATGAACCTAGAACCTATTATACAGAGTGAAGTGTGTCAGAAAGAGAAAGATAAATACTGTATTCTAATGCACATATACAGAATCTAGAAAAATGGTACTGAAGAATTTATTTACAGGGGAGCAATGGAGAAACAGACATAGGGAATAGACTTATGGACACGGGGAGAGGGGAGGAGAGGGTGAGATGTTTGGAAAGAGTAACATGGAAACTTACATTACCATATGCAAGATAGATTGCCACCGGGAATTTGCTGTATGTCTCAGGAAACTGAAACGGGGGCTCTGTAACAACCTAGAGGGGTGGGATGGGAAGGGAGATGGGAGGGAGGTTCAAAAGGGAGGGGATGTATGTATACCTATGGCTGATTCATGATGCGGTTTGACAAAAAAGAATAAATTCTGTAAAGCAATTACCCTTTAATAAAAAAATTAAAAAAAAAGAGTGCAGTACAGTCTTTTCTACTATTAGTTCATTAAAGGTTTTCCGTGCTTGATGTGTGTGTGATTTTTTGTTGTTGCTTGGAGGAAGGGTGCTATTATTAACCCTGAACAAATGTCTGCTTTTGTATTCTGTAACAAAAAATGTTTGGGGCCCTATTTTTGCAGTTTACAGAGTAGGTGAGGAAAGTCGGCGTGGCAGAGGATGGGGTTTACTCCATTGTACCATAAGATATATCTGTGCTAATACCCCATTCTGATGAGTCAACACAAACATTTTACAATGAGCAATATTGAAACAAAGACCAGGCATCCTGCACCTGGCGTTAATTTTTCATAGACTCCAGATGCCTATGCACAGAAATCTCAAGACCAGCAGTCAAAGAAATGCAAACTGCATGCAAGAGGAAGATAACAAGATAGCAAGATTTTGTCTTTTGTTCAAAAACAAAAGTGACAGTTCCATTCCATTTTACCAGGAATCTGTAAACATTCATTCAGATCCAGGCTGTTGCAATTATCCAGGTCGCTTCAGCTAGTTTTGGTTTTTTTTTTTTTGGTCCTCTTTAGGTTGAACATCTCTATAGATGAAGTGCCATCTTTATTCCTTTACTAATAGAAATTCCATTAATAGCCTTGTTCATATTCTTCGGAAGAAAATAGACTAAAAACTGGGGTGTTACTAGACACAAGTGCAGAGCGAGGCTAAGAGGAATAAAATAGAAAACGAAATCCGACATGATTGAGAATGATGAGTCAAGTAGTATTTAGAATCCGGAAAGGACAAAACACACTTGGAACACCGTGAACCAGGACTGAAACTCATCACCGAACAAACCCTATTTAGAGCTGACCTAAGCTTACGATGGTTTAAATTCAACATCCAGGGGCTGGAGGCAGCGTCTGTGAAAGCGATGGTGGGGCAGAACAGACAGGTTTCAAGGATGTTAGAGACAAGAAGGATTATTTCCTCATTGTCATCTCACTGCTGCCTAAGTTCTTACATTTTAAGTATTAATCAGTACATACAGAATTGTTTAGTAAACATCATATTTAAGGCAGTGTACTTAGGATGGTAATATGTAGGCAGAGGAAACACATGTGGTTTTTTGTTTTCTTTTTAAAAAAACTTTTATTGGCGTATAGTTGCTTTACAATATCATGTTAGCTTCTACTGGACCACAAAATGAATCAGCCATGGTAGTGGTGTAGTCGCCAAGTCATGTTTGACTCTTGCGACCTGTAGCCCACCAGGCTCTTCTGTCCATGGGATTTACCAGGTAAGAATATGAGAGTGGATTGCCATTTCCTTCTTCAGGGGATCTTCCTGTATCTTCTAGACCCAGGAAGTGAACCCAGTCTCCTGCATTGAAGGTGGATTCTTTACCGACTGAGCCACCAGGGAAGCCCTATATGTACAGATATACCTTCTCCCTTTCAGATTTACCTCCCAAGGAAACACATGGTTTTGCTCTGCAAAGACTTTACTGTGTCATATGAAAACAAGAGAAATCTTTCGAATGCTTATAATATAAAACAGAGAAACATCACAAGAGATACAGGCAAAGAACCACAATGGGGGTGAAGGGGAAAGGCAGATGGAATTAGGGTTTGAAGGCCTGGTTTCTTTCATGGTCATAGCATCTATATGATTTTTAAACAAGGTACTGATCCTCTAAAATGGAGATATTAATATTAGGGCCACTTGATGTTGGTCTTATGATGATGAAACAAGAAAGTGTAGATTAAAGCAGTATGGATGTAGGTTTCTTACTCTTATTTTTCTTCAAGGAGTGTTAATCAGGGTTGAAATAATGAGGCAGAAGGTATATCATCTGGTTACACTGTGTGAGGCAAGTCCCATGGAAGGAAATGTGAGTTGTCTTAAAAGATGGAACTTCACTTTGTGGTTCCATAACTGTTCTGTTCTTCTTTTTCTGATTGACCTAGAGGATTCTTACCTTAAGTAAATGATCCATCTCTCATCTGTGTTGTTCCTAATATCTCTTCTGAACGCTCAAAGAGGAAGATGAGGGCTCAAGGAAAACTGAGGACTATGCCTCGCTCCATACTATTCTTTCATGCCTCAGTGCCATTGCACCTACTGAGGCAGCCTCACTCATTTCCTTCACCTGATACACCACTATTTTAAAGCCATCTCCAGACCTCTCTCCTCTTTTTATTCTTCCTTGGTCATCTTTCCTCTCCATTCAAGCAGATGGGGCACGTCCACCTTGCTGCATGCACTGTGGTTTGTCTATCCCTCGATTGCTGCTTTCAGCATGCTATGCTGAAGTGGTTTTGGATTCAGTGGTTTTCTCCTTCACTAGATGAACCTATAAAAAAATGGGCTCTGGGGCCAGATAACTAGTTTCAAGGCCTGGCCTTTCCATTTATTAGTTGTGTGATCATGAAGAAGTTACTTAACTTCTGTAAATTTTGTAAAGTGGAAATGATAGTGCCCACATCAGAGAGCTGTTGACAGAACTGGGTGAAATATACATGAAGGACTTAGAACAGTACGTGACACACGATAAGTGCTCAGCATATACTATCACTTTTATACTAAAGTACCAAGTCTGGGATGTGTCAGACAGGACGTACTAATTATTTGCTAAAGAAATTAATATGCATTTTAAGACTACAAAATATTTGGCAAAGAATGATTTATTTGTTTAGTTTGCAGTGGCTTTGCAAAATATAATTGCTATACTATTTTGATAATAGATGTATATTACATATATCTGTGTATGCACATGTGCAATATTAAATTACGATTGTGACAAATACTGTGAACAACTCTTACAGGATAGTATTCAAGTGTGTGGTACAGATATATATGTAATTGTTCATTTAATGTTTGTCTCATCCACTTGAATCTAAATGCCCTCAAGGTAGGGTTTGAACTTGTGCTGTTTATTGCTATCTTCCCTGGCATATTACATAATTTCTGATACATAAAATGTATCTGGTAAATACTGGTTGAATGACAGATCAGATGGAAAATGGACCATCTTTACACAATTAGTAAATATCTTTACGATTCCTTTCTACTTAGAATGCCCTCTTCCATCATTATCAAATTCTGTTTGATCTTCATAACCCAACTGAGATCTATGAAGCTTGGCACCCCTTAATTCTTAGAGCAATTCATGGGTACTTAAGGCACTCAACAAGGTCCATTTGAAAATTCCTGGTGGGCAGAATTCCATATAAGTATCATCAGGGGTTCTGTTGATTTAATCATTTTAGCATTTCAACCAGTGCTTGGCAAGCTGCATGACCTTCACATTAGACCAAAACCAAACATGATGGCTAGCAGCACAAGGAACGCCGATTTTGTACATTTCAGCAAAAGACAGTCAGCTTTTCAGCTAAAGTTCCAGTTGGGCAAGGGGTAGGGCAGTGTCTCTGCCAAAGTGATGTTGAGACAAGTTGGAGTGCACTTTCCGGTCTTTATCCTGTGTTTCCTCTCTCCAACGTGTATTTTAGGCTGCACATGGAGGTTCTCTCGGGAAGATTATTGTATCTTGAGATTTTATGTAAGGTTTATTATTAGTACCCAACTGCACTGGCTGAAAAACTGCTTGTGATCTATGGCTTATTGTGAGTGTGAGAGATGATCCAGACGAGCCAGGTGGCCTCGTATTCTAATGCAGTGTTAGTAATCCACATTTACAGGAGATGCACAGACAGCTTGTGAAGATTTCAGGTCAGTGTTTCTAAGATCAGCTACATCCAAGTATGTCTACACTTCCTAAATATCATTCATCTCTTAGTGTTTTATTTTAAAAGGCAACAAATCTATTTTAAAGAAGATAATTATGTCAATATAGTTTTTAATTCACTTAATATGCTTAATGCATCATTGTGAAGATGTGTAGTTCAAGAATATATCTGGATATCCTAAAAAATGAAGGGTATTATTAGCCAAGAATGTCACATACTCAGTTATGTATATGTGTGTAAATGTGTGTGTGTGTATGAAATACGTATCACTGGGTTTAAAAAGTACATAAAACATGGAATAAATGAAGCTCTTTCCTGAGATCTAAATTATATATTCTAAAACTAAATAGAGGTTCAGTTTAAACAGAATTATTTTCAACTGGTAGTAATATTTTAATGATGGCTATGATTTCTAAAAATAGTCCTCATAAAATTATGATGACATAATGATACATTTAATGCAAGACTTGGAGGCAATCTGAGAAGAGTTGAGAGACTGGCAAATTCCTAATATCTTTGGGAAAAGACTTAGAAGGGTCAAAATGAAGAAAATATGAATAAAACTTGAATATGTCTACATAAATGCCTGCAATATGGGGACCCAGACACGGGAATGGAAGAAGAGTAGCCCATGGACTACAGTAACTGAAACCAAGTCTATTTTTCCCCAGAAAGGTCTGTCTTCGGCACTAACACATTACCACTCCCACCATCGCAGCCACCACGGTGCTTTAGTCAAGGTTTATTGTTATCTCCGGATGGATTTGAATAGAAATAATTTTATGAAGTCAGTATAGACAAAGCCCTTGATGAAAACTGCCATGTAGTAACTAGAAATGATGGAATTGGAGACACTCAGTTGATTTCACTCATTCCGCCCATGCTCACCAAGCACTCTGTTGTGCTAGGCACTATGGTAGGCCCTAGGAATAGATACAGCCTATATTCAAGGAGTTTGATACATGAAAACAAAACAAAAAACCAACAAATATCGCTTCCTTTTTTGAACATATTTTTCTTTTCTCCTTAACTCCAAGAAGTTGCAGTATAATTAGAGAGACAGAAAAGAAAATATGATTAAATAATTTGGGTGACAGATCGGAGGTGCCTGAGATCTCAAGGAATTGAGATAGGAGAAAACAGCTCTGTCTAGCCAGAGAAAGCTCTACAAAGGAGGAGACACTTGAGCTTCACCAGGGGTATCATAACCTTCATGATAAAACAAAGGAGGAAGAGTTTAATAAAGATAGGAGAAGCAAACTTTACACAGCAGATTCCAGTTCAAAGTAGAATAATTATAACTTAATCTGATTTAGAAAGCTTCCCACCAAGAATGGCTTAAACCCTTGCAAAAACTATATTTTATGTCCTCGACAATTAAGATAAACTTACAGAGATCCAACCAGAAAATAGTATTCAATGAGAAGAACTTTAAATCTTTAAAACAGGTGATTCCTCAGTTACCGAGAAAAACATAATGAAATCTAACTTGAGTCAGTTGAAAACAACTCGTATTTCAAAGAAGACCAACTCTATGTCATAAATAATGTTTTTCTTAAAGAATTCCAAATAACTGCGGGTCTTAATTTTAAAGAGTGTTCTCTTATTTTTAATAGATTATCTCAATCCTTCAAAAAAGAGCTACTTAAAGAATCACGTATTTTTATATTCTTCTTGCAGGTCCCATTCACCCCACCTCAGCCTATCAAATGTAGCCAGCCTGTTCTGGTTTGATCTTTATAAGCACAAACATTATATTTGCAGTGGAAAACACAATGACACTGACTCACTTATTTAATTCACCTTATGTATCTATGCACTTCCAAAATACACATTTCTAAGCCATTTTTACAAATCTCTAAGTAGAGCATCACTACTTTTTCTAAAGGAACAGACACACTTTTCAGGGAGAGGCTTTATGGTAGATTTTACTTGGCTAAGCAAAGAATCAGAATATAAAACTAACTTCTGGCTTCCTGATCTAAGTATCAAACCCACTGCAAAAAGGTATTCAAGCCACTCTAAGTGCTTTTGGGGGAACCAGCCAGGAAATACACACTGTAGACTGTTTCAAACGTTAATATGAAGAATATCAATCTTGCGCCCTTTCTCTACTACTTGTTACTTTTAGAAACTACCATCTTCAGTAGGGTAAGTTTCCCTGGACCACTGTCTATTCTTTCTCACCGATCAATATTTAACCCTTTAATAATTCAGATTTCACATAGAGCAAAAGAAGACATATTTTTATCAAACAAGAACTACAGAGAAGATACCACATCTTTAAATGCATAGAATATATGCATTTTACCTATAGCTATAAAGGAAGAAATAGCAGGAAAGTGAAAGAGTCTCTAGGAAAATAAAAGGAAATGCCCCTTACCGGAATAAATGCATGTTGCATAGCTTGCTCACATTGTTTTAAAGAAGCAATAGTATCCCACAGAAGCTGATAATTTTCAGCCCGAGAAGCACTTGGCCGCTGCATGGCGAAAGCTAGTAACACTCAAACTGAGCTCAAAGAACCCAGTTGAAGAAGGAAGGGAAAAAAAAAAAAAACCCTGCAGATCTGTTACATAAACTTCTTAATTAGATCTGCTACACAAACTGCTATCTTAAGACTTAAAAAAAAAAGTTAATCAGAACATTTCTTTTGGGGGATAACTGGGCATGACTTGAACAGAGACAGATGTTTTCATTGGGAAGGATTTTCGTTCCCACACTTGTGAAAAGCAATCCCATCAGTGTTGCCCTGTCTTTACACGGATCTGGCGAAACTGCACATACCATAAGTGTGTGGGGGGAAAGAAGTAGGAGGGAGAGAAATGTAAAAAAAAATATTTCCACCAGAAGACTTGGGTGGCAGGCCCCGGAGGTAGAATTTGAATAGCTTGTGAAAAGTAGTAAAATTGAAGGGAGTGGGTTACACACACACACACACACACACACACACACACACACACACACACAGAAAGGCAGGTGTCTACACTTGTCTGCTCTGTGTGAAATACGTGCCTTCTCACAGTGTCATTTAATATGTCCAATTTTTCTCTCAGTTTAGCTATGATCTAGATGTGATATATGTTTCATCTATAGGGTATCACTGCCTTTATTAACTGCAGTTATTTATCTAGGGTTATTTCTAAAAACTAGCTAGAAAATCTTTGAGTACAACAGGAGTCAATAATTTATCTTAAAATCCAAGAGTAATTAGAAGACCTTTCTGTTGTTTCGTATGTTAGGTAAAGGCACATTTAGTTCTTCTTCTAGGCAGAATTTACATAAACAATGCCAGGAAAAGTGAACCTTCAAATATTCCAGGGACCTGAGAGTGGGCTACACATCACTGGAATATGTTAATTCAAAATAAGTCGCTTGCACACTTTAGCAAAAAGGTATGTAGGCAGGCTCAATCATTCAGTGTCCAACTTTTTGCAACACCCTCCCTCCCTGGACTATAGCCCCCCAGGATCCTCTCTCCATGGGATTTTCCAGGCAAGAATACTGGAGTGGGTAGCCATTCTTTTCTCCAGGGGATCTTCCTGACCCAGGGATTTAATCCACTTCTACATTGGCAGGCAGGTTCTTTACCACTGAGCCACCTGGGAAGCCCAGCAAAAGGTGTAAGTTGAACCTAAGTAAAAATTGAACAACAGCATATAGCAACAGATTTGGAATGTTCCTTCCCTTAAGACAGAAGCCCACAAGGTAAGGTGTGGCTCCACTAGCCCTTAGGCTGTGGGATCATTGAGGCAAGGGATAATGCACCTTGTAAGGTACTAAGCACTTTGAAGTTCCAAAGGAATTTATGTTCTCAGGACTAATTACGCAGCCAACAATGGGGATATCTGTTCATGTCTTTTTAGGAGTAAGGGGTAAGCTGAGGGCAATACATAGCATGATGAGTAACTTGTGCTTTTAATTGACCTAGAAAATCCCAGGAGTGTAAAACAAGGTACAATTTGTAGAAAACAGCGTGATAACATAAATGAAGGACTCTTTGCTGTATTATTTTTAGAAGAGCTGCGTGATTTGGGTTACCTGGATTTTCTGCATTTGCACCCTGGGGATGGTGGGTGAGTTCATACCAATGACCTTGCTGTGCGAGAGTCTCAAAGGCAAAGTTTGCCTCTTATTTCATTTATTTTTCAATTCTGAACTGAAGGAATTGCAGGTGGAACTGATCTTTCAAAATTTCTACCTGGGCTAATTTGCAAGGAGGCTGCTTTTCCTTAATATTTTGTGAGTACACACCATAAGGCTCCTGCCATTAGACAATTTGTTTTTCGGTATCAATTCAAGCAGCCTTCTCTTTCCCTCATTCATGGTGTTCTTCTGTTCAGCTCACACCCACGGGCCCTACTCTGCTTTCACTCTGCTGCCCCTATACTCTCCCATCTGCCCCAGCCACATGCTTCTTCCTCGTGCACTGTCGACCAGCCAGCCCGCAACTCCCAGAAAGTGTTCTGTCACTAGCAGGTATTTGTATTTCTGATCAAACAACAGGAAAATAAAAGTTGTTTTCTAAGTTACCCTCCAAAATATGCTATCTGAAAACCTTGAACAAATATTCATCATTACTCCAGACCTCAGTCTCTGGGTCTTCTGTCCTGCCTTGGACTTCTACCTATTGCTCATCAGATTCCTTCTTGTGTTTTTCATTTAAGCAGCATTGTTTAAAAGATGCTTCTTTCCTTACTCTTTGGCCAAAAGGTACAGAATCCACAGTCTGCATGTAGAAACTCTACATGAAAAACACTCTTGGAATCATGCATTCATTCATTTATTGATCCAAGAAGCATATCAAGCATCTCCAATGTGCTACATTTTTTCACTGTATTTTGGGCAAATGGATATATCAGATGTTGATTTTTGTTTTTAAGGAGCTTAGAGTTTAACTGAAAGGATGATACATGGGCACAAATAACAAAAAAAGACCAGTTAAAAAAGGGTAGGTGTCATAAAAGAGCTGGTGTAAACTATTTATAAAACAATGGAAAAGAAAAATTACATCAACTAGGAAAATTAGGGCAGCTTCATAGATTTAGCACTTGGCTAGAGACTGAAGTTACGGTATAATTAGGACTTGCAGAGATAGGTAGGGGGCATTCCTGAAGAGCTAGAATAAAGGGTCAGAGTGGGAAAGATCATTACTAGTTGTTTCCGGGAAAAAAAGAAAAAACATGAACCCAAGGCTCAGATGGTAAAGAATCCACTTGCAGTGCAAGAGACCTGGCTTGGATCCCCGAGTCAGGAAGATCCCTTGGAAAAGGGCATGGCAACCCACCCAAGTATTCTTGCCTGGAGAATTCCATGGACAGAGGAGCATGTAGGCTATAGTGCATGGGGTCACAAAAAGTCAGACATGACTGAGCAACTAACACTTTGGCTTTTTCATGATTGTTACTGGAGTCAAGTAACAATTATTGAATACAACTATTATTCTTGAATAAAATGTCAGTAGCTTCCTGTTCCTAATGGCAATCAATCTTAGCTTTAACCAATTTTTAGAGCATCAGTGTGCATAAATTCAGTGAAACCAAATCTCACAAGAGAGTAAATGTCATATATTTATTCCTTACTCTTTAAAATAGGAATATTGATATACTTTGGAGGGTTTAGGGGCTCAATCATTTCAGTCATATTGCTTTTTTGTTTATTCAGTACATATATCATGTTTTTACTCATACCCAATCACTTCTGTAAGTCTAAAGTCTATTACCTTCGATATTCAAGTGGAGTCCACCATGAGTCTTAACCTGATCTAATGTTTGATGTAATTCAGTTTGGGTCAGTTTAACAAACATTTATTGAGCTCTACTATGTGCTAAGTAAGCACTAAGATAAAAAGATAAATATTATATAATGTCAATTCTCTACTTATTTCCAACTGCCCCTCAGTATGCACTTACCTCTGCCCACAAAGTAGAATGTTATACATATTTTCTTCTTGTGAGCACAATGCCTGATATGTAATGGCTACTATTTCTGTTAAATCCTCAGTCACTAGGCCATATGTCCATAATATTGAAATACCTCTGAATTAGATTAAAGGACTTAGAATGTTAAAAGTACTTTTTATTTGGTAGTACTGCCATGCTCAAACAGGTCTGTATTTGAAAGCTTTCTGCTGGGACTGGTTTAAATATAACTTTGTGACAACAGAAATGGAGCAATGATTTACATTCCTATCTGAAAAACAAAAAAAAACTGAAAATAAAACATATGAAACAATGAGTCAAATGTGGACAGAGAAGAAAAATCAGTGAACTCTGGGAGACAGGAAACAAATGAGATAAGTCCTGTGACTGCCCCATTTACCCCCTTGAATGTCTAGGCCACATCACAGAAGAAGGGGATCCAGGTGGAACCCAGTGAACCTGCTGAATTGAGGATACAGAAATGGTTTTCTGGAGAAAACAAAGCAATAGGGGAAATAGAGAAATTCATAATTGTAATTGGAGTTTTCAATATACTACTCTGAATAATTAATATACTAAGCAGTTACAGTCTATAAGGATATGTAAAACCTTTATGAAACCATCCATCAATTTAGGCTAATATACTTTAAAAAATGTGGACTTCCCCGGTGGCTCAGCAGTTAAAAAACCCACCTGCAGAAACTGTGGGTTCAATCCTTGGGTCAGGAAGATTCCCTGGAGGAGGGCGTGGCAACCCACTATAGTAGTCTTACCTGGAGAGTCCTATGGACAGAGGAGCCTGGAGGGCTACAGTCTATAGGGTCGCAGAGTCAGACATGACTGAAGTGACTGAGTATGCACCTTTAAAAAAACATTCCACCCTACAACAACAATCTTAGCAAGTGCTCATGGAACATTTACCAAGATAGAGCATATTCTGAGCCATAGATCAAATTATAATAAATTTAAAAGAATTCAGCCAAAGAAAATATATTCTCTCACCATAGTAAAATTAAGTTGTATCCACAACAGAACAATCTCTGAAAATTCCCAAAATATTTGACAAGCAAATAACACACTTAAATTACCTACTGGCCAAAGAAGAAATCAAAAGGAAGTGAGAATGCATTTTGAACTGAATGAAATAAAACCACAATGTATCAACATCTGTTGGATGCCCTTAAAGCAATACTTAAGGAAAGAAGAACTATACACAAAAAAGATCTTCATGACCCAGATAACCAAGATAGTGTGATCACTTACCTAGAGCCAGATATCCTGGAACGAGAAGTCAAGTGGGCATTAGGAAGCATCACTATGAACAAAGCTAGTGGAGGTGATAGAATTCCAGCTGAGCTACTTCAAATTCTAAAAGATGATGCTGTGAAAGTGCTGCATTCAATACGCAAGCACATTTGGAAACTCATCAGTGGCCACAGGGCTGGAAAAGGTCAGTTTTCATTCCAATCCCAAAGAAAGGCAGTGCCAAAGAATGTTCAAACTACCGCACAATTGCACTCATCTCACACGCTGGCAAAATAATGCTCAAAATTCTCCAAGCCAGCCTTCAACAGTATGTGAACTGTGAACTTCCAGATGTTTAAGCTGGAGTTAGAAAAGGCAGAGGAAACAGAGATCAAATTGCCAACATCCGCTGGATCATCGAAAAAGCAAGAGAGTTCCAGAAAAACATTTACTTCTGCTTTATTGATTATGCCAAAGCCTTTGACTGTTTGGATCACAACAAACTGTGGAAAATTCTTCAAGAGATGGGCATACCAGACCACCTAACCTGCCTCCTGAGAAATCTGTACACAGGTCAAGAAGCAACAGTTAGAACTGGACATGGAACAACAGACTGGTTCCAAATCGGGAAAGGAGTACTCAAGGCTGTATGCTGTCACCCTGCTTATTTAATTTATATGCAGAGTACATCATGAGAAACGCTGGGCTGGATGAAGCACAAGCTGGAATCAAGATTGCCGGGAGAAATATCAATAACCTCAGATACGCAGATAACACCACCCTTCTGGCAGAAAGCAAAGAGGGACTAAAGAGCCTCTTGAACGTGAAAGAGGAGAGTGAAAAAGTAGGCTTAAAACTCAACATTCAGAAAACTAAGATCATGGCATCCAGTGCCATCACTTCATGGCAAATAGATGGGGAAACAATGGAAACAGTGACAGACTTTATTTTGAGGGCTCCAAAATCACTGTAGATAGTGACTGTAGCCATAAAATTAAAAGACACTTGTTCCTTGGAAAAAAAGCTATGACCAACCTAGACAGCATATTAAAAAGCAGAGACATTATTCTGCCAACAAAGGTCCATTTAGTCAAAGCTATGGTTTTTCCAGTAGTCATGTGTGGATTTAGAGTTGTACTACCAAGAAAGCTGGGCAACAAAGAATTGATGCTCTTGAACTGTGGTGTTGGAAAAGACTCTGGAGCCTCCCTTGGACTGCGAGGAGATCCAACCAGTCAATCCTAAAGAAAATCAGTCCTGAATATTGATTGGAAGGACTGATGTTGAAGCTGAAACTCCAATACTTTGGCCAGTTGATGCAAAGAACTGACTCATTGGAAAAGGCACTGATGCTGGGAAAGATTGAAGCCAGGAAGAGAAGGGGATGATAGAGGATGAGATGGCTGGATGGCATCACTGACTCAGTGGACAAGAGTTTGAGCAAGCTCTCGGAGTTGATGATGGACAGGGAAGACTGGCGTGCTGCAGTACATGGGGTGGCAAATAGTCTGACATGACTGAGTTACTGAACTGAACTGACTGAAGGAAATAATAGATTTTCTGTGGTGGCTTAGATAGTAAAGAATCTGCTTGCAATGCAAGAGACCTGAGTTTGATCCCTGGGTCAGGAAGATCCCCAGGAGAAGGGGATGGCTACCACTCCAGTATTTTGGCCTAGAGAATCCCATGGACAGAGGTGCCTGGCGTGCTAATAGACAGGGTCATGAAGAATCATACATGACTGAGCAACTAACACTATACATCACTAAACACTTCTATTTGAAAAGAAAGAAGGTTTTAATGATCTCAGCTTCAGTTCAGTAGCTCATTCATGTCTGACTCTTCATGACCCCATGAACTGCAGCATGCCAGGCCTCCCTGTCCATCACTAACTCTTGGAGTTCACCCAAACTCATGTGCATCGAGTCGGTGATGCCATCCAGCCATCTCATCCTCTGTTGATCTCATCTTACACCTTATTAAAATAGAAAAAAGTCTAGCAAATTGAAGCCAAATAAAACAGAAGAAAATGGAAAAATAGAAAAAAATAAAGCTAACAGCTACTTCTTGAGAGTATCAATACAATTGATAACCTGTTAGCAAGACTAATGAAAGAGAGAAAAATTTTCAAGATTAGAAATGAGTGTAGCATTACTATAGATCCTATAGCCATGGAAGGTCTAATAAGGAAATCTTGGAAACAACTTTATATCAATATAGTTGACCCCTTATATGGAACAAATTCCTTGAGAGTTTTAAGCTACTAAAGCTCACTCAAGAAAAATAAGCAATCTAAATAGCCATGCCATATTCCTAATAAAGGTTTTATTTTTTAACTAAAATCTTAACCTCCAGGAAACTCTAGGGCCAGATGGCTTCTGATGAATTCCATTTAAGAAAAAAAATTAATTCTATACAAATTCTTTCAGAGAACTGAAGAGGAAAAAAAAAACTTTACAAGTTGCTCTTTTTTTTTTTTTTTTGAGGCCATCAATAGCTTGGTACCAAACTCTTAGTACTTAAAAACTCAAGATAGAATATAGAACTACATATAAAGCCTAAGTGGAACTTCTAAAACACAGAATATCTTTGTGATCTAAAGGTTAGATACAATACCAAAAGCACAACCATAAGAGAAAAATAATTGATAAATTGGACACTGACAGATGGAAGTTTTCTGTTCCATGAAACATTGTTAGGAGAATGAAAAGACAAGCCAGAAAATGTAAGCAAACTTACAAACTATATATTTAATATAGGATTTGTTTCTAAAATATATGAGGAACTCTCAAAGCTAATAATAAAAGAGTCAAAAATGAGCAAAGCATTTTAATAGACATCATAAATGAAGATATATGTCTCAAATGAGCATGTGAAAGGGTATCAACATTATGATTAAAGAAATAAAAATTAAAGTACTACCACACTCCAATTAGAAGGGATAATACTAAAAAAAAACAAACTGATTCATTAAGATGTATAATATTGGACTTCTCATACACTGCTGATGGGAATATAAATACTAAAGTCCCTTTGGAAAGAGTTCACGGGTTCTTAAAGAGTTAAACATGCACCTTCTAAGATTTAACCATTCTACTGCTCCTAGGTATTTATCCAAGAGAAATGAAAGTATATGTTGATTTGAAGGCTTGTATAAAAACATTTACAGCAGCCTTATTTGTAATAGTAAAAACCTGGAACCAAGTGAGTGGGTAAGTAAATTGTGATATATCCAAACAACGGAATGATATTCAGCACCAAAACGGAATGAACTATTGATACCCACAGCACATGGGTGAATCTCAAAATAGTCATGTTGAATGAAAGAAGCAGAAAGGACATACACCACATCGTCCCATTTATATAGACTGTGGAAAGTGTCAGCTAACCTAAGGCATGGCAGGAGAGACTGCTGATGGGGAGGTACGATGGGCAGAGGGAGGGAGTGGGCTGGAGGCATTACAAAGAGGTGTGAAGAAACGTCTGAGGGTGAAGGATATGTTCATTATCATAAGTGGATGGTTTCATATGTCAAAACATCAATTTGTAGATCTTAAATATGCACAGTTCATTGAATATCAATTAGACGTCATTGGAGCTATTTTGAAAATTTCCTTAAAAAGTTCCTAGAAAAATAATCAAAAAGTCTCACTCTCCTGGGCTTTATCCAAAGTAATGATTTCTGTTAGCATTTAATGTTATAATCTGATAGGTTGATCCATCTCCCTAGGGTGGGGAGGTGGTTAGAAAGCACTGACTTTCTCGCAGGAAGGAAAGCAAAGAATATGAAAAAGTTCAACCAGAGGAAAGGGCTGAGATATCATATCCAGGAGCTTTACTTTTAGCTATGATTCTTGCCCTGATTAGCAGCAAGAACTTGGTTCTGTCATTTTGCTTTGACAAGCTCCAATTACTCATCTAAAAATACAGAAGTTAGACTCAACCATCCCTCAAATGTCCTTCAGAGGCTCTAATTCAGTGATCTATGGATAGACTTTAATCCTCAATAATCTCCTTTTTTCTCTCAACTAAGAATTTACAAGTATGGCCTTAAACTAAAAATATCCCAAGTAATTTTGAAATGTGCATTATCGCCCTTGCTGATAATCTTTTTAGAAAGAGAGTAAACTCTTGAGGGTGGGCTCCTTTATCTTAAAATTTCTGGTCTTTTCTTCTCACAATATTTCAAGTTCAGAGCCTACATTGTAATAATGATACTGTGATTGCTATTAAAATTATAAGGATAGAAAACTACGATTATACTTCTTAGAAAACTACTTTCTCATGCAGCAGCCATCTTATTTCCATGAAGATATTATTTTCAATTTACAGATACAAGAAATAGGACCACAGAAGTTAACATTAACTTGCTTCACCACATACCAACCACATGACCTTGGACAAGATCCTTAGTTTCTCTTTGCTTCTGTTGCTTCTCTGTAAATTTGAGATTATAACAGTACTTGCCTCATAGGATTGTTGAGGATTAAATGAGTTAATATTTGTAAAACTTTAGATTGGAGACTAGCACAGTTATTACTATTATTCTTTGAGAAACTAATTTCATTTTAATGTATTAATATAATAAGTAAGAATTAATTAAGTATGGACAGAGAAGTCTGGCGGCTTACAGTCCACGGGGTTGCAAAGAGTTGGACAGACTGAGTGACTAACACTAACTAGCCAACATAATAAAGAAGCAAGATCTAAGATAAATTCATATCTTTTGGTTCTCTGTTCAACATGTATTTGACCAGAATCAGTAAATATTCATGTACTTTCAGACTTGTCTTTCCTGATTACCATCACACCTCAGTCTAAGTGGATATCCTCCTAGTGTTCATTCTCCCTATCTTAATTTGGAATATATTTATTTATTATTTTTTAATTTCTAGTTTCCCCAGCTAAACTGTAGGATCAGAAAAGAGAAGCCAATGGATAGTCAGTGCCTGCCCAGTGTCTGGAACCACACAGAGTCTTTCAGTGTTCATTTGATACTATTTTTATTACTAGGGCCTAAAATAGATAAAAGTATATGAAAACTTCAGAAACATATGTTAGTATATTTATCCAGATCTTCAGTGTTTCCAAAGATCTCTGGTGAGTTTGGCCATGGCTCTTATCAAAAGCTCGTATCTGACTGACTTCAGTTCTCCTCTTTAAGGAAAAGTAACAATTTTTTTTGATGGGGTAAGAGTCCTATGACTTTAACAAAATAAAAGAGAACATGAATTTATACTGTATGTGACAGTATTCCAGAGGGAATGATACGACCTGTGGGATACCAAAATTCATAGAGAATTGTGCTATATATATCAGTCAATATATTTCTTATATGCTTAAGAAATGCAAGCGATTGTGATAAAGTGCTACTCGATACACCGAGCAGTCTTCGGAATCACAGTAGTAGTACTGTTAGTCACTCTATCGTGTCCGACTCTCTGCGACCCCATGGACTGTACCCGCCAGGTTCCTCTGTTCTTGGGATTCTCCAGGCAAGAATACTGGAGTGAGTTGCCATTCCTTTCTCCAGGGGATCTTCCCGACCAGGGGGTTGAACCTGGGTCTCCATCATCGCAGGCAGATTCTTTACCATCTGAGCTACACTGGCAGCTCTTGGAATCACAAGCCCAGATCTATAAGGGGCAGAAAGCAGAGGATCCCAGAGAAATGGACTGAAGCGGGCAGGACACCATGTCTTGTCTGAACATAGTTCTACCAGATGCTAGGTCACAGCATGTAAACCTCAGGTCAGAGTTAAAGCTCAGGCTAACCTGGAAAGAAATATGGGGCAGGTCAAATCTGTCTTCCTCATCTTTGTCCACTTCAAGAGCCCTCAGTCCTTCTCTGGACTCTCCCGACAGAAGGAAAGCTATACAAACTCATTCATAGGACATTAAGACTTCATTGTAACCAACAAAGATCCACTGTAAAGAACAGGGCACTCTGCTCAATATTATATAATGACCTAAATGGGAATAGAATTTGAAAAATAATAGATAGATGCATATGTATAACTGAGTCACTTTACACCTGAAAGTAACACAACATTGTTAATCACATAAACTCCAGTATAACTAAAAAGTTAAAAAAAAAAAAAAAACAGTTTACTGTCTTCCCCACTTGCTTTTCTGTCTCTCTTTGAGAGCAAGTGTCAGTTTTACCAATCTCTATACTCCAGATCCAATCACATTACTTATATAACATAGGTATAATCCCTTGTGGCTCAGCCGGTAAAGAATCTGCCTGCAGTATGGGAGACCTGGGTTCGATCCCTGGGCTCAGAAGATCCCCTGGAGAAGGGAAAGGCTACCCATTCCAGTATTCTGGCCTGGAGAATTCCATGGACTGTATAGTCCATGGGGTCACAATCAGACACGACTGAGTGACTTTCGCTTTCCTTCATATAACAATGTTACCTATATTACCTACATAGCATATAACAAAGGAGAGCAAAGGTTTGTTCAATAAAGGGATGGATGTTAAATATATGGATGTTAAGAGCACTGTACTTGGTAAATAACAGGAATTCCTTATACTTGTGAAGCATTTTTCTAGTGTGACAAAGCACTTTTGCAACTAGGAATTCTTTCCTTCTACTTTTTACCCTCTCTCTCTCCACTCATTTAAATATTAGTCTGCCAATGGATACCTCATTTATATTCTTGGCCCAGATTTCTTTCCTGAATTGGATATCCTGCTGCCTGCTGGTCATCTCCACTCAAATATCTCACAGACATCTCAGACTGAACGCCTTCAAACTCTGCGCTCTTATCCTCCGTTCCTCCCCCTCAAATCTGCTTCTCTTTCGTTTACTTATCCGGTAAATCCCAGTCCTTCCACTCAGTTGCTCTAGACAGAGGCCTTCATCAGGAGCCCACAGTATCCACTTCATCCTCACCCTCCTGGTCTACCCCTACTTGCCACCGATGTTATCTTGTGCCATCTCCCCCGGCTCTGTGCCCCTGCCCCACGGGCCTGCTCCCAGCACTTAAAATGTGAGGAAGCGCCTTCTCATGTCAGTGCTAGTCACCCTGCCTCATATCTCCTCCCACCTCTTCTCCAGAATTCTCTCCCAGTTATCCTTCAAGTGTCAGTTCCACTGTGCCCTGCAGGAGGCTTAGCAGTCTCCCTGGCCTATACCCACTAGACGCCTGCAGCACTCCCTTCCCCCAGCTGTGACAACCAAATAGGTCTCAGACGTTGCCCATTGTCTCTGGGGAGCCAAATTCATTCCCCCCATTAAGAAGCTCTGTTCTACACTTTGATCAGAACATTCTGCCATGGATTTTTACGGAACCTAGTATGTAAATCTTTTGACTTCTAGATTACTGTTGGACCACCCCATTATGGATAGAGGAGTTCTTTATCATTTTATTACCTGGGCTGCCCTAGTGGCTCAGATTAAAGAACCTGCCTGCCAATGCAGGAGATGCAGGTTTGATCCCTGGGTCGAGAGGGTCCCGTGGAGGAGGAAATGGCACCCCACTCCAGTATTCTTGACCGGAAAATCCCATGGACAGAAGAGCCTGGTTGGTTACTTTTATGGGGTCACAAAAAAGTCAGACACGACCTAGCAACTACAAAACAACAACAACATATAGTGTCTAGCATGAGATAGGCGCTTCATGAATGTATGTTGAATAAATGAATACGTTTGATTATTGCAAAAACCACATGACATATGGACAGCCAGAATTAACACAACCACTTTAAACTGAGGTAAAAGATATGCCAAGTGGCTGAACGACAGGCATGCAGAACACACTATCAATAAATAGCTGACAGGGGACCATTCTCGGCTCTTCTGATCAGCATAATCACTTTACTAGCATTACCAGTTTTTTTTCAGCCTTCTCAGATTACTGGAACTCTCCCCCTTCCGAGGTCCCCGCAGCCCTGAGTCCTCGCAGCCTGTGCAGCATCAGCAGAGCCCCTCGCACTGTCTCAAGGGCCGAAATGCTGAGGGCCTCCTGGTGGTTTGCGGTGATGCTTCACTACGATGCTTATTACAAACCATGGCACATTCAATATAAGGGGAGCGGACAGGATTTCTCCTGTTGTGATAGGGATGCAAGAGGGAAAAAAAATAATTATTCTGAGTGAATTTGCTTTTATGGTACTCTTAGCCTTGTGGTCCACTCTAGTAAATAGCCTAGAGAAAACTAATCACACGACAGATTAAGATACTCTGATCTTAATGAAAGCCTTGCCGAATAAACTAGAACATGAAGGATACTTGGTTAAAATTATCTTTTATTTCCAGGCTGCTTAAGTACAGCTAAGCAGAAAAATCTCAGTTGGAAAGAGAAATTCTTTTAAATTCTACTTTCAACGTGCCTAATGTACTCCTACTTTCCAAGGTTTTGAAAAGCAGGATTTATACTGTGTGCATGTATGCTAAATCGATTCAGTCATGTCCGACTCTGCAACCCTATGGACTGCAGCCTGCTAGGTCCCTCTGTCCATGAGATTCTCCAGGCAAGAATACTGGAGTGGGTAGCCATTCCCTTCTCTAGGGGATCTTCCTGACCCAGGGATCAAACTCAGGTTTCTTACATTACAGGCAGATTCTTTAACCTCTCAGCCACCAAAGAAGCCCAACATAAAATAAGCACCCAATAAATAATCATTAGCTATTATCTTTCTTCTTTGCCTAAACATATTTTTATTTCTATTCTGTTCTATTACTAAGTTCTGTCTATAAGTCAGATATCTATCATTTTAATAGTTCATAAGCATTTCAAGAACCTGATCTTCATTACATTTTCTTCAGCATATAAGTATTTCTTTGATTCTTACAACAATCCTATGAGGCTGGGATGTTTGTGTCCATTTTACAGACAGGAAACTGAGACCCAGAATGACGTGCCTATGATTATGCAATTTAGACAGTGACAGGGGCAGGACTAAAGCACTGGTCTTCAAAATATTTTGCTCCATTAACACCATCATATATATATATATATGTTTGTTTGTTTTTTTACTGATTCACTTTCGTCTCAACTCTTTTAAGATATCAAAATGGCCCTAAAGTAAAACTCCTTGGAAGTTCGTCTTCTCATTTTCCCCCTCTAATCAGTAAGTCTCCACTGAGGAGTAACTAATGTCTTAGTGTTTGCGTAAGTCTCTCTCTCTCCTTCCCTACCTTTTCCCATTCCTACCTCTTTTTTCTCTTTCTCCCTTATCTTTACCCCTCTCCTTTTCTTTCCTTCATTTCTCTCTCTCTGTCTCACACACACACACAGACACACTCTCTCTCACACACTCAGAAATATCTTATTGGTCTATTTCACATGGAAGGAGAGGGGATTACTGACAATGCCTTTGAGGGTTCCAATTTACCTGATGAGATAACTGGGATCGGAGAGTCAATAAGAGATAAGTTTGGATTACTAGGGCAGGCAAGGTAGATGGAAAAGCAAAGGAATGGAGTTTGGATTAAAAAAAAAAAAAAATAGTGTGGAGAGAAAGACAGTCCCTGATTACAGTAAAGCTTATAGGCAGGGAACAGCAAATAATAAAAAAATCTTGCTGGAGATGATGCATGGGTCTGTGTCTGTTGTATTAATTATTTACTGAGTAAATTTGGGGAAATTACTCAGTAAATAATTTTTACTCACCAAACCTCAGTTTTCCCACTTGTAAATTGGGAATAATAATAATAATGAACAATAATGTTATCAGTCTCCTGGGATCACTGTGAGGATTGAATGAATCACTTATATTTAACATTTCTTAGAACAGAGTGCTAAATAAATAACAGTAAATAAATGTTGGCTCTCACCAACATTATCATCATTACTATTAATATCATGAATGTCATCAGGAAGGAGAAAGTACAGAAAGCTTCTTGGGGGTAAGGATGATAAATATCTGCTTGGTACTTTAGGCAATAAAAATATATAAGAAAAGAATATTTATTATTGAAAGAATGTTTACAGTTATTTGTTAAGAAACTGGAGGGGTGAGTACTACAGATGCAGAGAGTTCAGATAGGATTTATGTGTAAGAACTAGGTGATTTGTGGCCAAAACAGGCAATAAATCCAAGTTTCAGAGTCATGAAAAGTATTTATTCTCATCGCTTATGAGGTTCAGGCCTATTCATTTCAAAATGAAGTTGTATATGGAACGATAATACATCAATAGCAGAACTTCAAATTAAATGAACCAAATCATTTAAAATTAAACTATGAAGTCAAGACAGTGTCAGGTTAACTCTTCTAAAGTTGAAAGCCAATACCATCATCACCAATGGATTTCACCAAAATAAGCCTTGTAAATTTGATTTCACTGAACTATGTAGATGTGATCAAAGGTCAGTTAATATGAGGATTGCAAACATTTATAGTGGGGTGAAATTTGGTGATATTCAGTTTTATAAGCCCTGAGACTTAAATATTATTCATGTGCAGAAATATAATGTCTTATGAACCTTACAAATGCTTTTAAATCAGCAGTCTTTCCCCATAAAAAAGTCAAAAAGCAAGGCCCTTAATCATGTCATAGGCTTTCTGATGTCCTTCTACTCAGCAATAGTTTCATTTAAAAAACATTTCAATGAACATTAATTGAACAGAAACTGTCAACTTTCCTTTTATAATGAAAGGAAAACTGCTGCGATGAAGAGTTTATAATCATTATATCTAATTAAAAAGTTAATCCTTATGTTTCTCATTTTTAAGTCCTTTCAAATGTAACAAAAGAGCTGCCCTTTCAAAAATAGGCAACAGAGCACAGTCATTAGGTGACATTACTTCTCTGGTAAAGCTACAATCTTGGAATTAAAGAATATTGGCCCAAGCTATTGTGATGGAATTAGGAAAGTTAGAAGAATCAACCAAACCTTGGACTTTATTGACCTATTTTCTTAATACAGAAAAATCCCATATTGTACCAACAGTGGGGAGCTGAAAAAGAAACTGTGATTTAAGTCTTTTATACAATAGAGGAAAATAGGTTCTGCATCCCAGCTCATAAGGGAATGTGATGTGACTCACTCTTTTAATATGAATAAAAGTAATCTTTCCAGGCCCGGAGTTAGGAGCAAATATTCTTCTAAATAATTGAGCCTTTACTCTAAGGTCCAAACTCACAAGCAAGCTTTTAATATCACCTTCCAACTTCCTGGAGCCCAGCGGAGAAGGAGGGAGAGAATCCTAGACAAATATGGGAGATGATGCACCCACACGTGACTGCCTCACTTGCGTGATGAATAAGAGGAAGGGAAATGCTCGGAAAGCCTAAATGCAAACCACAGCATTAAGAGATCGTGTTTATCGTTTCCTCTTCCGGTTGATATGTTTTAAGTATTTTAGGGTGCTATGTGATGATCAAAGGAGGAAACTCTATTTCAAATTGCCATTTTCTGGATGGTCAACAGGGAACAGGGAACAGGGAATGGTAACTGAATCTATAACATAGCAAGGCATTTTATAAGGGGACTTGCTGCTTTTCATTAGCAAGGATCAGCAAGATCAATCTGAGCCACTGAGTTTACTCATTCTCATAATATGCAAGGCAGCCTCTAGCCTTTTACAAAACAGTCTTTGCTAAAGGCTGAGTATCTGCAGCTCTGAAATAAGTAAATACTCTTTAATGTCAACTCAATTATGGCCTTCACTGAGCAAAGAGAACAATCTTCCTAATGGATCATACTCTTCCTTCCTAATTTCTTTCCACATTTTTGCCTCTCAGGGAAAGAAGGGATAGAAGAGGGAACAAATACTTTTCTGCAAAATATTTTTTCATACAGGAACCTTTTAGATTTTATTGACAGCCTTCTTTCTGCCTTCACTTTACTTGTTTTTATGAGAGGCAAATATTGTGTACTAAAAAGGAGTTAGAAACATAAAGCCCTTGCTCCGTTCCTTACAAGGTATGTACAACCAAAACTAAGCCCTTTGACTTTTTCTGAGCCTTTCTTTTCTCTACTTGTAAAGAAATATAAATCTGTAAAACAGAAATAATAATCCTTGTTAGACCAGGAATCTTAGGGGTTCAAAAAAAATATGGAAAAGCTTTGGAAACATAGGGATGATTATTTTCTTGTGTGAAGGCAAGAAAAAGGGATTTAGCATTTACTGAACATCCACCAAATACCAGGTACGGCACTAAGCTTCCTCTGTACTAAGTCTTTTAGTAAAGTAACCACATGATATAGGCTTTCCTGGTGGCTCAGATGGTAAAGAATCTGTCTGCAAAGCGGGAGACCTGGGTTCAATTCCTGGGTTCAGAAGATCCCCTGGAGGAAGGCATGGCAACCCACTCCAGTATTTTTGCCTGGAGAATCCCCAAGGACAGAGGAGCTTGGTGGTCTACAGTCCATGGGGTTGCAAAGAGTCGGACATGACCGAGTGACTAAGCACATAGAGCACACGACACAGGCATTGTACCCATCGAACAGGCAAATAGCTGAAGTGGGGGAGAGACTGCGTAATGCATCTGGGATTTCAGAGCTTGTTATTTATAGAGACAGAATTCAGTTTTGTCTCTCTCTAAAGGTAATGCTCAGCTTCCAGAAAGCGAGAATTATGCTTTTGGTAACAGTGTAAAAAATGCAAGTTTTGAGAGTGAGTCAGCAAAAGCTTGAATTCTAAGGCTGCCACTCAGTCAGTGTTGCCATGGGTAAGTTGCTTAAATTCTCTCTAAAGTTTTGTTGTATCATCTGAAAATGGGGGAAATGAGTGACGAAATGACATAGTTGCTGATGAAGACTTCTAGAAAAAATGCATACTTAGCCAGATACTCTTTGGCACATGGTTGGCATTCAGTATACACTGGTTATTATTGTCCTGTCACTGAATAAAAAATTGGTAGCAATCAGGTAAGTAAATGATCCAGGAAAATCTCATAGTTCTTATAATTTACTCTGAGTATTTTGAAGATGAAGTAGATTGTATCATATACAATTGAGCATTGACTAAAATGACTGGAAGTCAGCTGGTGAGCTCAGATATATATATCAAAGACATAAATACAATAAGATATATGGGGAAGACAAAAATATTTTAAAAAATACAGAATTAATGAAATCAGGATAAAAAGAAAGGATACTGCCAAATAAGAGTACATGGGCAATGCACAAATTTTAAAATTAAATATATTGATGGATAGCTAACCTGTAGGATAGCTACCTGGGCTACCCATTCATATGTCATGTAACTTACATTATACATTCTAAAGGATACAGGGCATAACATCTCCTCGGTGAAAACATTAAACATGTCAATATTAAAATGTCAACTTGTAAACATACTCCCCCTTATCTATTTAAAAACTTATTGTAAAAGGCTTAAAAAGAACATGAGTTTAAGTTTTTGTTCTCATGTAATGACATTTATATGTTTAATTTATATTCTGAATTATATTCATCAGTTTACAGATGACCCAAAGATCAGGGAGGTATAAGGGCTCCTGTAAGTACAACAGGCCAACTTGGGGTTGAATACTGCCTCCATGGAGAGTTAGGCAAAATCCTTCTATGAACCGCTTTCTTTATCTGCAAAATGAGAGTAGAATCTTCAGTCTCTCAGGGTTGTTGAACAAATCAGATGAGTTAATAGGGACACATTTCCATCCCAGTGGTCACTGAAGTAAGTCATTTCCACTTACTTTCCTTGTAAGTATTTTGGGAAATATCTCTATTTATTAAGTGCCGCAAGGTTCTAGACTCACTCTGTATTGATGAGGCATAATATAGCTCCTGCCTTTCAGGATTTCACAGAAGAGCTAATCATTTCACTAAACTGACATCCTATATTATAATAAAGTGAATATGGAGTGTAGTGGAAAACAATGTGCTTAAGTTGGTTACCGGGTTAAGGGGAGATATGGAATAAGCAGACCAGGGAAACCTATAGACAAAAAGAAGTATCACTGAAGCTGGATGTGCAGGGGTAGCTGGAACTCCATAGAAAGACAAGGGAGCAAAAGATTTCCCAGGCTCAGATGAATGGTTTCAGGTGGAAAGACTTCCCCAGGGTAATGTTTTGGGTCTCTTTCTCTATCCCTACAGTGAGAAGGAAGTCTTCTGCAGGCGAAGGTTGCAGCAAGGAACTGGGTGTGGCGAGCTTAGTCCTTCCTTCTGGGAGCTGGCCGGCTGCCGGAGCCTTGCATTCTCTCTTGCTGTAAGATAAGCTTAGCAAGGCAGACTGTGCCTTTACAGACGTTGGCAGTTCGGAGTCAATTCATTTTACTGCCTGCCGCAGCCATTTCCTCCCATCTAGCTCTTATCAATAACAAACTTGAGAAACTTCCCTGGTGGTCCAGTGGCTAAGACTCCATGCTCCCAATGCATTGAGGTTCCAATGCATTGACCAGATTCAATCCCTGGTCAGGGAACTAGATCCCATATGCCGCAACCAAGGCCCAGAGCAGCCAAATAAATAAATAAATGTTAAAAAAAATAGTAATACATTTGATTAAAAAAAAATTCTCTATCAGAATCTGGAACCTCTACATTATCTGGTTTTAATCTTCAAATTTTAAGAGGTGGTGATTGTTAGGCATCCTCAAACTTGACAGCAAATGACATTTGGAAACGAGATTATGAAATGAATTCAAAATGTGACAGTGTTTTTCTCAGGAGAGTAATGTCTTTAGGAGGGTAAATGGAAGAGAAGTTGGTTTTAAGGTTTCAAGTTGGCCAGTAAGTGGGTTATGGGGCTTCTCTCTCACTCTAAGGAATGTGGACTCCACCTCATGAGCAGCGTGGTGCCATTGAAGTGGAGAAATGACAAGGCGTTTTGTGGGAGGAGGGGGTATTAGACATATTCTGGCAGCTTGAAGTGGATGGATTTTGTGATGCATTGAAGCCAAAAGGCCAGTTTGATGACTGTTCCAATACTCCTGGTAAGATACTTATGAATAGATCCACTATTGACTGCTAAATTCCCTTAGAATCTAAGAAATGTAAGACAAAAGACCAACATACCTTACTCTGAAATCACAATTTTAAAATATCATAAAGGCCCAGGATTGGCGGTGGAGGCGGGGGCAGGGATTGATGCGTAAGAAGCTGCACATAATGAGAGTTCCAATAAGGGGGATGCTCTCAAGCTCAGCTGCTGCTGAAATGAAGAGATGATTGTGCGAACAATCTAGAACTCATCAGAAATAATCACACCTAATTTAAAAAACATTGTCTAAAAGACAAGCCAAATTTCACCAATCATGCAATAGTTAGATGTTCTGCAGACAAAAAAAGGATACAAACCTCCTGTAAAATACCACCTTCTCCCTCCCTCTCTGTACTCCCATCCTCAAAGAAAAAGAATATGCCATAATAGCACCTGTGTGACAGACTAGGACATAAAGGGTTCAGGAAAGATAACACACGGCATGATTCATCTAATGATGTAACCCTGTAACCAGATAGGAGGCAAGGTCTAGCGGGGAGAGAGCCGGACTGAAAAGTCACAGCTGCCTGCCTAACTCTGGTCCAGGTTCATCTTGCTAAACCAGCACTCTGTTTTTAATTTGTGAGTAATATGGGTTATATCTTAAAGTTACTATGCATAAGCAAAAATGGGGAACTTGAGCTAGCTTTTTGAAGAACATCTCTTAGAAATAAGACAGGAAACATAAGAACGCTATATCATATTTCTTCCTTCAGCAATTATTTATTAAGGACTACTGGATGTCATCTATTGTGTTGGGACAGGCGACAGACAGCTCCGTCTCCTGGTCAGAACACTTGCAGCAGCCACATCGGACCCTAAAAAGCTTGGGAGCTAGGGTTACCCTTAAGTCATCTTCCACTGTCGTCCAAGTTTCAAAGGCGACTACAAAGCCGTCCTCATTCCAGAATTTGACACCTTTACTGCCATTACAGGACTATGAAGTCTTAAGAAGTTTAAAGAAGTATTATACAACTTCCAGAGTATCCCTAAGTAAATTAATTTAAAAACCATACTGTTCCTACTTCATTCTCAAACCTATTACATTTACAGAAATCCATAATCATTATGTTTTGAGCTATGCAGTGACCTAAGTCAGTTTAGTTTTCTGACAACTTCATGCTTACCAGCCTCTCATAAATCAAGTCAACATCAACAATTGCAGGATTACATATGAATTTGTAGACAACAATGAACAGAGTGATCTTTTAGAGTCAGACCTGACTTCCAAACATAAATCTGGTACTTGTTAAATATATGAACTATGGCAAGTTACTTTGCTTCTAAAGTCCATTTGTTCATATATAAGATGGGAATGAGGTGATCTACATTTCTGCATTAATTTGAAGGTTAAATTAAAATAATGGCATATAAGAAATTCTTCACAAATGGTAACTATTATAATAATTTATTGTAATTATGTCATTTCTATGAAGCACATGGCAACACTGAATACCAGGGCTATCAAAGAAACTAGAGATTTAGGCTGACACTTTTTCCTTCTAATTTATGGCTGACGGTGCTAATTTTTACCGTATTCTTTCCTGAGGGGGTCTGATGTAATCCCACCATCTGTAGGACCATGGTCCATATGACCATCATGGATCAATCTGAGTTTATAGAGTCAAATGTATTAATCATTTCTTTGAAATCTATTCTAACTTCCTCTAATTGACAGGTAGACCCTAACATTCTGATACTTGGCTAAGGTGTGATTCAAAGAGTCCAGCACAGCCTTGTTACTAGTACCCAAGCTTCCTGGTTTCCAGTTCTGTATTTTTCCACTGCAGCAGACTCATTTTTCTCTGAGTTATGAAATTCAAGCACGAGTCCAAATTGGAAGAGACAGAACACTTAACACAGCCTGTCACTATGTGATTTCTGCTGAGGTATGAATTAAACCGTGGCCCTTGCAATATACAGTTAAACTGATCTGAAACAAAGAACTGTTTAGGAGACTGCTCATGCACTCTTATCAAGGCCAGTGCTATATGGGGTCAACAACACAGCAATTTTAGTGATGGGATAATGGACATTGGCAGGTTGCTGCCATGATAGCTACAGGCATCTCATGATAAGAGGACACTTTCAGATACTACAGAATATGATTTACCAATTTCTATTGGGTCGACTAAAAAGTTCCTTCAGTTTTAAGTAACAATAAAAGACATTTTTCATTTTCTCCAAGAATTTTATTGAACAACGAATTCACCGAAGGAATGAAATTTTTGGCCCACTTAATACATCAATTTAGTCAATAAGTCTGGAATGTACAAAGAGAATATCCTTTGAAATTCCCAGTGGCTGAAGTTAATTCCCCAAAATAAAACTCACAGGTTACTGTCTTGAAATCACACTGAGGCTTAAAAGAAGAGTAACTCTTAGAAAAATGTTTCATTTTTCAAAATCATTTTGAATTTAATTAGCAACATAACCAGCATCAACTCTTAAAGATTCAGAATGAACACGTGCCTATGACACTATTTTGTTATTTGAAGTTTAATGGTAAGAAACTGAGACAAGATTCCATTTTAAATGGTCTCAATATCCTGTATCAGTTCTCCTTCATATTTGGGGCAATTTCTAATAAACCCAATAAGTGGTGTTCCAGGGATATTTTCATGATTTCATAGTTCAAATGAAAAGTAAGAAACAAAAGGGGGCAAGGAGACCATATGCTTCAACCCTATGCTCTAAAAAATGAAAATACTTTTCATTAAGGCCAAATGGTTCTTTTTTTCCACTTGGTATCTCATCTAAACTCTCTTTACCTGATGACCCTCTTAAATTATTTCATCATCCAATGTATTCAATTGTATTAAATCCCAAATATTTTTCTCATGAAAATATGAGAGAGAGGGGTCAAGATCAGAACTGAAGAGGGAGAAGAGGGTCAAGATCAGATATTCTGTGGGCCATGATCTATTAACTTGTGATCAATATCTGGGGACTTTCTTAAGACACCCTTGCAATTTCCAAATTAAATATAAGGTAAATTATGCTCCTCCTAATAAGATCAAAACTCGGCTATGCAAGGCAACCTTAAAGGGATGAAAGAACACTCAGGCCGGCAGAACTGATAACCATATTATCCACTCTAAAGAACAATTACATCATCCAGAAGTTTGAGAGGAGCTTTGGGATCAAGAAGGAAAGCAAAGAAAAAAGGGAATCAGAGTTAAGCTTCGTTCGTCAATCTAGGACCTTATGATTTGGGAAGGAGTCTGAACATTTGAGTTCAAATTCCTACTGAATATTGAAGATGGCTTGACCTTCCCCAAGGAAAGAAGTCCAGTACCCTTGAAAGTTACCCTGGAAGCCTTTTATTTTTCTTATCTGCCTCCTTTTGTTGTATTCTGCCTCAAGTATACCAGCACTAGTTAATCCACGTTTTTGCTCTACACCCAAAATAGATCCTCAACCCATACAGTGGATCCACAGCCAGTCAAGCCATCGTAAATCTCTCCTTTGGAAATACTATTCTATAGCATTCTAACTAGTGACCTTCCCTTCCCTGGCTCATCTCATTATGTACACTAGATCCTATCACGTCTTTACTTTAAATAAGCCAGTGGCTTCTTGTTGAGCTTTGAGTAAAATTCAGATTCACTCCCATAGTCTCCAAAGTCTATATGACCTGGCTTTGCCTCCAACCTCCATCCCTGCCCTTTCTCCTCCCCACATTCTCTTTTCTCCACACTTACCTTCTTCTGTTGCAGGAACATATCAAACTTGTTCCCACCATAGTGTCCTTGAACATGCTATTATTTTATTTGTAACACTATGTGAAGATCGCCATGACATTGTTCTCTTTGCGTTTTCAACTTTTAAATATCAACGTGTTTCCTCCTCATTAAGGCTTTACTTTACTGTCTTATCTAAAGAAGCCCCACTTCCACCAACCCATCCTCCATATCACTTTGCCATAGTTTATTTTTTAGCAGTATGCCACCATCTGAGGTAGTCTTTGTTTGCTTGTTAATTTTATTTATTTATCAACATAAGCTCCAAATCTTGCCAACTGTATTTCTCACTGTATTTTCAACTTTCTAGAATAGGTCTGAGCAACAATAGATCAATAAATCTTTGTGAATGAATAAACAGATGGATTTTTATGAACATGGATGTTTCAATTCATCTGACAATTATATTTTTCACTGTGATGATTTTCTTCATAATTTGATGTCATATATAGTTTAGCCAATCTGAGTCAGCTAGTCCCAATTCCCTCTGGACACTTATCAGAATGGCTATCTGGGATTTAAGAGAGGCAAACACAGGATCCAGGGACCTGATCACAGTATTTATTACCTAAAGAAGTACATGTCCAGCATGTCTTGCCTAACACAACACTACTTCTTCTTCACCATTTTTAAAAGATATCATTCTTTCAATTATTCAAAAATATGTCAGGTCCTTTCCTAAGAGGCAGAAATAAATAAGGCACAGTTTGTATTCTCTCAAAGCTTCCAGTATGGCAGATGAAACAGACAGTAAGAAATCACAATGCTAAGTGAAAAGTTGGTGTATATACCACATTCTGTGGAAGCACAGAGAAAGGGAAGCTTAAAGAAGAGAACATTTGAGATGATTCTTGAAAGATAAATGGGATTTTATCAAACACAGAAACAGGGAAAGTCATTATAGACAGAGTGAGGCATGAGCAAAGATTTGGCAGGAGACCGCAGGGTGGCTTCCGGGAATCAGGGAACAGTGAATGATTGGGTGTGACCAGAACACAATAGGAGTGGCTGGAGATGGGGATGGAAATGCAGGCTGGGGCCAAACTGAAGACGACTTGCAAGCTTTGCTAGGGAAACAAGTTTTATTTTGTAAACTAGTATTTGGCAAACTGTTTCGGGAGATCCTGGTAAAGATGTATCCATGAAAAAGGAATTTAATCATCACACACAACTAAGAAATGTGCTGCACGCTTTATATGCCTTTGGGAGATAGAAAACCCCACAGGCTTTGAAAAATCCTATAATTAAAAAATAAACAATTGCTTAACATGTTTAATTTCATGTAGGCCATTCATTAACATTTTCCAACATACTAGCCTTCTCCAGAAGTTAGAGTACAACTTAAAGTGAAGCACTACTTTAAATGATCTGAAGTTGTTAAAATTATTTACATCAATGAGTAATGTGAATGCAACTGAGTGTAAACATAAATTTGGCAATAAAAACACTTGGAATGGATGGAAAGTATCTGGGGGTCCACTGGCTTTTGCAAATACCTTATGTGAGTGATAGTGCACATCTATATCAAGCACTGAGAAGGGGGGTGTAAAATATGAAAATATTTGAGAGAATTCTATATATCAAGTTGTTGTTGTTGCAAGTGTGCTGAGTCGTGTCTGACTCTATGCAACCCTGTGGACTGTAGCCCGCCAGGCTCCTCTGTCCATGGGATTTTCCAGGCAAGAATACTGGAGTGAGTTGCCATTTTCTCCTCCAGGGGAACTTCCCAGCCCAGGGATCGAACTGGTGTCTCCTATATTGGCAGATGGATTTTTACCACTGAGCCACCTGGGAAGCCCACTACATATATATTATATCAATTAGTCATCAATTAATTAGTGAGTTCCGTAAAAAGGTGATGCAGCTAGAGATGACTTCCTGATTTTCTGACATGGTAAACTGAGTTAATTATAAACAAGCTTTGAGAGCAGTCCAGGTAGGAAAGACAAGTATCGAAAAACGGTCTAAAGCTTCTGCACAGAAAGGGATGGGGATCATAAAGTCAACTCATACCTGTTTTTGACTCAATTAATAATTGAGTCAAAAATTAATAATTACAAGCCGACAAGCAACTCCCAATTATGCTAGGCTTTTTCATAAACCAAGAGTTCCTGTCTTTAACCTACTTTGTTGTTGTTCAGTCACTAAGTTGTGTCTAACTCTTTTGTGACCCCAGGGACTGTAGCCCGCAGGCTCCTCTGTCCATGGGATTCTCCAGGCAAGAATACTGGAGTGGGTTGCCATGCCCTCCTCTAGGGGATCTTCCCAAGCCAGGAATCGATCCTGAGTCTTCTGCATTGGTAGGGGGATTCTTTACCACTGCGCCACCTGGAAAGCCTTAATCTACTTATAGTTACAATCCTCCATCTATTTTTCTGTCACTTTTCCATTCAGACCTTTGAAAATGAATGTATTCTCTTGTACTAGAAAACAGCTGTCCTCATATTACTGATAGGCTGACTTCACGATTTTTATTTTTAGGTGCCCAGCTTTGATAAGAGGAGTTCACAGACTTGTTTGGTATGTAACTTTAATTCTAAATATTGATTTCAGCAATGTAAAATTGGTGTGGTTTTAAAGGCTACAACTTCATATCATCATTCTAAGATATGGCTTTGACTTTTAGGGGCAGACTGCCTGCACTTTAAAAATATGTGGACCTTGAATATGTCTATATACAAATTTCATAGAACTCTTAAGCATATATAAACATACTATAAGATAGGCATGACATTTACAGAATATTTCCCTTCCCATCTGATCAGTTAGATCACTTTTCCTCTTCAACATCCCTTCCTGTCAATTTAATGCCCAGCAGCACTCCTCGGCAAATTTTCTGTCGACATCGTCAGATGGTCTGTCTACTTCTGCCTGTTGTACTAATTACCTTTTCACCTGTCACTCAGTTCAATCCTGCTCACCTACACCAGTGTGGAAAAAAAAAGAACATTCAGCTCTTCTCCTTCCAGAGAACAGACACGAAGAAAAGTTACAGCGATGTGACAGGAGCGATGAGGATGCTTAAGAACCACCCTGCTCCATTTATGGAAGGTGGAAATTTCTCCCACCAGGACTTGTGAACAGAAACTCCTGAGCTATTGTATACCTTTCCTTCCTTTTAGCCATCCATCCTATCATCCATCCAGTGAACAAATTAAGCATGTATTAAATCACCAACAGGGTATTATTATCATACTAGGTGTTATAGATGTTATGAGTGTGACTCTCTGTGTGTGTGTGTGTGTGTGTGTGTGTGCATGCTCAGTCCTGTCTGACTCTTTGGGACCCCATGGACTATCGTCTACCAGGCTGCTTTGTCCTTGGAATTCTCCAGGCAAGAATACTGGAGTGGGTTGCCATTTCCTACTCCAGGGGATCTTTCTGACCCAGGGCTAGAATCTCTTGTATCTCCTGCATTGTCAGTGGATTCTGTATCACTGTGCCACCTAGGAAGCCCAGAAGACGCTACAATAGTGTCCAATAATGACTGCAATCACATGAAAAGTATTCATGTTCATTAACTAATGAAAACAAATAAAAAAGCAATGATATGAAATTTTTAACTTACCAAATTTATATATTGTGTTTTATAAAGATAAAACCATCAAGAGTACAGGAGGAAAGACATAATTACACACTCCTCAAATGGGAGGACTATCAACTTGTAAAGTTCTTCTAGAAGCAATTTGGCAAGTAACTAAGCTCTATGGGGCAGGAATCAATCTTTTTTTGTTTTCCATTATGTCTGCATTGGTTAACACAGTGTTTTGGCATGTGGGAACTGTTCAATAATTAATTGTTGAATAAAAAACTTACTGAATGACTAAACATTATAAGCCTAAAAACATTTACACCCTTGACTCACTGATTCTTTCTCTGAAAATATATCCTCATGAGAAAACTAATCGGTTTATGCGTACCAACACTTACTTCGGTGTTATTTATATTAACAATAATAATAATACAGTAATCTAAATGTCCAATGGCATGCATTTTTGTAGAACTGGTGACATTTGGTAGTTATTAAAAACATGTCAAAAAAATGTAGCAAGATTCTATCTGACCCAACTCCTAGATTAATGGAAATAAAAACCAACAAATGGGACTTAATAAAACTTAGAAGCTTTTCCACAGCAAAGAAAACTATAAGATGAAAAGACAACCCTCAGAATGGGAGAAAATAATTGCAAATGAAGCAACTGACAAAGGATTAATTTCCAAAATATATAAGCAGCTCATACAGCTCAATATCAGAAAAAAAAACAAGCAACCCAATCAAAAAATGGACAGAAGACATAAACAGACATTTCTCCAAAGTAGACACACAGATGACCAATAAACACATGAATAGATGCTCCACATTGCTCATAATTAGACAAATGCAAATCAAAACTATTATGAGACATCACCACACACCAGTCAGAATGGCCATCATCAAAAAATCTGCAAACGATAAATGCTGGAGAGGATGTGAAGAAAGGGGAACCCTCCTGCACTGTTGGTGGGAATTTAAACTGATATAGCCACTGTGGAAAACAGTATGGAGAGTCTTTAAAAAGCTAGTAATAAATCTACCATATGACCCAGCAATCCCATTCCTAGGCATATGCCCTGAGAAAACCACAATTTTAAAAGACACATGTACCCCAATGTTCACTGATGCAATATTTAAAATGGCCAGGACATGGAAGCAACCTAGATGTCCAATGACAGATGAATGGATTAAAGAAGTTGTGGTACATACATACAAGGGAATATTACTCAGCCATGAAAGTAATGAATTCAAGTCAGTTGTAGTGAGGTGGATGAAACTAGGGCCTCTTACACAGAGTAAAGTAAGTCAAAGTGAAAAACAAGTAACATATATTAATGCATATATATATATATATATATATATATATATATAAAAATGGAATCTAGAAAAATGGTACTGAGGAACCCAGTAGTGTACAGATTTGTGGACATCAAAACCAAATAATAAAATTATTTTTAAAAAGTAGTATAAATGCTCACTATTAAACTAAGAGAATCTATGATTATCCACTTAGTCTTTATTTTTATTAAAAAAATTTGAAGTCAAAACAGAATATATATATACATATATTTTAAAAAATATATACTGTCTTAAAAAAACCTAAAACATTGCAGTTAAGTACAATACTATGTGTGATGGAGAACAAATAAAATATCAGAGAAATGAATAACCATTATAAAAACAGAATCAGAAATCATTTTCTAAGACTATTTTTCCAATCTGACATAGGCAGATATATTTTCTAATCATTCTAAAATGTAGTATAAATCTAGGAATTATTTATATAATTTTAAATTCCATTCACTTTAAAAGTAATTACTGGAAAACTATAACAATGTTGCCCACTAACTAAATCACACAGCCTATCAGAATAAAGTGCAAATGTGTTCAGTTATGGATTTTTAATGTGTGATGCCAACTACTCTACTCTGAGCACTTACGTTTAATGATGAAAATGATGGAGAAAAAAGGTCATGCAGTCTACCAGAGACTGTACAAAAACTAATTATAAAATAATAGTTCAAACGTTATTTCAACCTTTTAGAGAGCAAGTGACTCCTAAATAAGACAAAGAAACTGTACAATCAGATTTTCTTTTTCTGCTTTTCCTCTCAGAGTGCAGGTCAGTACCTTCCATCACTGAACGGCATGACCCACTTGAAGGCAGAACATAATTTCTGAACAGTGCGATTCCCATATTTCACAAGCACCACCAAAAAGAAGAATCTGAGTCAAACTAAAAACAAGATAAATACGCAAAATGATGAATCTATGCTAACAACTCTTGGTTCAAATCTGTTTGTTATTACATAGAGCTACTTGAAGGGCAGAAGATGTCACTCTTGATCTTAAGGCACTTGCATAATGAGTAATAATAACAACAATAAATCAAATTCAAAATTTAAAACCTTTATATACAAGGCCCCATGCTAATATCCATTCAGAAATGAATCTAATGATTGATTGTAGCAAACTGACCTATTGCTGCAGGATGGGTTACTGGGGAAACAAGGATAAACAAACAGACTGTGCTCTCATTGAATTCAGCTTAGTGAAGCAGACACTTATTAATAACCATGAAACAATGCAATAAGTGAATTATGCATGACGACCAGCTAGACATAAAGGTAGAAATGATCCCATCTCTCCTCTCCACAGTCACCAATGCAGCCAAGAATTCTAGGTCCAAAAACATAACTTAATAATGATACTAAAAAATTGTCAAAAAGAGATGACTGGACAGCTGGAGACTCTAAGTGTCTATGAGGAAACTTTCACTCTCTGATCAGGGTCCTGAGAAAGAAGCAACTAACCACAATGCCAGGTCATTGCTAACTGTGAGGACACCACTACGTAGAGTTCTGGGGAACTAAAACCGACTGGAAAGGATTAAAGAGGAGGGTGCTTAACCCAGATTTTTAAATAAGATAGGCCTTGTTAGGCAGAATGGGACATTACATCAGAAGAAAATAGAAAGCTGAAATTCTATTGCAGAGGTTGGCAAACTTTTTAGAAAGAGCCAGAGAGTAAATATTTTAGGACTTTCCAGCCCTACAGCCTGTATTTCAACAACTTATCTCTGCAGTTGCAGCATCGAAGTAGCCATAGATAATATGCAAACAAATGAGCCTGGCTGTGTTCCAATAAAGCTTTCTTTATAGATAGTATAATTGGGACATCATATCATTTTTACAAAATTATACTAAGTTTATTATTTTTCTTTTCTTCAGCTACCAAAAGTATTTTTAAAAATTCTTGGCTCAGAGGCTATACAAAAACAGGTAGCGAGTTGGATTTGACCTGGAGGCTACACTTTGCTGACTTGTGGTCTAGTTGGAAGACAAGCTAAATGCACACATTTAACAAGATGCATAACAATTTCAAATATCTAACCAGTGTTCTCAATTCTACTCAGCCTTTCCATTTTATAGGATCTATTTTACAATACCTTTTATCTATCTGAAATGAAATTCATGGATAATACAACTGCCTACGTATTTTTAAAATAATGCCTAACTGAAGTAAAAGAAGAAATACAAAGAAAGTACTTTATATTAAAATAATATGTTTTCGATATGGCAATCTGTGAACCCAACTATACCTGAAAATGTAATAAAGTAGTCAAATGATGGCATGTATTTATAATGAATACATTTAGATTTAAATGGAATAAAGAGACCAGTTATATCCTACATGAAGCACAGCAAAAGAACAGACATAGGCTGGCTCTTAGATTGAAAATTAGTGTTGGAAGAAGTAATAATGGATTTGCATATAATAAGGGAGCAAAGGAAATATTTTAGTTGAAATGTAGATAATCTAGCAAGATTGCTGGTGGTTAAAGAGAAAAAAGCAAAAAGTCATAGTTTTGCAAATAAATTGGACTTTATTTATAACTTCAGTGTCAAAATAATTTCCTATTTTATTATAGGGCAGGCTGCTGAGGAAGTTTATCTGCCTGCCTACTTACATATCAATCATTATCTCTCTATCCTTATTTGGAACTTCCCCTCATGTAAAGGTATGCATTTGATTTGATTTCTAGTACTTCAACAGATCTTGAAACTCTATCCTTTGATAAAAAATGAGGAATAGGGAATATATATTAATAAATCTCAGGTTCCTAAGTACTTACAGGGAAATTGAGTGTAAATGACCTTCGCAACCACATCAAAGCAATACTATAAACATCAGAAACCTCTAAAATAAATAATTCCACACAATTTTCACAAAACAGATTTCTTACTGTGTGAAAACATTTTAAAAATATAGAGTATGGCAATTGGATGAAATATTTTTTAAAAACATTACTGAAATTTGAAGAAATATCTATATTTCATGGGTTGCTACCTATTCAAAATCTTTGGTTGTATATCTATAAAAAGGATCCTCAAGTCTCTTCGACTACATATTTGTAGGTGACGTTTAGAAATGTAAACTGATACAGGTGAGGTGTATTGATGGTGTTAAGTATCAGGAACAGCAATATTGCTCAAGAAAGGGATTTTCCAAACGAGGAATCAAATCCTGATAAAATTCCTAACAGAGCAAAGTGCAATGATTCCTTGATTTACACAGGAGTTACATTCCTAGAATATTAAATTATTATTAAATCTTTGCAGAAAATACTTTGTCTATAAAGCTGAATTTGACTTTAAGTTTAGAAAATTAAAAAAAAAAAACATGAATATGAAATGTTAAAAACTATGTAGTGTATGGGGTCATTCTTTATTGTGCACGACTGCTCTGCATATTATAGTGCATTTAGTATCCTTGGCTCCCTTCTCCTAAATGCCAGCATCACCTTCCTGTCGTTATCAGTACATAAGTCCCTCCATGCGTTTCTAAAATGACTTCTAATGGCTTGTCTCTCTCCTTATCTCTCTGGGGACTGTGGTCTGAATTATAAGAATGTACAAATTAGGTTTATGCAATTTTTTGCATAATGCCCAACACTGCATTATCAACAAATTGCATGCTAAATAATTTTCTGTCAGTAATTACACTTCACAGAGAGGAACAAATAAGGGCCAAGAGAGGGAAAGCTGCTTGAAACAGTAAAAAGAATCCTGAGTTCAGACACTGGCCGATCCTGCCACAAACTGAATGACCTTGAGCAAGTCTTTTAACTTTCACACTGGAGTGGGTTGCCATTTCCTTCTCCAGTGCATGAAAGTGAAAAGTAAAAGTGAAGTCGCTCAGTTGTGTCTGACTCCTAGCAACCCCATGGACTGCAGCCTTCCAGGCTCCTCTGTCCATGGGATTTTCCAGGCAAGAGTACTGGAGTGGGGTGCCATTGCCTTCTCCAAGGTTTCAGGAATGTTAAAAGGACAATGACAGTACGTAGATTTCAGGTTCTCCTTTGGAAAATACGGTAGGTGACCTCTAAATCCCCATCCAGCTCTGACATGATTTATATATACACACACACACACACACATAAATATTCATGCCCTTAGGAAATTAAAGGAATGAATGTAGAGAATGGAGGATAAAATAAGTGACACACTACATTTGTAAAAGATAAAACAATATTTAAAAAAACGAAGAGAATGGCCAATGGAAATGGCAGTATATATGTTAGGTAGGTCGATTAGGGAAAAGGAGTCCAAAATGGCGGTGGCTAAAAGACAAGGAAGGGAAAAGCCTGCGAAAATAGAAAAAAGGAAGGTCAAAGGAAGGTCTGAGGACCAGAGTCAAGACTTCAAGAAGAACAAACAGCACTCCTGGCTAAGCCCCGTTTACATAGGGCAGGCCCTGGTGGAGGAAAAAACATAAAAGGAGGAGCCAAAGCGCTTTCTGGCTCTCTTTCTCTCCTGCATGCATGTGCTCTTTCTCTCTCTCTCCCTCTCTTTCTCTCTCTCTCTCCCTCCCCTGCGCGCTCCTCCACTCTCTTCTTTTCAAGTCTTTGGGTTGGCATGCCTTCATGCTTCAAAGATGGATTCCCCTGCTATCTTCTAAATAAAATAGAGCTCTAACACTGATTTGCCTAAGAGCTATAACACGGTGTGTCCAAGACCCGAGAGCTGTGACACGCCGAGGGCTTTAATGTCCATCGCTCCAAATCTTTGTTGTGATGAGACAAAGAACCGAGGAACATACACTCGTGTGACATATACATATGTGTGTATATATACAAACACACACACACACCACCACCACCATATATATGGGAGATATTTGATTCTTGGCATAATAGATGCATAGGTAGGTAGACTATGTGCATGATATTCACCTTTAATCAACAATGTGAGATGATATTCCTGGACTTAAGTAAGACAATCTCTACTCCTATTTTGTACTTATCTTAAGTTTAGAAAACATGGTTCCTGATTCCTTACCACAAATATTGCAAGACAGAATTCTATTTGCAAATAACCACAGATGATGTGGTCTTTCTAAGATAAATGCCTTATTTGCGTATCAGTACTATGGGAATCTACTCCACTGCTTCAATTGGCAAGGTTCTTAACCAGAGAGCAAAGGGCTCTTTAAGGGTTCAACCAACTCAGGCTTTCAGACCAGAAAATGAAATAGAATGGGGATATCTGGGCTTTTGCTAGGAAGTGGCAGTCCAACCAACCTCGTAAAGCACTCCAATTCCTTAAAGAAATTTCCATTTGAATTAAAGAATTAAAGAAGTCCCTGAGGGTACTCTATCTTCCATTGTATCTCAAATAGGTCTTTCTGTAAGATGAGGCAGAAAGGTTAAGGAGCTGGATAGAACTTTCAAACTATTTCTGCCTGTATCAGTCTTGCCTTTGTCAGTAACAAGAACAAGTTACTTTTGGCCTCAGTTTCTACATCTAAAAAATGGGAATGACAGCACTACTCTTTTAGTGTTTTTGAAAGAATTCCAAGAAAGGATTAATGTTAAGACCCTAGTACAATGCTTCACATGGTGGGCATTGTGAGTGCTCGATAAATACTGCCATCTTTGCTCTCTTCTTTTCCGCCCTCTATACTTTGCCTCTCCTGTCCTGCCCTAGTAAGAATGTTCTGCTGATGTCAGCATCCAGAAGCAGGGGTGCCAGGAGTGTTGAGCTTCAGATCTGCCCAAGGAATGATCAGAGCCTTTATTCCTTCTGTGATACCTCTTATTCTTCCCTTGCCTAGAGACTGCTGGTGTTTTCCAAAGATGAAAAAGTCTTACTCTTCCTTAAGGGACTCTATGGAAGGTATCAGTAGCAGCAGCCCAGAGTTTAAACAAAGTGTCAGATCTTTTCTAACCAGGCATAAGCTGAGCCTGAGATTTCAGCCTAGGCAACCCTACTCCTTGGACTGAAAAATTCTCTGCTCTCAAGTTCCTGTAAACTGCTATTTCTGGAGGAGCTGTAGAGGGACTGTTAGGAAAGATTTACAGAGTTGGGCGAAATTTCAAATGCAGTTGTTCTAGGAATATCTTACTGAGAAAATCCAACATCACCTACCTCTGAATACAAGCTTACAAAAATGCTATATTTTACATGATTTTTTTTCGTAGTGGACACCACTGTAACCCTCTGAGAACCCTGGAGGACAAAATGTTACCCCATCATCATGTGGTACTGTGCCAGTGCTTCTGGGCAGTTGCCTAGCCTAAGCTCCATCGGTGTAAGTGAGACATCAGAAGATTCAGTCGACAAGCTAGACATTTTAATGAGGGACCACAATACTGATAATTAATTTGATGGAAAATGTTCTTCAGGTTAAAAAACATAATTTGGATATCACTACTCATCACAGGTACTGTTTCTTTAACTGAACGATTCCTGTGTGCTAAGTGCCCATGCCAGGCTCTTACTATCAGATCAGATCAGATCAGTCGCTCAGTCGTGTCCGACTCTTTGCGACCCCATGAATTGCAGCACGCCAGGCCTCCCTGTCCATCACCAACTCCCGGAGTTTACTCAGACTCACGTCCATCGAGTCAGTGATGCCATCCAGCCATCTCATCCTCTGTCGTCCCCTTCTCCTCCTGCCCCCAATCCCTCCCAGCATTAGAGTCTTTTCCAATGAGTCAACTCTTCGCATGAGGTGGCCAAAGTACTGGAGTTTCAGCTTTAGCATCATTCCTGTC
>NW_011494896.1:4110849-4124152 GCF_000754665.1 Bison bison bison | reverse complement strand
AAAGTACTGGAGTTTCAGCTTTAGCATCATTCCTTCCAAAGAAATCCCAGGGCTGGTCTCCTTCAGAATGGACTGGTTGGATCTCCTTGCAGTCCAAGGGACTCTCAAGAGTCTTCTCCAACACCACAGTTCAAAAGCATCAATTCTTCCGCTCTCAGCCTTCTTCACAGTCCAACTCTCACATCCATACATGACCACAGGAAAAACCATAGCCTTGACTATAGAGTACTTTCAATTCTTATGACACTTTACTGCAACGTGATAGAATCATTCTACATTTTACAAAAGACAAATGAGTCTCAAAGAGGTTAAGCAAGTGAGGTCACAGAGAGTAAGTTCACACTTTGGATTATCCAGCTCTAAAGGATTTATTCTTTAAAGTGCTTCTCATTAATTAATGGATGTCAGATGAGAAAGCCACAGAATATTAGTTTTGGAAGAGATACAGAGATTCATTTAGGAAAACCAGTTTTCTTAGACATAGAGGTGGCCCTGGAGGTAAAGAATCTGCCTGCCAATGCAAGAGACATAGGTTCAATCCCTGGGTCAGGAAGATCCCCTGGAGTGGCAAATGGCAACCCACTCCAGTATTCTTGCCTGGAAAATTCCATGGGCCAAGGAGCCTGGCAGCTGCAGTCCATGGGGTCGCAAGGAGTTGGACAGGACTGAGTGAGCAACACTTTCAGAGAAACTGAGGCCTAGATGGGTTCTTTGACCATAAGGCCAGACACAGAGAGGCAGAGATCTCAAACCCCATGGTGGCTCAATGCTGCCAGCCCAGCGAGACTGTCTCCAAGGCTCACCCCGCCCATTTGGCATGGGCAGCAGAAGTGGGAGCAGTTCCACAAGGCACCAGGGCATTCCGTCTGTTTTGGCATTTGTTCTCTTTGCCCCCAAAGCATCTCCCTCTTTGCCCACTTGATAAACACACATTTTTTTTTTCAGGAGTTAATTCAATTCAGTCTCAGAGTCACTACCCCTGCGAAGTCTTCACTGATTTACCGCCTTCTCTTCCAAGAAAAACAGGTAAAACGAACGAAGGAATCGGTGAATAGTAGTGAACTTTTATTGTGGATTTATGATTCATTCATTCACTCATTCACTCCACAAATATGTACTGAGTCTCTACTAGCTGTGAGCACTGTGCGAAGTGCTTTGCACATACTATGTTCGTCATTCCTCACCATAAGTTAAGTACTATTTTTATTCTAATTTTACAAACAGAAAATCCAAGCATAGAGAGAAACAGTATCTCTTCTAAAAAAGGATCTTTTCCTCTTACTCCTTCGTGGTCCCTCTCTATCTTGAATATACAATTACTATGGAATTTGCAGCTGTCCATTGAACTTTGCTTCACTTCCAAATTCTGATTAATGATGCTATAATTCTGCATATATAATGATATATTTGTTAAGTGTTGCATGCCACTGTACGTCCTGAGCTCCATAATGGTAGGGGTCGTATCTACATTACTTTGTTTCCTATTATATCCACAGAGTCTGGCAGAGTGGCATATAGTAGGCACTCAGGAAATGATTGCTGAATAAACAAACGAAGAATGAATGAATAAAGAACAAACGCACAGAACCCTGGTCTCTGAGTATTCGCTGTTTTGTGCTGCCTCCCCAGACCAGTCTGCTCTGGGGACAAACGCCACATAAGCAGCAATGGGTACATTTCTCCCCACCACCCCCCAAGGCCGATACTATTATCTTGCAGTCTAGAACTCAGTTCTGGATACTATAATTTTCCATTTTCTTACATATTATTATGGTTATATTAATTCTACAGATCCAAATGGAATGAAAACTCTTTGAGAAGGGACAGAAGCTGTTTTTATTCCTGTTTAGGAACAACATAATGACAAAGTCCTGTTAGTACACAGCACCCCAAATAACAGGAGCTTGGCCAAGAGCCTTGGGAGGAACTCAAAGTCATGACCATGGCCCTGTGTTATAGCAGCCGGAAATCACACTGCCGATTTCCACATAATACAGCGGCTATCTCCAAGGGCAGGATCCCAGCTCCCAGACACTTAATAGCCCTCAGGCACGTGCTGTACCACACACGGGTCCCCAGGCAACTCTCAAATGTGCACTTTCCTTCTTTCTGCCTTATCAATGAGACTAATGTTTACTGTCACTAGCCTCTATCCTTTATTTTAAAACATTTCACAGGATATCGTTAGTTAATTTAAGGGGTAAAGATAGTATCCAAAAATTCTCAAAGCACACTTTGTTTTAATGGACATATATACACACGCTTCTGTGATACTTTACATGGGCATATAGTACATACACACATCTATTTCAAGTATTAGTTATATTTTTAGATGCATATGTAAATTAATAGTTATATACATGCACACACACACACACACACATATATACATAGAGCATCATTTCTGAGTACCTATCGAAACTAAAGGAAATATACTTAATACAGAGAGGAAAAATATTGTGTAATAACAGCTAGGAATTTCTAGGAGCAAAAAGAATAACATAGGAGTTTAATTTTTATGTGTGCATGTACATGTATATATACTATTATAGTCACATGAAAATATGTTAATAATACAAGTAGTCAGGTATTATAGAGATATTTAAATATATTAAAATCTATGTACATGTGCATATACAGACACATTAAAAAATACTCAGCATAATATATTTGAATGAGCATGGGATTGGAATGAAAAGAGACTGATCAATCTGATGTAGCACATTTTTAGGACTCAGATAGTAAAAGGGTGGAAGAAACAGGTAATAGAAGAGTGTTATGACATTGAAGACCCTAAAAGATATGTTACTGGTTCTTCATTATTTGGGGATAACTGCTCTTAGCAATTGATAAAGTACATGTGAATAAGAGAAAAAAATTTATAGAAATGTATATGCAAAGAATAATGGGAGACAGTGGCTGTCTCATTTTATTGCCTTCTCATATGCCACTGGATCTTTAATTATCATTGCAGAGTCTATTTCAATCTTTAAAGCTCTAAATGGCTATAAATTTAAGCAAGTAGGAGGCTGACTTTGTTAAAAACCAAAGAAGGGAAAAGTTTCCCTTGGTTGATGAGGAATGTACCAAGATTTTTAGAGCATAGTTATTATAGTATTAGAGATTTTGCTTTGAGAAATTATGAAAAGTTTATAACATCTTGGATAAAAAGAATTATAACAGTCAAGTATATTTGCACATATTACTCTGTGCAAAATCCAGAAGCTAGAAGCACTTGTCTTCTCTATTTAAGCCTTACGTAGAGACTTAAACCTAATCAATTAAGAGATACAGGTTAAAGACATATAAACACATGTATTGGAAAAGAATATACAGAGACCTCATAACTGTCAAGGCTGTGTATTCAGTTTGGAATTCATGTTAACTTAAAAAAACAACAGCTGAGTTTCCAAACATCAAGCTTTATTTCAAGCTGAACTAGTTTAATTCTAAAATGACAATATATTCTTGATTTAAACCCAGATGCTGAAATGCATGATGTTAATGCATCAAAAGCCATATACACGATCATGTACATGTAACTACAGCTTTAAGATTTAGTGATATATTTTTACAACTACTTTAAAAAATAATATTAAAATTGGAACATTCTCTACACCTCTCAGACCACATTTTACTCATGATCAATATCTACTTCTTAATTATGCTAAAATCATTTTAAGATCAAGAAGGCATTTTTCTTCAAACACACCTTCTCTCTTTTCAATGAATATTTACAAGTGGAAGTCTATATTTATGGCAATGATTACAGGTGCATTTTATTTATATTTTATAGCATTTACAGGAAGTTGTTTTCCCTCTTCTGGATGGAGGCAGGAAAAAAAAAATGAGCTAATCTCACTTCTGGTAAAATGCTAGTAGTTTGGGGCAAGAATAAGCTAGGAATCAAATTAAAGGATTCTGAACATCTGTTTCAGAAATACGTTACAGGGGAATATGAGTTGTGCTTTTCAATATAAATCACCTTATTGCTTCTATGAATAAAAGAAATGTTTCATTATTTTATTCTGAGTGTAATCATCCTCTAGTTTGCTTCCAGTTCTAATCCTTTTGTTTATAAAATGAATTATTAAGTACAGATACATTTTCTCTTCCATTACTAAAAAGGTATACAGCATTATCAGAATAAAATTAGAATAGCATACTTCAAATCACTGCATCCCATAGCTAAAGAAATAAATGTTCCTTTATATTTAAAGAGATGGAAAGTATCTGATTAAAGTTCATTTTCTCTTTCTTCCTTAAAATCAAAATACAAACCTCGGCTAGACAGAATAGAAAAAGTTAACAATGATTAGAAGTACAAGTGGGGCTAAAAGACTATGACCAGAATAGTAAAATCATCTGAGGACTAGAGAAGTTGAACTTGGGGAAAAGTCACTGAAAGAAACGGAGCAGGGCATCCCTTGCCTTTCCCAGGCCGCCCAGAGGTGTGAGCCCACAGACACCTATGAAAACGACGGGATTTCTTGGCCTACCATTTACCACGCCAGCGTACCCTAGAGTCAGCAAGGAAGACTCGGCAAAGTTTCCAAACCATGCTCACCATCCCCTACTTGCTCTCGGTTTCTCCCGATCGACCGTCAAGGCAAAGTCACAGGAAAAGGCTCACCTGTGCGGGGCTGATCCAGCCATGTGGGCAAGCACAGCGCTCCCCACAAGCCCCTCTGCCCTTGGTGCTCGTCTTTCGGGGGCTTTTCCGCACACTGTCCCACAAGGTGACCAGCTTGGTCCTGTTTGAAGCCGGGCCCCCAGCTCCCGACGGGGGCATAGTCTGGGAGGTGTACCCGAGCCCCTGAGGACTCCTCTGCCAGCCACACGCGCAGTGAGCATCTCTGATCAGTGTGGGCACACTCCTACCCGCATCCGTGCCACCGGAGCCCCGGGGGCAGCTGTGCTGCTTGGTGAGGTGTGCGTTCATACTGCAAGGGTGCCTACCCCTGCCTTTGGTCAGCTCTGCACGGGAATGCCTCCCAGCTCACACCCCCTTTCTTCCAGGCAGTTGTAAAAAGTCTTTTTTTTTTTTCCCTCCCCCTTCCGTGGATCCCTCAGTATCTCTGACAGCTGCTATAAGCAGGGCATCGTGGGAGCGGTGGGAGCCGCCGGAGCAGCTCCGCACAGCAGTATCTGCGGGCTGGTAGCTCTTTGTCAATAGATGACTCAACTCAGAGCAACTTGACAGTATCCCTGCTCCAGGCAGAAGCAATCAATGCCCCACACAGCTGGGCTACAAGACTGTACACTGTGCTACAAACCCTTTTTGGATGGAGCCCCACAGTACAGAGGCTCTCCGTGATTTGGCATGCTGGCTTGTCCCTCTCCTAGCTGATTCCCCCCACACAAAATCCAGACCTCAGGAAAGAGAGCTTCTTATCAGACTACCAGGACCCTTCTTTCCAGAGAGGATGTATCTAGGCTGAGACAATATAGCATAAGCAGTGTCAAATGATGGGAAAGTTAACCTGTGAAACAATTCCCAACGTTTACAGGAATCACTTACTCAGAGAGAGATTTGCCAGGACCCAGGCCGAAATCCTGAGGTAACTCAACACTGATTCATTCAGAAAAATTACGGAGATCACAGCATTTTGCCAGAGTCCTTTAAAATTCGGAAGTGTGTCTTAGAACAGGATTATATATTGTAATACAAACATATATTCTTTGCACTATGAGCAATTATTAATCCTTTCTGATTCAAAATAAAGCAATTTTCAAAGTTCAAAACTGATGGGTTGGCTCATTCTAAAACAGTGTTTTTCTTTACCCCAAATTATTCTGAGGATTTCCTTTCAAATACTTTACCACAACAAATATATTCACCACAGAGAGAGACTGCATTTTAAAGTGAAAGACACATCCAGTTCTGTCATCCAGTATTTTGGTTTCCAAAACAGAATTTTCAAATTCTTTCACTGAAACATGAGTGAAATCTATCCAATTTAAAGCAATTGCCTTCCAAAGAGGACATGATTGTTTTAAAATTTGAGTATGATTGCAGAAACCATATGCAGTATTTTCAGGAACGTGAAAGGCTAATTACAACAGTACTTAGAGTTTTTATTCTGTTTAAAATTTTCCATATCTATTGCCAAAACGTGTAGTCCTTATCACATATCCCTAAGAAAATAATTTTGGCTTAATTCAGAAGCAAACTGCCATCTATGCAACACCAAACAAAGATGATATAATCCCAGAATATAATTCTTATTTATAGATCATCAGATGCCATCAGATCCACCTTTCTTGGTGAATTGACTAGGTGCTGGGGCAGTATAGACCTCATTTCTGACTTAATTGACAAGATTCTTCTTCCTAAAGTCATAATTACAATAAATTCTACATTTCAACACTAGGACTCCCTGGAGTAATCATTATTGTAAATAAAAATCCTAAAAGAAAGGAGCAGTACTTCCTCTTTTTGCGTAGCTGCGCCAAAGAGACCTTTCCCAAATTCTGCACAAGGGGTTGATATAAATACTTTGCCTGACACAGCAAGCATTCAAAACACCTTTGCTAATTAATACTGACCCATATGCTGCTGCTACTGCTGCTGCTAAGTCGCTTCAGTCGTGTCCGACCCTGTGCGACCCCATAGACGGCAGCCCACCAGGCTCCCCCGTCCCTGGGATTCTCCAGGTAAGAACACTGGAGTGGGTTGCCATTTCCTTCTCCAATGCGTGAAAGTGAAAAGTGAAAGTGAAGTTGCTCAGTCACGTCCGACTCTTTGCGACCCCATGGACTGCAGCCTACCAGGCTCCTCCGTCCATGGGATTTTCCAGGCAAGAGTACTGGAGTGGGGTGCCATCGCCTTCTCCACTGACCCATAAGTGTAAGTTCAAAGGACAGGTCTGGGTCTCCATTCAAAATATTGACTATTTTTTTCCCAAGCACCTAGTACACTGCCTGCTCAGTACATAGCAGGCTTCTGATAAATATACTTCTGGATGGATGAACAGAAGGAAAGAGTAGAGGAATGAAGGGGGTGGCTGACATTTTTTGAAACTCATATTTGATTCAGGGCTTCCCTGGTGATCCAGTAGCTAAGAATCCACTTTGCAATGCAAGGGGCACCAGAAGATCCCACACGTCATGGAGCGACTAAGCCCATGTGCCACAACTACTGAGCCCACACGTGACTGCTGAAGCCCTTGCTCCTGGCACCCAGGCTTTACAATAGGAGAAGGCACACAGGAGAAGGCGGCACACTGCCACAGAGCAGCTCCCACTCACCGCAACTAGAGAAAGCCCCACACAACGATGAAGACCCAGCACAACCAAGAATTAAAAAAAAAATCTTTAAAAACGATCTGATTCACCAATGCTCCAGAAACAAACTACTTTTTAAGGTTAATTTTCATGTTGACTCTGAAATATTAAGGAAATCTGTCACAAAAACATAAAGGCTTGACGGTTGAGTAGAAACAACAATGGCATTAATGGTATTTCTTTCCAAAAGAGAAACAAGGAGTCGATGTCAATACCTACAAACACCAAAACTGCGGCAAATAGATCATCATGTGACATTCAGTGAGAAAGGGGGCAGAAAATTATCTTGGTTTTTTTCTCTTCCTCTTCCTTCCTCACTCTCTCATCCCTCCCCCATTTTTTTTTTTTTTCTTTTTTAATACTGAATCAAGGGATACTGGCTGAATGAACTTCTGGGTCAAATAAGGCCCTCGAGAACTTCATATTTATCTGGTGTCACTGTGACACATGGCTGTACAGTAGGATTCGATGTGAGATGGCAATATACCATCACCCCAGCAAACAAGAGTGTCAGGAAGTGATAAGTTTGGTTCTCTCCAATCTTATCTAACCATAGATGCTTCTCCAGTTTTTCAGGCAGATTTCATTGCTCAAAGGCCCATCACATCTTCAGGGAATACAGGTCCTGTTCTCATCTATTTGCCTCTCAAGTATAAAAATCAATCTATACAGAAGTAAATCAGTGTGAATCCATTGTAATCTTGTAATGGCGTTTGCAGCTTGCAGCAAGACAGAAAATTTCTTGGCAAAGATATTATAAATCTTCATTGGGACCTAAATCTGTTATGAATGAGTTCTTTGGAATGAGCTATTTCTTCCCATCACAAGGACAGTAGAATTTCTGTTTTAATAACCTCTGCATGTCATGTCTATACAGAAAAATAAATATTATATATTGCATAACTAATGTTACTTTCCTCCAAAGAGCTTAAAGTCCATAGCAAACTTCTTTTAAACATACCATAAGACTGTTGACATTATACTTTCCCTTTAAACATATAAAATAATTCTAGCCTCCTGTCTCCCTTCCCCCATTTTTTTTTCTCTTCAAAAATGACATTTGGCTTTCCAAGTCTGAGGACAGACCACTTAAACAGATAAATATGTCCAACTAGTCCACTGTATATGAGACAGACCTACTAATTAAAGATAATTCAATTTGGTCAACTGTAATTGGTCAACTGTAATGACCATAAGATGACATGAAAGTCTGGCAAAATAAGAATTAGCAGCGCACAAGTCTACATCCTACTTATCACTGTGATTTAACATGGGCAGATGGTGTACAGGGCAATGCCTAGATGAGATATATCTTACTGACCTCTCTTTGACCTCGCACTGACTCTGCAGAACAACCATTAGCAGGGATTTTTTGTTTCCTTATGTTTTTTGAATGGGAGATTCTTTAAATTCTATAGTGCTTTACCGTTTTCAAGTTTCACACACATGATTTCATATAATCCCATTTTAAAGCAGGGGCTTAAAAATAAAATCCTGGCTTGATTTTTTAATAAAACATACATAGCAAAGATGAATTGCTAAATAAATTGTATTGCATTAAAACACTATGCAGATTTTTTCCAGATAAAACTTCCTTTAGGCACTCTATGTGTATGAAAATATTAATTACAAAAGAAGAACTAAGTGCTTGCTAACAGGAGGCTGGTTAGCAGAAAAGCCTTTTAGCAGCTACAAGTCATGTGTTAAATAATCATAAAATGGTATGAAGTATTAGAGGCAATTTCTCTTAATTTGCAAAATGTATACAGTGAATTTCTGTCACTGCAAAGAATAGAGATGCCACAAATGCAAATGAATTAATCATTCTTCTACATCTAATAACCTTAAGCCCAATCTTCAGAACTAAGCACAATTACCTTTCAAAATAAGATAACCAAGAATATTTAAAGTACTTTAGATTCTAAAATTATTTACAAAATACTTATACTAATTTAATCATAAATCTCATGAGACAAAAGCAAGCATGAATTAATAGTGCAGGATACATCCCTACTGCTATAGAGATTTAACTGGACAGAGGATTTAATAGGAGTTAGAAAAAAATTTCAAAAGGTCCCAAATTCTCACTAATATACTTGGATTTGGGTGGATATTAGTGGGGAGGGGATTAATCTGAATTGAAAAGGTCAAGCTGTCAAACGGTTTTCAGGAAATGCACATTTATTCTACTATAACAAATTCTGTAACACTACTAGAGAAAAAGGAAAACAGGTTACATGACATTTCTTAGAGAATCTGAAATGAATACAGATGACAAGGTGATAATCACTTATAATGTACATATTTTAACAATTTAACCTAAGTGATGAACCACAGTATCACAAAAATTTTGTTCTCATCCTTCAAGATCAAACTAATATCACTTGTCCTGTGGTCTTTCCAGGCCCACCTGGCATATTCAGTTACGCACTGCAGTACTGTCTGTGTATCTTCCACTTTTGTCTATTTCCCTCAGTCGCCATGAGGACCATCCTAGTCTAAGCCACCATCACTTCTCTGTAAAACTGGTGAACCAGCTTTGTAACTGGCTGCTGGCACCTGCCTTACGCCAATTCATGCTCATGTAGTGGCCAGAGCCACTTCTTCTAAAGTGAGAACCTGATTAGGTTTGTTGTTCAGTTGCTAAGTCATGTCTGACTCTTTGTGACCCCAAGGACTGCAGCAGGCCAGGCTTCCCTGTTCTTCACCATCTCCCAGAATTTGCTCAGACTCATGTCCATTGATTGGAGAAGGAAATGGCAACCCACTCCACTGTTCTTGTCTGGAGAATCCCAGGGATGGCGGAGCCTGGTGGGCTGCTGTCTATGGGGTTGCACAGAGTCGGACGTGACAGAAGCAACTAGCAGCAGCATGTCCACTGAGTCGGTGTTGCCATCCAACCATCTCATTCTCTGCCTTCCCCTTCTCCTCCTGCCTTTAATCTATCCCAGCATCAGGGTCTTTCCCAATGAGTCAGCTCTTCTCATGAGGTGGCCAAAGTACGGGAGCTTCAGCTTCAGCATCAGTCCTTCCGATGAATATTCAGAGTTGAGTTCCTTTAGGATGGACTGGTTGGATCTGCTTGCAGTCCAAGGGACTCTCAAGAGTCCTCTTCAGCACTACAGTTTGAAAGCATTAATTCTTCAGTGTTCTACCATCTTTATGATCCAGAACTGCCAATAAAGCTTCATTTTCTGGGGATCTTTATCCCTACATACTCTGTTTAAAGAGTCTTGCATGGTTCGCCATCCTGCACTGTGTGATCTAGCCTCTGCGGCTTTCACCAGCCTCATCTGTGGTTCACTCCCTGGTTCCACCCTCCAGATACACAGGCTGTGGTGAACACCTGCACTGAGTCCCAGCTTGTGCACACTGCTCCTGATTCTTGCCCTCTTCACACCTCCACATAATTCATTCTTACTCACCCTTTGGTGGGGTGCATCAAGATACCACCTCCTGACTTATATGTTTTTGTGGGTGGGCATTCTAACTCTATCTACTTCTTAATGATTTCTAGGATGTTTTTGCAAATTGGAAAATCAGCTCTTTCTTCGTGGTACAAATATTTCCCCCCAGTTTGTCTTTTTAAATTTCTATTTTGGCCACAGTGGTTCTGCCATGCAGAATTTTCCAAAATATGTATGTGCCAGTTAAAAGTGACTAACAGATCGAACACCAGAATGAAAGCAGCTCTAACCACCGTTAGTGGTGGAACTATGGCTCATTTTTAAATTTTTCCTATACCCTTAAAAAAATTTTTTTTTTGTATTGAGAATATAACAACACAAGTTTTCAATGGTCTGTGTCATCTGGGAGGAAGATGAAGGTATGATAGCCACAGGCTTTGATAAGTTAAGGACATATCATGATTTCTAGGGGAGCCATTAAAAGAATAGGACTATCACAAGATTCAGGAGAGCGGATACCTATGGATGAGGAAGGGGTTAAGAAAGAAGAGTGCAGAGAGTGGAAGCAGATCCCAGGGTGATAAATTGCTTGTTGGTTATCTGAATGCTTCATTCACAATCATTCATTTTAACTGTATGAATGTTTTACATACTTCACTGCATGTGTGCTACAATTTACAATTTAAAAAAATATTAAAAGACGTTCACCATTCATAAAAAAAAAAATGATACAATCTCCTGAAAGCTATCTCAATGAAACACACAATGCAGTCTAAAAAGAGTGGGCTTATTATGCAGCAGGGCTCCAAAACAAATTTACCTGACCTTACTTCCTACCAGATTGCCATCCCAAACACTCTTGTATTCAGAAATTCCTCCCAGAAGCTCAAATCAAATGTCACCTTTCAAGAAAGCATTCCTGGACACTGCCCCACCCCCTCCCAGAACAGATCAAGTCACTGTCCCATTATAAACTTGTTAGCACCTATGCTTCTCTACTGTAATACTTACGATCATATTTAAAACAAGATTGCATTATTACCTGTCTGTGCCATTCTCCTCAATCATAACCTAATCAATAGTCAATAGGGAAGGGAGAAGGCTTTTTTATTTTTTCATTTGCATCCATCCTCTGAGTCAAGCACAAAAGGCATTCAATGTTTATTAAAATACATTAAGCAAGAAAATAGATGAAATCATCCTTCAGTGGTTATTACCACACATGTATCCCAGTCTATGTTTTACATCTCAAGTGTAAAATGAACAGATAAGCATTTTGAATTTAAACACAAAATAGCAAAGCATTCTGAGGTTATTGTGTAAAATATTTAGTGTGGCTGAGTGGTACAAGTGTATGAATTTATCTTTTTGAAGAATTTGCTAGTGGTCTTATAATATTCGATACTAAAAAAAGAAACAGCTTCTGTTTATTTTAGCCAGATCTTCATTCATAAGAGCTGTACTTCCTGACAGCTGTGCTTTTCTCTCAAGAGTTTTCAAGCTGTTCTCCCTTTATAGCTAGATGGTGCAAAAAGGGGAGTGGCTCCCCAAGTCAGAAGCCAGTCAGCAGTAGAGCAGGGAGAGAATCCTAAACTCCAGCCACCAAAGTCACGCTCCTCTTTGTCGTTGTTGTTCAGTCAACAAAAACATCACATCCGACTCTCTGCGACCCCTTGGACTGCAGCACTCCAGTCTTCTCCAGGAGTTTGCTCAAACTCATGTCCACTGAGTTGGTGATGCCACCCAATCACCTTGTTAGGTAGAATAGGAAAAAAGGAGTCCAAAATGTTGATGGCTAAAAGACAAAGGAAGGAAAAGCCCACAGAAAACGGAACAAAAGAAAATGCACCGACTGGAGTGAGAACCTCAGGTGAAACAAACAGCTCTCCTGGCTAGCCCAGTTTACATACGGCAGGCTCAGGGGGAGGAGAGAAAGCCTATAAAAGAGGAGCCAATGTTGAACTGCTTTTGGGTCAGTTCACCCTCATGTCTTGAGGATGTATTTTCCTTTGCTTGCCAAATAAACCTGAGCTGTAACAGAGCTGTAACACTGGTCCACCATTTCAAATTTTTGCTGCGGCAAGACAGAACTGAGGAAATTACACAGGCCCCCGACAATCTTATCCTCTGTTGCCCCCTTCTCCTCTTGACATCTTTTCTTAATTTGATATAATCCAAAAGGTGTACATATTTCATGGGATATTAATACAAGTATATATTAGCGAGCAGCAAGGCAACATGACATCTTCTCTTCCTTCCCATCATTAAGTTAGAAAGTTAAAAAAATTAAGCATTATTATCCGTAATAGGTGTCCTGCTTAGTTCTTTAAAAAAAAAAAAAAAAAAGTCTTGTAGTTCACAGTATACACAATTTTTACTCCCTTAGTAAAATTTAAGTTCTGACTATTTTTTTTTTCATTATCACAGATGAGCTTGTTTAGTTTTCTATTGAAATTTTTCATTGTTCAGTTCAGTCACTCAGTCCTGTCCAACTCTTTGCGACCCCATGAATTGCAGCACACCAGGCCTCCCTGTCCATCACCATCTCCCAGAGTTCACTCAAACTCATGTCCATCAAGTCGGTGATGCCATCCAGCCATCTCATCCTC
>NW_011494896.1:4072802-4110749 GCF_000754665.1 Bison bison bison | reverse complement strand
TGTCTTTTAATTTCATGGCTGCAGTCACCATCTGCAGTGATTTTGGAGCCCCAAAAAATAAAGTCTGACACTATTTCCATTGTTTCCCATTTATTTGCCATGAAGTGATGGGACCAGATGCCATGATCTTAGTTTTCTGAATGTTGAGCTTTAAGCCAACTTTTTCACTCTCCTCTTTCGCTTTCATCAAGAGGCTTTTTAGTTCCTCTTCACTTTCTGCCATAGGGTGGTGTCATCTGCATATCTGAGGTTATTGATATTTCTCCCGGCAATCTTGATTCCAGCTTGTGCTTCTTCCAGCCCAGCGTTTCTCATGATGTACTTTGCATATAAGTTAACCACTGATTTTTGTATATTGATTTTGCGTACTGTAACTTTGCTGAATTTACTTATTAGTTCTAACAGTATCTCTGGGTGTGTTTATGACTGGCATCTTCAGGGGTTTTTACACATGAGATAATGTTTTCTGTGAACAGAGATAATTTTACTTCTTCCTTTTCTGATTTATAAGACTTTTGTTTTTCTTCCTAATTGCTCTGTTTAGAACTTACAACATTGATTAGAAATGATGACAAGGGGCATCTTTTCTTGTTCTTGATCCTAGAGAAAAGCTTTCAGTTTTTCACCATTGAGTACAATGTTAGCTATAGGCCTTTCATCCAAGACCTTTATTATGTCAAAGTTATTTACCTCTATTCCTAGTTTGTTCAGTGTTTTTGTATCATGAAAGAATGTTGAGATTTGTTAGTGTCTATGCGCCTGTTGGGATGATCATTGATGTTTATTCTTTGTTCTGCTACTGTGATCACACTGATTGTTTTCATATGTTGAACTATTTATGGATAAATCAAGGATAAACCAAGGATAAATCATACTTGGTCATGATGTGTGATGCTTTCAGTGTGTTATTGAATTTGATTTGCTATTTTATGGAGGACTGTTGCCTTCATTCATTAGGAATATTGGTCTGAAGTTTTTGTTGTTGTTTACTGGCTTTGGTATATTAATGTGGGCTTATAAGTATTTATGTATTTTCAATTTCTGGAAGAGTTTTAGGACTGTCATTTTTTCCTCTTAAATGTCTGGTATATCTCACCAGTGAAACCATCTGGTCCTGAGCTTTTTGTTTTTGGGAAGTTATTCTTTATTGATTTAATCCTCTTACTATTTATAGGTCTGTTCATATTTTTTTTTATTTCTTCAGGATTCAGTCTTTTTAGATTGTTTATTTCTAAAAGTTTACCCATTTCTTCTGTTATCCAACTTTTGTCAGTATGTAATGGTTCATAGTTAGTCCTAGTCCTTTTAATTTCTGTGACATCAAATGCAACATCTCCTCTTTCGTTCTTCATTTTCTTTGAGTCTTTTCTTTTTCCTTTAGTTAATGTAGCTAAGGGCTTCCCCCGTGGCACTAGTGGTAAAGAATCTGCCTGCCAGTGCAGGAGACACAGGAGATGAGGTTTGATACCTTGGTCAGGAAGATCACCTGGAGGGGAAGTGTTAGCCCATTCCAGCATTCCTGCCTGGAAAATTCTATGGACAGAGGAGTCTGGTGGGCTACAGTCCACGGGGCCACAGAGAGTCAGACACGGCTGAGCATCTGAGCACACACAGTGTAGCTAAATATTGTCAATTTTATTTTTTAAAATCTCTCTTAATTTTGTTAATTTTTTTCTATTTTCCTATTCTTTACTTCATTCATGTCTATTCTAATCTTAACTGTTTTATTCCTTCTGTTAACTTTGGGTTAGGCTAATTTTTTTTTTTTTTTTTTTAGTTCCTTGAAATATAAACTTATGTTGTTTATTTCAGATCTTTTCTCTTTTCAAAGATAGTTGTTTATTACTATAAACTTCCTTTTTAATACTTCAGTTGCCATATTCCACAAGTTTTGATATATTGTGTTTTGTTTTTATTTCTCAAGATATTTCTAAGTTTTTCATTTGCTTTGTTCTTTGATTCACTGGTTGTTTAAGAATGTATTGTTTAATTTCCAAATATGTGTGAATTTTCCAGTTTTCATTCTGCAGTTGATTTTTAGTTTCATTCCATGTGGTTGGAAATATATTTGGTATGATTTACATCTTAACATTGCCAGACCGTATTTTGTGAACTACCATGTGGTCTATTCTGTAGAATGTTTCCTGTACACATGAGAGGAATATGCATTCTGCTGCTATTGGTCAAAATGCTCTGTGTATTTGTTAGATTCTTTTAAACTATAATGTTATTTGACTCCTCTGCTCCATCATTGTTCTTTTTTCTGGGTGTTCTATCCATTGTTGAAATCTTCTATTATTGTGTTGCTGTTTATTTCTCCCTTCAGTTCTGTCAATGTTTGCCTCATGTGCAGACTATCTGACTTACAATGACTCAATTTGTAATTTTTATACTTTACAATGATGGGACAGTGATACACATTAGCAGAAATAGTACTTCAATTTTTGATTTCTAATCTTTTCCCAAGCTAGTGGCAATGGCAACCCACTCCAGTACTCTTGCCTGGAAAATCCCATGGATGGAGGAGCCTGGTAGGCTGCAGTCCATGGGGTCGCTGAGTCAGACACGACTGAGTGACTTCACTTTCACTTTTCACTTTCATGCATTGGAGGAGGAAATGGCAACCCACTCCAGTGTTCTTGCCTGGAGAATCTCAGGGATGGCAGGGCCTGGTGGGCTACCGTCTATGGGGTTGCACAGAGTCGGACACAACTGAAGCGACTTAGCAGCAGCAGCAGCAGTGATATATAGTACCATACTCAGCAACAGAAGCAAGCCACAGTTCCCAATCACCTGTGTGATCACAGGGGTAAACCAATATACTTACAAACATTTTGTACCCATACAGCCATTCTATTATATACATTCATTACAGTAGTCAATAAATCACATGAGATATTCAACACTATGATAAAATAGGCTTTGTGTTAAATGATTTTGCCCAACTGCAGGCTAATGTAAATGTTATCAGCATGTTTAAGGTAGCCTAAGCTAAGCTATGATGTTTGATAGGTTAGGTATATTAAATACATTTTTGGTAGATGACATTTTCAACATATTTTAATTCCATTGTAAGTCAAGGAAGATCTATATTTGGATGCTCTGAAGTTGGGCATATTGTTATAACTGTTTTATCTTATCTTCCTGGTGAATTGACCTTTTTATGATAAGATAGTATCTCTCTTGGGCTTCCCTGGTAACTCAGTGGTAAAGAATGTGCCTGACAAGCAGGACACACATGTTCAATCCCTGCATCGGGTAATCCCCTGGAGAAGGAAATGGCAACACATTCCAGTATTCTTGCCTGGGAAATCCCATGGACAGAGGAGCCTGGTGGGCTATAGTCCACAGGATCACAAAAGAGGTGGACACAACTTAGTGATTAAACAACAAATGTCTCTCTTGGAAGTTTTTGACTTAGTCTATTTTGTTTGATACAAGTATGGCCATCCCTGCTTTCTTTTGGTTACTATCTGCCTATAACATCTTTCTCCATCCTTATACTTTCAGCCTATATCTGTCCTTAAATCTAAAGTGACTATTTTATAGACAATATATAGTTTAATCTTTTTTCTCCCATTCAGCCATTCTATGTCTGTTGACTGTGAAGTTTAACTTCAAAGCTAGACAGCATATTAAAAAGCAGAGACATTACTTTGCCAATAAAAGTCCATCTAGTCAAAGCTATGCTTTTTCCAGTAGTCATGTACAGATGTGAGAGTTGGATCATAAAGAAGACTGAGCACTGAAGAATTGATGTTTTTGAACTGTGGTGTTGAAGAAGAGTCTTGAGAGTTCCTTGGACTGCAAGGAGATCCAATCAGTCCATCCTAAAGGAATTCAACTCTGAATATTCATTGGAAGGACTGATGCTGAAGCTCCGATACTTTGGCCACCTGATGCGAAGAGCCAACTCATTGGAAAAGACCCTGATGCTGGGAAAGATTGAAGGCAGGAGGAGAAGGGTGCAGAGAATGAGATGGTTGGATGGCATCACTGATACAGTGGACATGAGTCTAAGCCAACTTCAGGAGATGGTGAAGGATAGGGTAGCCTGGCACGCTGCAGTCCATGGCCCATGGGGTCGCGAAGAGTGGGACATGACTGAGCGACTGAACAACAAACCGATAGAGAAGGACGATTATCATTTTGTTCATTGTTTTCTGTCTGTCTTGTAGCTTTCTTGTACCTCTTTTCGACTATTGCTATATTCCTTTGGATTTCACTGACTTATTTTTTGTAGTGACATAATTTGACTCCTTTTCCATTTTCTTGTGTATCTTCTATAGGCATTTTCTCTGTAGTTACCATATGGCTTGCATAAAATATCTTACATTCATAACAATATATTTTAAACTGATAATAATTTAACTTCAAGTGTATATATTCTACATTTTAACTCCTCCCCCAGATTTTGTTATCAGTCATGAATTTTATATTTTTGTAGAGTGTATCTATTAACATATTTTTGTACTTGCTGTTTATACACTTGTCTTACCCAAGAGTATAAAAAATACATATAGTCTTTAGTTCTTAATACAGTAACTAGAGCACTGAATGCTACAAGTACTGTGTATAAGCCATCAATGTGCTTTTGTTCAAGCCTTAAAAACTCAACAATTTAAATAAAGTATATTAACTTAAATAGGGTGGAGATTCTTGGCTTTTGATCAGACTCCTGGAAGTCTAACACATATAACATTCTGGGTGAGTTATTCCCAAGTACTGGACTCCTCATTCTTCCAATGCTCTATGCTTCTGATTCTTTCCTGGTTTTCAGGAGAAGGCCAGGTAGTGCGGCAAAGTGTGGGGGCCCTAGGCAGGGCACAAGCATGTGCCATTCCCTGTGCTGAGTTTCATGAGGGAGGAAATGTATGAAAAACAAACTGTGCAGAAAATTATGGTATTGTCTCATAACTGAAAAAAGAGAGAGGGGAAGGGCAAGAGGAAATAAGGAAGAACAGAAAGAGGAACGAGAAGGAAGGAAGGTCAAAAACAAAGATAGGAAAGGAAGGAGGAAGCAGTCATAAACTAAGGAAATAAACTGCAGAAAAGATAAAACACAAGAATAAAGTTGAATAATGTTATTTACAGAATTGATCTGGAACAAATATAAAATGAACCTTCCTCCAACTTCGGGACAGTCTGACACATACCACTAAGATTCCCCTTGAAACAGCCTACCCAGCTTTTGGAGGGCTTTAACACTTAGAATTTGAGAAAGAATCATAAACTGGAATCAGTCTTTGTTTGGTCTAAGTTTTACATGTTCTTATTTTTCTGATGAATGATACTTTCTATATTTATCAAAAGGTTAAAAAAAAACAAACAAACAGATTCTGACTTGTCAGAGGTAATTTATCTGTGGACTGGCCTAAAGGCAGGGTATGGATTAATAGAGATGACAAGCTCTCTTCCAGCTGAATGATCTCCTCTCCTTAGAGACTTGACATTTTCGTAAAGTTTTGCCTAATTGGCTTTGCTTTGGCCTGTATATTTCAAATTCACATTTAATTAATCATTCCCTCCTCTGTGATTTCACATTATTTTTTTTGCTTTTGTGTTTTTACATTCCGTTCAATAAATATTTATTGAGTTCCTATGCTGTACCAGGAACTATGCTTGGGATAAATTAGCAAACTATAGACAGGCTAGCAATTTAGCAGGGCAGAACTCCTTGAATAAACCCTACGTGTGCGGAGTGATAAAGAGAGGCAGAGGGTGACAGTATGTGGGATCTTCCCTGCTACTGAAGACGTTCCGTTATGGTGAGTTTTATAATTATATGTGGGCATGTTTGCCTTTGCTTCTAGATTATAAGCTTCTCAAGAGCCAGAACCATCTTATGCTTGTAAGCTCACACCCTCCTTGTCATTGCCTCACAATATAATTATTATTGCTCAGTAAATATTTGTTGAATTAAACTTGGAAAATATGGGACTTGGCTTTAGGAAATGTGCTCGAGTTCCAGCTCTGTCAATGACTAGCTATCTCATCTTGAACAATTTATTGTAACTTGTGACATTTTAATGACCCTGTTTGTAAAAATTAAGGGAGTGGACTCAAGCGTCTATGCAGTCACATTAAGTGGTTGCTGAAAGACAGGCAGAGATGACAAAGGATTAACTGTCAACATCTCTAGGCTTAATCATAACATCTTCCAGTTGACTATACAAATACAGATGTAATATATTATTGTTCTAACCATGCAATTTGATTACTATTTTTAAACACAGCAAGAGAGTTAAAGGATATGGCCTGGTTAATTTTTTGGTTTATTTTCTCAATTGCACATACTTTCAAAAAGGATTTTGCCAAATAGAGAGGTGGCATGACACAGTGGCTAGAAGCATGGCCTCTAAAGTCAGAGCTAAGCACATTTTCATTACTGCATAAATATTTAAATTCTGATGGAACTTCTGCCTTATTTGGAACATTTTTTCCCTATATTCCTACCTGATGTGATAAAACTTTGTACAACATGTATGTGCTTTCCCCCTCCCATTCACAGCAGACAAGCATGAGCTCTAGAATCAGACTTCCAAGTATACCTCCCAGCTCTGATCTAAGCTTAGGAATGGAGCAAGTTACTTACCCTCTCTGCATCTCAGTTTCCTCATCTACAGATTGTTCTTATCTCACAGGATTGATGTGAGGATAAGATGAATTAATTTCTATAAAGTATTAAGTACAGCACCTGACACATAATAATATACAACAAGCTTTGTCTATTACCCTCATCATCATCCCCCTCCTCACTCCACTTAAAATAAGTAGCAGATGCTGACATTTAAAAATTTTGCAATGCCTCTATACAAACACTCAGGAAAGGTCAATTGATTTCAACTGAATGTCAAGATTCCATATTGATCCTAAACTTCTTTTCAACTCCTATTTTTGGTCAGGTTATTCCATCCTTGGGACAGGTGCTAAATAACATCATCAATAACAACAATATATCTACAATTTATTAAGTACTTAAATGTGTCCCAACCATAAGTATTTCATTTGATCCTTACAAACCTATATGGGTTAACACTGAGATGCTAATTTAAGATACAGAAATTGACTTAGATTTCATAATGTTCCCATGAGTCAGTATTAGTATGGAATGGAACCAGCAATAAAATCAAGGTTCACACAATATTGGAGCCTGTGGGGGGCAGGGAACACTGTGCAAAATAGCATCTAATTTTTCTATTGGTTTTGGCTTTCTGAAGTATCATTACATCCATTAAGTACCATATATATGTGAGAGTTGGACCATCAAGAAGGCTGAGTGCTGAAGAATTGATGCTTTCAAACTGTGCTGCAGAAGACTCTTGAGAGTACCTTGGACAGTAAAGAGAGTAAGCCAGTCAATCCTAAAGGAAATCAACCCTGAGCAAGAGCTGATGCCAAGCTCCATCAACAGTTTGACCACCTGACGTGAAAAGCCAGCTCATTGGGAAATACCCTGACGTTGGGAAAGACTGAGGGCAAGAAGGCAGTGACAGAGGATGGGATGGTTGGATGGCATCGCCAACTCAATGGACATGAGTGTGAACAAATTCTGGCAGATAGTGAAGGACAGGAAATCCTGGCTGTTTTGTAGTCCATGGAGTCACAAAGAGTTGGACATGACTGACGGAACAACAACAAACCATATACACACACACACACACACACACTGTTATTCCTCTTAATTCTCAAAATAGTTCCATATGGCAAATAGGGCAGGGGAAAAAATGGAAGTTCATTGCCATGAAATAGTGTATCTAAGGTCAGACAGCTGATAAGTGATTCTGTTGGAACCACAATTCAAAACTCAGTGTTAAGTCCAAAGTCTATCTACTATCCCATCCTGTTTCCAAACAACACTTCCTTTCTAGGGATGAACACGTGGCATCTTGTCACTTCCTTTGTCATAAAAAAAAATTGGGTAAAATACAAGGAACATTTTGTCAACCTAGAATTTAAGGTTTTAAGTTTGGTGTTGGCAAAAAATGTGTGTTTGCCTTCTTCATTCCTTTGTATAATCTTAAGGAAAGGATTAACCAGGATTTTGAGAGATCTGAAGAATGGCTGAAATGAAAATTTTTGTCTTAAGTATATTTTCTCATACAAGTCCAGGAGCACCTGCGGTTTCTTGCAGGCACAAGAGAGAGACTTGAGTTTATGTAAATCCCCATTCTTCTGGCTGTAGGACAGCTTTAATCAGAGCAGCTCTAGCTACCATTTATTGACCATCTGCTATAAATGTGCCAAGAAATATACAAAAATAGAGCTAATTCTTTCAAGAGTCCTGAAAGGCAAAAGCTATTCTCATTTATAGATGAAAAAATTGAGGTTTAGAGAAGATAAGTAAATGCTCAAAGTCATACAGCTATTAAATAACAAAGTCTAGATTCAAAACTCAGTTAGTATGATTCCAAACCCTGATGTTGCTTTTTCTCAGGAAAAAAAATAACTAAAAGGTAAATAGAAATGATATGAGTTTTTTTACCTTCCTTTAGCTAAAATAAGAACTTTAAAGGTTGAACTGAGTCAAACTGTGGAGGCTTTGGGAAAACAACATATACTCTAATTATATAAAGTCCACGCTGGGAAGAAGTCTAAGCAGAAATGAGTGATCGGCTTCTTTGGGTGGAGTTCTCTGACATCTGACAGTGAGTGTTCACTTAGATCTGCTGGGTTTAATGAAATGTAGGGTCAGTGCCAAAGTGCCCACTGTGCGACCTTTTGAGCAAATCTTTAATTCTAGGTCTCACTCATAAGCCAACAAAACAAAATGTGATAAGCAAAGTATTTGTGGGTTGGGTTTTGAAAAACTGATGTGGGGCTTAAGCACACCTCTTGAAGCCCAGGCACTGACACAGATAACACATTTGGGAGGATTCACTCAGTGCAAATTTATTAGCATGCAGTTAGCAATAAAATATTTTCTTTTTCTGCAGAAAGGTCACTGACTTCATCCTTGGAATATATTTTTTTTGTGCAACAAAGACTGTATATCACTTTCTTCACCATTTCCTAAATAATCATCTGCTTCTAAAGAAAAACACAAAACCAATAATCTGTTGTCTCTCCTTCCTTATTTTTACAATTCCATGTTGAAGACAACAATATTGCTTGCTCTTCTTTAAGCAGGTAATGTGTAGCCTGTCTGGAGGGCAATGGGGAACTTACTGCCTATCTGCATCCAACGTGGTAGGTGGCCTTTTTCAACTAGGCAGGTAGGCACTGTATCACAAAGAACACCTCATTTCAGATGGACCAATTACCAGTCAACTTAGAGAGGACCTTGATATGAATGGTCATCTCCTTTTCACCAATATGGTTACTGTGCCACGTAAAAGGCCCCCTTTTAGCTCCAGTAAACACCAGACTATTCAGGATAGAAACCACTCTCATTCAAGGTAGAAAATAAAATGAATTAAAAGCAGTAAAATAAATCATTCCAGGTTGGAGCCTCCTACAGAAGTCTCAACTATAAAGTTTCAGGGCAGGCTCTTGACAAGGCGCAGCAGGGCCTGCATGAATGGCTAAGGAGGGGCTTTGCACACTTGAACGTCATTTACATTTGCATCCTGCCTACTTTTCAGACATCCCCATTACTTTTCCTATCCACTCCCTTTTGACTATTCACAAATCAAGTCACTATTGCTTTACAAAGAATTCTGGAAGGATAAATGAGAAGGTCTGATATTCCTCTGCTCCCTTGGTCCAAGAAAAGGTCTTTTGAAAATTGCCCAAAGGGTTTCTACAAAATTAAGCTATGCTGTTTAGCAAGCATCTGTATTCCAAACAGTTCCCCAGCTAGCGAAAATGCAACTGTTTTTGCTTTAAACTAGGCTCAGATTAAAATATGTTCTCTTATGATCCAGGGCCTTGTCAGTCCAGGGGTTTGGTCCTTAATTGACTTGGCATTCAGCTGACAATTTCTTCTTTGTGACATTGCTGATCTTTGCTATATCCTTCTATTGGACCAGAAAAGAGCTGGCCTGCTTTCAAAGGTAATCTACAGCAATCACTTCTGGTTCCTAGTAATGCTGGCAACTAATGTGTACAATTAAATTACAGGCAAGTGAAAGGATGTTTACACTTTTTTCTTGAAGCCAAGTTCTTTGAGAATTAAGAAAGCCACATGCAAACAGCATTCACAATAAAACAAATGTCTCTAAAGAAAAAATGATGACAGTAATGATATCACCGTGATCTTAACATTAGAATCCATAATGCTTAAATGCTTAAGCTTTCATTTCAATTCTCTGAAAGTCAGTTCTATGAACCTTTAGACCTCTAACCCTCATGATAATCACACATACTGGGAACTATGTTAATCTAAGCATATGATGTTCAAGGTCAGGAGGGGCAGTGGTGAGGAGATACCCCTCGTCCAAGGTAAGGAGCAGCGGCTGTGCTTTAATGGAGTAGCCATGAAGAGATACCCCACGTCCAAGGTAAGACAAACCCAAGTAAGATGGTAGGTGTTGCAAGAGGGCATCAGAGGGCAGACACACTGAAACCACAATCACAGAAAACTAGCCAATCTGATCACATGGACCACATCCTTGTCTAACTCAATGAAACTAAGCCATACCGTGTGGGGCCACCCAAGATGGGCGGGTCATGGTGGAGAGGGCTGACAGAATGTGGTCCACTGCAGAAGGGAATGGAAAACCACTTCAGTTTTCTTGCCTTGAGAACCCCATGAACAGTATGAAAAGGCAAAACGATAGGATACTGAAAGAGGAACTCCCCAGGTCAGTAGGTGCCCAATATGCTACTGGAGATCAGTGGAGAAATAACTCCAGAAAGAATGAAGGGATGGAGCCAAAGCAAAAACAATACCCAGTTGTGGATGTGACTGGTGATAGAAGCAAGGTCCGATGCTGTAAAGAGCAATATTGCATAGGAACCTGGAATGTCAGGTCCATGAATCAAGGCAAATTGGAAGTGGTCAAACAAGAGATGGCAAGAGTGAATGTTGACATTCTAGGAATCAGCGAACTGAAATGGACTGGAATGGGTGAATTTAACTCAGATAACCATTATATCTACTACTGTGGGCACGAATCCCTTAGAAGAAATGGAGTAGCCATCGTGGTCAATAAGAGAGTCTGAAATGCAGTACTTAGATGCAATCTCAAAAATGACAGAATGACCTCTGTTCATTTCCAAGGCAAACCATTCAATATCACAGTAATCCAAGTCTATGCCCCAAACAGTAACGCTGAAGAAGCTGAAATTGAATGGTTCTATGAAGACCTACAAGACCTTTTAGAACTAACACCCAAAAAAGATGTCCTTTTCATTATAGGGGACTGGAATGCAAAAGTAGGAAGTCAAGAGACACCTGGAGTAACAAGCAAATTTGGCTTTGGAATACGGAATGAAGCAGGGCAAAGACTAACAGAGTTTTGCCAAGAAAATGCACTGGTCATAGCAAACACCCTCTTCCAACAACACAAGAGAAGACTCTACACATGGACATCACCAGATGGTCAACACCAAAATCAGATTGATTGTATTCTTTGCAGCCAAAGATGGAGAAGCTCTATACAGTCAACAAAAATAAGACCAGAAGCTGACTGTGGCTCAGATCATGAATTCCTTATTGCCAAATTCAGACTGAAATTGAAGAAAGTAGGGAAAACCACTAGACCATTCGGGTATGACCTAAATCCAATCCCTTATGATTATACAGTGGAAGTGAGAAATAGATTTAAGGGAATAGATCTGATAGAGTGCCTGATGAACTATGGAATGAGGTTCATGACATTGTACAGGAGACAGGGATCAAGACCATCCCCATGGAAAAGAAATGCAAACAAGCAAAATGGCTGTCTGGGGAGGCCTTACAAAAAGCTGTGAAAGAAGAGAAGCAAAAAGCAAAGGAGAAAAGGAAAGATATAAGCATCTGAATGCAGAGTTCCAAAGAATAGCAAGAAGAGATAAGAAAGCCTTCCTCAGGAATCAATGCAAAGAAATAGAGGAAAACAACAGAATGGGAAAGACTAGAGATCTCTTCAAGAAATTAGAGATACCAAGGGAACATTTCATGCAAAGATGGGCTCGATAAAGGACAGAAATGGTATGGACCTAACAGAAGCAGAAGATATTAAGAAGAGGTGGCAGGAATACACAGAAGAACTGTACAAAAAAGATCTTCACGACCCAGATAACCACGATGGTGTGATCACTGACCTAGAGCCAGACATCCTGGAATGTGAAGTCAAGTGGGCCTTAGAAAGCATCACTACAAACAAAGCTAGTGGAGGTGATGGAATTCCAGTTGAGCTATTTCAAATCCTGAAAGATGATGCTATGAAAGTGCTGCACTCAATATGCCAGCAAATCTGGAAAACTCAGCAGTGGCCACAGGACTGGAAAAGGTCAGTTTTCATTCCAATCCCAAAGAAAGGCAATGCCAAAGAATGCTCAAACTACTGCACAATTGCACTCATCTCACACGCTAGTAAAGTAATGCTCAAAATTCTCCAAGCCAGGCTTCAGCAATATGTGAACCGTGAACTTCCAGATGTTCAAGCTGGTTTTAGAAAAGGCAGAAGAACCGGAGATCAAATTGCCAGCATGTGCTGGATCATGGAAAAAGCAAGAGAGTTTCAGAAAAACATCTATTTCTGCTTTATTGACTATGCCAAAGCCTTTGATTGTGTGGATCACAATAAACTGTGGAAAATTCTGAAAGAGATGGGAATACCAGACTACCTGACCTTCCTCTTGAGAAAACTATATGCAGGTCAGGAAGCAACAGTTAGAACTGGACATGGAACAACAGACTGGTTCCAAATAGGAAAAGGAGTCCGTCAAGGCTGTATATTGTCACCCTGCTTATTTAACTTCTATGCAGAGTACATCATGAGAAATGCTGGGCTGGAAGAAGCACAAGCTGGAATCAAGATCGCCAGGAGAAATCTCAATAACCTCAGATATGCAGATGACACCACCCTTATGGCAGACAGTGAAGAGGGACTAAAGAGCCTCTTGATGAAAGTGAAAATGGAGAGTGAAAAACTTGGCTTAAAGCTCAACATTCAGAAAACGAAGATCATGGCATCTGGTCCCATCACTTCATGGGAAATAGATGGGGAAACAGTGGAAACAGTGTCAGACTTTATTCTTTTGGGCTCCAAAATCACTACAGCCATGTAGTGACTGCAGCCATGAAATTAAAAGACGCTTACTCCTTGGAAGGAAAGTTATGACCAACCTAGATAGCATATTCAAAAGCAGAGACATTACTTTGCCAACAAAGGTCCGTCTAGTCAAGGCTATGGTTTTTCCTGTGGTCATGTATGGATGTGAGAGTTGGAATATGAAGAGCTGAGTGCCAAAGAATTGATGCTTTTGAACTGTGGTGTTGGAGAAGACTCTTGAGAGTCCCTTGGACTGCAAGGAGATCCAACCAGTCCATTCTGAAGGAGATCAGCCCTGGGATTTCTTTGGAAGGACTGATGCTAAAGCTGAAACTCCAGTACTTTGGCCACCTCATGTGAAGAGTTGACTCATTAGAAAAGACTCTGATGCTGGGAGGGATTGGGGGCAGGAGGAGAAGGGGACGACAGAGGATGAGATGGCTGGATGGCATCACTGACTCGATGGATGTGAGTCTGAGTGAACTCCGGGAGCTGGTGATGGGCAGGGAGTCCTGGCGTGCTGCGATTCATGGGGTCGCAAAGAGTCAGACATGACTGAGTGACTGGACTGAACTGAAGCATACGAAGTTATAAATAAATCATTTAAAGATAACAAGTCCTTGAAGATGTTAATGTCACAAATACAGTGACACTTTTAAGAAGAATGGTGGAGTTCAGAGAAAAGAAGCTGAGTTGTACATGTGAGAATGGGTGTGTTAGGGGTAAGGGCAAAGAAAGAAATGATGCCCAGAGCTATCTGCTACCAGTTTCAGATGGGATACTTTCACATGCCCTGCAGGCTGGCATCTCCCACAATATCCAAATATTGTTAAAAAGAGTTTGCCAGAGCAACAAACTCTAGGACTTTCACAGAATCAATATTTAAACTGGAAATTATTCTCAAAGCCTCCTTCCTTAGGATTATGTTAATCTTACATTTCAGAACCTCACACAAAGAGCAAAGCTTTTGTTGCTGACATTCTGAAATGTTTGGTGTTTATGCAAACAATGCTGATATGTTTCCAGAAATAAATCCTAGAACTTCTGAAGTCTGACCAACATTAATGACCATACACTTTTCAGAAGTCCATTGGGACACTTCTGTGCCTTCTGCTACTCCTTCCCTATGACTTAACTGCTATTCTCACCCACAAAGCAGATACAGAGGTGTTAATTTACCAGGGAAAAGGGATGGGTGACATAGTTCTCATGGTCTCTGTTCACTTTCAAGACATCATTGCCTGTTGACATCTTCAATTTTCAATGGCAGCTAACTACTGACATAGTTAAAACCTATTTGTCCACCAGATTAAGAAGAGGGAGGAGATATATGTATACTTAGAGCTGATTCATGTTGTTGCATGGAAGAAACCAAAACAACATTGTAAAGCAATTATCCTTTAACTAAAAAAAGGAACCAAATATAGGAAATAATTAGGTATGGAGAATTTTATCCCTTCATTCAATAAATATTAATTGCATGCCTACTCTACTTCAACACTGTGCTGGATATTTAGTTTACAGCAGGGAATAAGGTAGATATTGTCCCTGACCCCATGTTAGTTTCAGACTAAGGGGGGAGACTTTGAATAAACAACTAGATACACAACTGTTTAACTCCAATTTTGATAATGTTAATAAAGGAGAAGTTCAGAGGCCATGAGTTTATGCAAGAGAGGCTTTTAGGGGCAGCTTTCCTGAAGAAATAACATCTCAACCAAGAAAGCTGGTGTTTTTGAAAGTAAAATCTGTGCAACTCTTGGTCAACTTAGCAAATCAAATCGTGATGCATTAAGTCAACTTACAATCTGAATGCAGCTTCACATGAAAAAAAAAAATGCATTCCAAAATGAAAATACCTAAAATTTATAGCTGCCCAAATATGTTTCTTTATTACTTAAAACTGATGCTAGCCAAAACCAAGTCATAGCCTTGTATTTTAAGTAAAATCCTTTACTACAAAAAAGGGGGGGAGGAGAATAAGCAAAAAAAGCAAGCAAGGAAAAGGGAAGAAAGGAAGGGAGGAAGGAAGGGGATGGAGGAAGAAAAGGAAGAAGGAAAAGTGGATAACAATTTTAACAGGGGTTCAAAAATAGTACAAAGAAGTTACGTCTTTGCTGACCACTGCCTTGGTAGCAATGTTGTGCTCTGTGGATAAACTAAAAGACCAAAAAACTACAATAACTCACACTTCTCTTATTTTGATAACAAGGACATGCCTAGGTGGGAATTACTGAAATATCTATTCAGTAAGAGGGCAGCACTATTAACAGATCTCTGAGGAATTCTGGACCAAACATCTAAGCTGAGATGCTCCTTTTACTTATTATTATTTTCTTGAGACTTTTTTTTTTTTAAAGCAAAAGAGATGTGCTGAAAATTTAGATTTTCCAACCATTTCAAACTCTTTAAACTTGGAGTTTGTATGTCATTTCTAACTCCCAAGGTTGCTGGAAATGTAACTTTGACTCACAGAGCACTTAGAAGCTCCCAGAGGAGAGAGATATGGATTTGAATCCCAGCTCCACCATCTCTGGCTTCCCTGATAGTTCAGTTGGTAAAGAATCCATCTGCATTGCAGGAGACCCTGGTTCGATTCCTAGGTCAGAAAGATCCCCTGGAGAAGGGATAGGCTACCCACTCCAGTATTCTTGGTCTTCCCTTGTGGCTCAGCTGGTAAAGAAGCCACCTGCAATGTGAGAGACCTCTCTCTCAGCCTCACTCATCAGTGATATGGGGGTAATGCTTATTCTAGGACTGTTGTGAGGATTGAATAAGGTAAAGCTTGTGAAGCACTGAGGGCTCTGCCTGTCTGGTACGTTGAGATTAAATTTTAGGTTTCTTGTAATGATGGTGCTGACATCATCTGACAGATGACAGACATCATCTGACAACTGACAGACGAGTATGAAGAAGCTTACTGCAACAACAAGGCTAGGTTCAGACATTTCATAACTTTGGGCCCTGGGAAGATTACTGGACTCACCAATTAAAAATAAATCTTAACTCTTTAAATTACTGTTACTTATATTTTTGCTTCAATTAAAATAGCTTCTTTCCAGATTTCTCTGACTGAAAAATGTCAGGTGCATTTACCAATAGGACCTTTCCTTTTTTCTTTTTTAATTGGGATAGAGTTGCTTTACAATGTTGCATCGGTCTTTGCTATACAATGAAGTGAATCAGCTATAAGTACACCTATAATCCTGCCCTCCTGGACATCCCTTCCCTGCACCATCCCACCTCTCTAGGTCATCACAAAGCACCGAGGGTGAGCTCCTTTTGTTATACAGAGGCTTCCCACTAGTTACTATTTTATAAATGGTAGTGTAAATATGGGCTTTCCTGGTGGTTTAGATGGTAAAAAAAATCTGCCTGCAATGCAGGAGACCCCAGTTCAATTCCTGGGTCGGGAAGATCCCCTGGAGAAGGGGTAGGCACCTATCCCAGTATTCCTGGGCTTCCCTCGTGGCTCAGCTGGTAAAGAATCCACCTGCTATGAAGGAGACCTGGGTTTGATCCCAGGGTTGGGAAGAACCCCTGGAAAAGGGAATGGCTACCCACTCCAGTATTCTGGCCTGGGTCAGAAAGAGTTGGACACCATATACTGGGTCACAAAGAGTCGGACATGATTGAGCGACTTTCACTTCCTGGTGGTTCAGATGGTAAAAAATTTGCCTGCAATGCAAGAGACATAAATATTTGTTGTTCAGTCACTAAGTCATGTCCAACTCTTTGCAACCCCATGAACTGCAGCACACCGGGATTCCCTGTCCTTCACTATCTCCCAGAGTTTGCTCAAACTCATGTCCAAATATATACATGTCAATCCTAATCTCCCAATTCACTGTACTCTCTGTTACCCCTACCCCATGTACACATGTCCATTCTTTATCTCTATTCCTGCCACAAAATAGGTTCCTCTGTACAAGTTTTCTAAGTTCCACATACATGTGTTAATATATGATATTTGTTTTTTTTTTCTCTCTGACTTTGCTCTGTATGACAGGTTCTGGGTCCATCCACATCTCTAAAAAAAGTTTCATGCTTTGCTAGTTCCCTAAGAACATCCCGAGTTTGCTGGTCTGGCCATTCAATATTGCACAACATGATGATTAGGAGACATTAAACAAGAAAATCAAAGAAGGTGATTTCCCTGAATAAATGCTACTGCAATCAGAGGATAACTATTACAGCCTCTTGGTGAAGAAATAGATGACTTCTTTAGCCCCATCTCTCCCTGTTCCCCAGTCTTTACTACAAGTCCACTATCTTTTGTACTTGATTCGATTCATTTCTTTCCAACCATTTTCAACTCTCACCTAACCCCATGCTTGTCATGCCAGAAGAGACTACCTACCAAGGGAATGACCAGTGACTCATCAAGTCTGCTCCCTTATTTCCACTCAGAGTTTCACCTCACAGATTCCTCTTACCAAGACCACTGAGCTCCAAGATAGTCACATGGATCAACTTCATCTTCTGGCTTCTGATTTCTGACCCATTTTCTTGGTTCTCATCAGCCCACTCCCTCTGGTGGGTCATCATCACCAGTGCTAAGCTCTGAGTCAGCAACCACATTAAATGACCAGCATGGCTCACTAGGAGCCAAGTCTGGGAAGACAGCTAGTCTTCCCACCCTAGAGCAAGGCCATGGCTGTTCAGCTCTTCTGGGTTGAAGAGACATGGAGCATGGATGACTGCAGCAAGCCAGGAGGAGGAGAAGACAGACTTGATGAATTTGCTGAGTGAAGATGTAACTGAGTATATAAAAATGGAATGATCTTGTCTTTATCCTCATACCTCTCATTTCCAAAAGCTCCTATCCTCCCTGTCCTCTCGCTACCTGTCTAAACACACACACACACACACATTAAACTTTTTGTGATCTTGACCAAAATCTGTGAGACTTCTCTGTAATTAACATGATTTAGTATGGAGAAGGAAATGGCAACCCACTCCAGTGTTCTTGCCGGGAGAATCCCAGGGATGGGGGAGCCTGGTGGGCTGCCGTCTATGGGGTTGCACAGAGTCGGACACGACTGAAGTGACTTAGCAGCAGCAGCAGCAGTCTGGCAGTATTTATTAGGGTGATTTCCTTTCACCTTTCTTCTATTGCTTTCACATTTTATGTGTACACAGGCAAGGGTATTAAACTCCACAAATCGTAGCTTTCATACGTATAAAATTGGGCTTTATAGTAGTATCTGACCTAGAGAGAGATTGTGAGACAAGACACATGAGGCACCTACCCTTGTCTAGTTCTTAACACACCTAATAAAAGGGGAACCCGGGATCCTACCCATGTGGTCTGATCTCAGAGCAGACAGAGCCCATGGTGAACTATCTTGAGAATTCAAGAAAAGTTGGCTATCATTACTACTATTATTGTAACTATTTTATTCACTGTGGAAAATCTGAAAATTCATATGAGCGAAATAAAAACTGCTCAGTCCCTTTTTTAGAGATAATAATTTTTAGTGTTTTGGCACTATCCTCCCATTCATTTTTATACATAATTTTTTTCTCCAAAATCAGGACCATATTGTGTTTATTGTTTTTAATCTGCTTTTCTGTTTAATATTTTGTTGATAATTGTATCATATCAATAAATATTTTCATATTAGATTTTACAGACTTAGAAAAATTTGATGTGTTGCTAGATACTCTGGGTATCTCTGACCGGGTGTCTTGTCTCTCGATGGTGATCTTGAAGCCCAAATCCCTTGCACTGTATTAGCCTTACAAACAGCCTCTGAGGCTTATGGGCAAGTTCCCCAGTTTACTGACTCACATAAGAACTTACTCAACAGAAGCCACAGCAGACATAACATTTCACAAACAGAAGAGTTTTTTGCTCCATCACATAAATATTAAATAAGAAACGGCACTTCATAAAATATCATTACAGCACAGTGACCATGTGTTTCACAAAGAGTTGGCAATTTAGCCAGAATCTGGTACAAAACTCACATAAAAGCTCTTCATGGATTGAAGACAGATATTGTCAGATCAAGCAGGAAGGGAAGTAAACTTTATCAGTGTATTTAGGAATATGAAAATAGAAGTCAAAAGAACAACTCACTGGATACATACGTCTACTGAAAGTGAAAGTGAAGCTGCTCAGTCATGTCTGATTCTTTGCGACCCCATGGACTGCAGCCTGCCAGGCTTCTTCATTCTTGGGATTCTCCAGGCAAGAATGCTGGAGTGGGTTGCCATTTCCTTCTCCAGGGGATCTTCCTGGCCCAGGGATCGAACCCGGGTCTCCTGTACTGCAGGCAGACGCCTTCCCCTCTGAACCACCAGGGAAGCCCATAGGTCTACCAAAGTACCACAATATGTAGCGTGCATCCGAGAACCAACATGTAAATAAGAGGAACTTTCATTCATCTATGCATTCACTTTTAAATTTTTTTTAAAAAACAAAGTTTGAGCCAGGTATCAAATTTATACAGGCCAAATGAATCCTATACCCACATGAATCTTCTACCCTCACCTTGCTGCAGTTTTCTATGAAGGTCTGCCTATCTGCTATGCCCTTTCTCTTCACCACCCACTCAAAATACCAGTTCAAGCCTTATTCCCTTAATGAATTCCAATAGGAGAAAGCTACCTGATCACCCTCATCTCTGAAAATTTTTATATGTAATTGGGTTTAAACACTTGGTTTAATATTTTGCAACTCACTTTTTTTCTGGAATATCAAAAAAGAGGCTTCCATAGTAATGGATTTTCCAGGTAGTTATAAATTTTCCCAGTGACTTTCTTTGTACTCTAGTCTTGAACAAGTCCCTTAACAACTATGAGCCTTAGGTTCCTTATATATAAAATGTTGATAATACATACTGGGAAATGTTCATGTGAGGATTAAATATCATAGTCCTTCATGTATGGAAGTACCTATTGTCTTATTAGTTATTAATATGGATTTGCTAACTAGGATCATAAATTATAAATATTATTGTAATGGATTACATTACAGTGTCATCTACACAGAAGATAGTGGCTTATTTCTTATTATGTTTAATATCCAAAAGCTTCTATGACATCTTAGGCATTGATGCCCCCACATGACAGAGGTTTTAATATTTCTTTTCCCCTCTGTATCACAGTACCATCTCAGCTGTCACGAACTCCCTCATTCTCTCTCTCTCCTTCAATTAATCTGAGGGGAAGGAGGGTTATGGGATAATCAGCCAGATGATAAAACTTGTTAGGACTGTGTTAAAATAAAAAATAAAAGCATGAGAGGAATCTGCATTTACGAAGACTTCACATGCCATCTGCTACTAGAACCATTATTTCATTAAATCCTCAACAAACTTTTTGAAGGGAATCTTGTTCATTTCCATTTTATAGTCTAAGCTAAGAGTTAGAAAGGTTAATGACTTGACAATTTTTTTATCCTCCAGAGTGGATACAGTGGCCATCCAGTAAATTCACATTGGTATTTCTTCCTCTATTTGTCTCTTTATGTTGAAGGAAATCCTGAGGCAAAGAATTTTAAAAGATGATCCCTTCTGCTTTCCACTGGCTGCACACGTCTTATGCCATCATTTCTCCCACTTCCATTTGATGTAATGATGTACAGTGTTTCCAATTTAAGAATGAGTCCGGACTTTAGTGTGATGTTCTTTGCTTAGTCTCTCCATCACAATCACCCCTTAGGAAGCAGAGCTGAACTCTGTGCCCTGGAGTTCCAGCATCTCCTCAAGGAAGAAGCCCTCATTAAAACAATCTCCTTTACAGCAGGGTCTTACTTTTAAGCATATGGCATTGTCACTTGGTACATGAAGCTGAAGACTGTATGTTACATTTCATCAACATGTGAGTAGCTTTGCTTTTGGTCTCCAGAGAATGAAGTATGGAAAATAACTACAGGGAATCGAATTTCTTCAGTATCAGTAAATCGCCTGGCCATACATTCATCGAAGAGCTATACCGGTTACTTAAAGATTAAGCTTGTGTGTCTATGGGGACTAGGATACTCACTGGGCTGCTTGAATGCAATTATAGAAAGGCTCCCAGCAAGCGCAGCCAGATACATGGTCACAGAGAAAAAGTAGAGAAAACAATGAGGTATCTCTCAGGAGGGTCTGGTTTATTTGCTGATCGGTAGTAACAAAAGAAGGCAATATTGAAAAATGCAGTCACACTAGCAGTCTTTTCTCAGCCAATAATCTAAAACTGCTTTTAACACAAAGTCCAACCAGTTGCCTTAATCTCTGAGAGTTCCATGGCTGACACTGCCTCAGGAGAAAACCAGTCTTCTACTGGACAGACAAAGTCGAGTTCTGCACACACTTCTCTATTCACACTAAATTCAAAGATCCTCTAGGGACATAAGTGGAGCACTAGACAAATGTTAGTGACTCTGCAACACCTCAGTCACATTTGTTGTGACTGTTAATTATGACTACTCAGACAGGGATGTAAGAGCTGGAAAGGAGAGAAAAAAGGAAATTCTTAGCTAGAGCCTGCTATGAATCAGACCATGTGTCAGGAAGCTTGCACATCAGTTCAGGTTGTTCAGTCGCTCAGTCATGTCCGACTCTTTGCGACCCCATGAATTGCAGCACGCCAGGCCTCCCTGTCCATCACCAAGAAAAGATCTCCAGAAAAGCACGTAGTATGATCCACTTTACCAGCAAAGACACAGGTTCAGAGAAAGTCAGTAATACCACAAGGACACTCGGCTGGTAAATAGTGGAACACGGACTTGAACAGCGTATCTTGACTCTGATATCTGTCACTCTTCCCAATTTCTCCAAGAAACCAGGGTATAAGATACCTTTGGGTAATTGTCATATATTAGCTGGTAGGTGTAAGACAAAAACATGCAGGAAGAAAGCCAAAGGTGTGGGACTGGTATGAGAGGGACCACTCTTGGAATGGGTGGAAAGCTTCACAGCTACTTGAGGGAGATGAGAGGTAGGGGGTGGTTGGGAATGAGATAGAGGGTCCACATGATTAAAGGTGAGCCAGTTAGAGGGACAGTAAATAAAATCCACATAAATGGATAAAAGAAGCTTATCTTCAATTAGCAAACACTTTTTTCAGCACGATAGGATGGCAAAGAGAATTCCAACAATTGCCCTGTCTCTGACTTCACGGAACACATAACTGGTAAGGAGAGTGCAGAGAACTCAGACTTTGGGGTCCCCATCAATTGCACAACAGCTGTGAGAGTTTTACCTAACTGCTATGAGTTTCAACCTTCTCATTATAAAGTGGATATGATAACATCACACTTGAAGAGTTGTTAGCTCCTGAGATATATATTAAAAACTGATTGTATCACAGGTGCCTAATGATGATAGCAATTGTGGTACTTGAGGTTTTAGAAATAAATGGCTACTACTCTAATAAAAGAGAAACATGATGAGAGGGAAGAGGCAATAAACTGAAATGAGCATGCCTCTTTTTGTTGGCATTCAGTTCCTGTAAGTAAAGTGAATCTCAACCCTGGTTGCACATGAGAATCAGAAAACATGTTAAAAATTACATGTGTGTATATATATATACATACAAGTTTATATATATATATGCTTTCTTTTAAATATATGCATATGAGTCTCCCAGGTGGCACAGTTGTAAAGAATCCTCCTGCCTAGGAAGGACCTGCAAGAGACTCAGGTTTGATCCCGGAGTTAGGATCCCATGGAGGAGGTAATGGCAGCCCACTCCAGTATTCTTGCCTGGGAAATCCCATGGACAGAGGAGCCTGGTGGGATACAGTCCATGGGGTCACAAAGAGTCAGACATAACTGAGTGCTTGAGCAGCAGCAGTATTCGTTGAAATGGTCAACGGCATATTAATCATTTAGTCCAAGGTGAAGACTTTCATATTTGCTGTGGGATAGACAATATTTACTACTTTATAATGAACAATAACTGGGAAAATATATATAAAGCACTTAGCACAATACATGACCCCAAACCATAGCTATTATGACTAGTTCATGGTTGTTTTTTAAGTAAACACAAAGATCTTACTTACAGACAAAAGGCTCAAGGAAAAGAAGGAATCTGGGGTTCAGTTCAGTTCAGTTGCTCAGTCATGTCCGACTCTTTGCGACCCCATGAATCGCAGCACGCCAGGTCTCCCTGTGCATCACCAACTCCCGGAGTTCACTCAGACTCACATCCATCTAGTCAGTGATGCCATCCAGCCATTTCATCCTCTGTCATCCCCTTCTCCTCCTGCCCCCAATCCCTCCCAGCATCAGAGTCTTTTCCAATGAGTCAACTCTTCCCATGAGGTGGCCAAAGTACTGGAGTTTCAGCTTTAGCATCATTCCTTCCAAAGAAATCCCAGGGCTGATCTCTTTTAGAATGGATTACCAACACTAAACATATTCATTTGGTATAAAATAGTATAATAGGACTTGGCACCATTAATAACAGTGCCACACATTAATAACAGAGCCATGTAGAAAGCTTAACCTGGGTCCATCCTATGAATTAGAATTTGTACTCATGGGCTTCCCTTGTGGCTCAGCTGGTAAAGAATCCTCCTGCAATGCGGGAGGCCTGGGTTCGATCCTTGGGTTGGGAAGATCCCCTGGAGAAGGGAAAGGCCATCCACTTCAGTATTCTGGCCTGGAGAAGTCCATGGGGTTGCACAGAGTCGGACGTGACTGAAGGACTTTTGCTTTTCACTTTCAGAATAAAAGTGATGCTTTATATTCCTTCCTGCTATTATAATACATGCAGCATGCCAGGTACCTGGGCAAATGTAATAGCCTACCCTGTAGCATGTTTAAATCTAATGAAAAAAACATGTTTACATAGAAACAATGGCAATACAGTACAACAAAACAGTGAGAAAGCTGAGTGGAAACCAACGTGGGAGCTCAGATAAAGAGGAACAAACTGTCTGGAGAAAGTTATAGAGATGGTAACTCATTTAGGGATTTGAAGAACTGATAGGGATCACCAGGTAGAGAAGGAAAGACAGGAACAAAATGTTAGGATAAACAAACTTATCAAATTTAAGTCTTGCCCGGAACTAATATGTAAGAAAGGTTTCAAGCTTAACTGCATTTATTGCAAAGTTTTAATATTCCCTCATTTGTGTTCTGGGACCTGTTTTCTTTTAAAACCAGGTCACTAGCCTCACCTGTTATTCACTGGTTGAACACACAGTTTTAAATATCTACTTGATGTCGGGAACTGTGTCAGGGACTGGCAATGCAGTCAAAGAATAGAGAAGAATATCTTGTCTTCTGGGAGCTTGAAGATGTTTGGGGTGTTTTGAGTAGTCAAGTAATTGAGAGTGTTCAGTGGGTGAAGGGCAGGCAAATCTTTTATTTCTAACTTCACTGTGTCTCAAAAAATAGGAATCATTATTATTATCTTAACTAATTCTTAGGATGGTTGGTACAGGTTATAACTACTGGGAGTATAAAAAAGTATAAAAATATAAAGTGAAGGTATTATTGTCACTTTTTAGTCACCTAATTAATTTAAAATAGCTAAAGATTAAGATTTTTTTCCTAAACATACAATAAGTATTTTGCACCAATTATTTGCATTTTAAGAAATTAATATAATCATGCTTAGTGTCATCTAGTTAATCCCGTTTAAAAAAAAAAAAAAAAAAAAAAAACACGACCTGCTATACAATCTGTACTCACAGAGAACAAGGACAGTGTCCAAAGATCTCTATGTTTTCAAGAGTACAGTTTGTCTAAAATTTCTCCATTAAAATAAGAGAAGAATGAAAGAATAAAGAACAACCATGATGCTGACCTAGGAAACAAATATTGATACAGAGTCTGGTTTGAAGACTCTGAACATGGAGGTGATAGAGCAAAGGGCACAGCCACTGGCTACTGGGGCCACAGTGTCTGAGCCTGCAGCTTAGTAACCATGCGACCCTCAGCTAGTACTTAAATTATCTGTGCTCATCTTTGCTCAGTCGTGTCCAAGGTTCTGCCACCCCACGGACTATAGCCCACCAGGCTCCTCTGTCCATGGAATTCTTCAGGCAATAATCCTGAAGTGTGTAGCCATTCCCTTCTCCAGGGGATCTCCCCAACCCAGGGATCAAATCTGGGTCTCCTGCATTGCAGGCAGGTTCTTTACCATCTGAGCCACCAGGGAAGCCCCTTAAATTACCTGTACTCATCTTTGTTGAGTTGTGTCTGACTCTTTGTGACCCCATGGATTGTAGCCCACCAGGTTCCTCTGTCCGTGGATTTTTCCTGCAATAATACCAGGAAATTTCCTTCTCCAGGGGGTCTTTCTGACCCAAGGATCGAACTTGCATCTCCTGCATTGGAAGGCAGATACTTACCACTGAGCCACCTGGAAAGCCTTCATCTTTCCTCATCCCTAAAATTGGAATGGTAATAGTACCCACTCTGAGAGCCTTTGGAAAGAATCACTGAGCTCACATAGGCAAAGCTTTTAGAGTAGCGCTTGGCACACACTAAGTGCTAAGGACATACTACCTACCATTATCCTTCAGCTATCACGACTGTTCTTTTAAACCTACAGCTGCCCTAATGGAAAGAAACTAGAGAAAATGAAACTAACTCAGAGACCTAACTGAAAAAAAAAAAAAATCCATCTTCTGATTTAATCACAATAATATTCCTATCTTCTAATATAATCACAGTAATTTATCTGTGCACAGTGCTTCCCAGTCATTCCCAATAATCCTACTCCACCCGAGGTTGTCTGAGAAGAGAGATACCCAGATTAGTATGCAGGCTGTTAACAACATTTCAGAGCCAAAGATGACTTGATCGCTGAAAGGCGATCACATTTTGCTGGATTTTTAAATTTCTGTTCATTGTTTCTTTCACTTCCTGGAGGGTTATGATGGGGACACACTGCCTTTTGTTTGGATTCTACAGTGTGCATAGATTTTGTATATTTGGAAATATATGGTATTCCTATCTTTCAAATTTAACAAAAATCAAAGTGGGGAAAAAAAGGGTCAAGCCTCATTATATTATTTTGCAATCTTTGCAAAGCAACCCTAACATTATATATATATTTGAGATCCCTAACCAAAGCTCCCTTTGGCTGAAGCATCCACCTGCATTAGTGAGAGTGCCTTGAGGAGGTGCTGTAAATGCAATGTTAGGCAATTAAGGAAAGGAAATGCTGGCCAGATCATTTGTTTTCTCATAGATTATCTTTCCAAATGTGGACCAGCAGGAACAATTTTCAGGCTGACTTTGGAAATTTAGGGACTTCCTATAGCTCAGGGGCCTCCCTTGTGGCTCAGCTGGCAAAGAATCCATCTGCAGTGTGGGAGATCTGGGTTTGATCCCTGGGTTGGGAAGATCCCCTAGAGAAGGGAAAGGCTACCCACTCCAGTATTCTGGCCTGGAGAATTCCATGGACTGTATAGTCCATGGAGTTGCAAAGAGTCAGACATGACTGAGCTACCTTCACTTCTCTATAGCTTAGATGGTAAAGAATCTGCCTGCAGTGCAGGAGACCCAGGTTCGATTCCTGGTTCAGGAAGATCCTCTGGAGAAGGGAATGGCAATACTCCAGCATTCTCACCTGGAGAATCCCATGGACAGAGGAGCCTGGTGGGCTGCAGTCCATGGGGTCACAAAGAGTGGGACACAACTGAGCGACTAATATTTGGAAGATTACTACAGGAAACTGTATGTGAAACATGGATTTCAAAATTTTTAAATAGGCATACTTAGAGAATGTGAAAGTAACATTTTAGAATAAAGGAACAGTTCTATACATAGGTGAATACTAAGTCTCAACAAAGTACAGGGAAATCTTATTGTTATGAACCTTGTGTTCTTTAAGCTTTTTAGGCCATTGACTCTATTTCTAAGCTTCTAAACTATTAATCATTTTCCATCCTCTTAGATTTTGGAACAGGCCACAGAATTGCAATAAAAACCTTAAAAATTATTTTGGACTGATTATTGTGTAATGTCCCAAGAAAGTCACATGAAGACTCTTATCACTTGAGTGAGAATCACATGTTGCAAGTGAAGATGCTGTCACAGTCTATATTCTGCTGTTTCTTTGCCCTTAGGTTTCATAGTCCTTCTCTGGTATTCTGTGATGGATTTATCAGCAAAGCCAGCAGAACGAGATTAGCTGTGAGGATTCTCGGTACATACAGAACAAGGGTGGGCAAACTGCAGCTTAGGGGCCAAATCATGCCCTCGCTTGTTTTAAAATAAAGATTATTGAAATACAGCCATGTTGTTTAGTTACTGCCAGTGGCTGTTTTTGCACTGTAACAGCATAGCTGAGTGTATCAGAAACAGTCTGGTTCACAAAGCCAAATATATGTACCACCTGAACATTTACAGAAAAAAATGCATTAAACTTTGGCATACAAGACAAAGCACTGAGTTAAGAAATAGGTAAGGAAATGACATTCTGAAAGTATTATCGATTTATCACTGCAGTCACTAGATATCTATTCTCTTTTTATAAAAAAACTTGCATGTGTTGATATATTACTCAGCTGGACTATTGTTTCTGAAACCAATCACCAAGATGAAGTCCATCATGCCTTCCTTCAAGATTCTCAGCTGAATCATATCTAATGCTGAAAAACCTTCTTCAGTACTCACAAATGGATCTGACTAGTCTTTGCTATGCATACTCACATTTTTTCTAGTATTTTTAGTATTAGAGAGTATTTAAGGGCTTCCCAGGTGGCACTGGTGGTAAAGAATCCACCTGCCAATACAGGATATGAGGGTTTGATCCTTGGGTCGGGAATACCCCCTGGAGGAGGGCATGACAGTCCACTTCAGTATTCTTGCCTGGAGAATCACATGGACAGAGAAGCCTGGCGGGCTACAGTCCATAAGGTCATGAAGGGCCAGACATGACTGAAGCAACTTAGCATGCATGCACACATTTGTACATATCTACCTTCCCCCACAACCTGTAAGCACCTCCAATCTTAATCATCATTGTATCCATCTCTTACACACTGCCTGCTGTGTGTGGTAGATATTCAGTGAATGTTTGCTGAAGTTAGCTGAAGAAGAAAAAGTGGTAAGCAGAAGTCTTGAGAAATTAACTTACTGAAGATCACACAGTCAGCATGTGATAAAGCTCAGATTTGAACCCAGATCTGAAAATAAATGCTCTTTCCATTTATTTTACCACTTCTAATCAGGAGACTGGAGTTTTCATTTTCATTCTGCTATGGGTAATATGAATCTTTATCTATAAAATAAGGATTTTATATATTTCAAGCCCTCTTCTCTAAAATTTGATGTGCTCTAGGACAGTCATTTCACTAAATCATCATGGAGGTTATTAAAAAAAAAAAAAAAAAAACAGCTATGGTAAATGGCTACTTTGTGGTTCAAGTCGGGACTGCAAAGGCTACTTAAGGTCATCTAATTTAGAAAAAAAAAATCTCAAAGAAGGGCCAGTTGCCTCCCTGATAGGTGGCTATTGATAAGTTTTGAATGATACTGAGGGCTGCTTAGCTGTGCCCAGGGAAAGGCTGAGTGGTCGTTGGTTAGGGTGTTGGAGAAACATAAGAATTGGGGTGGGGGTGGAAGGGGAGGGTGGATTGAGTGATTTCTTATTTATGTTCCAGCTGTGAGACTATAAGACAAGTAACTCATTCTTTAGTGATATTTTTAAATTAATTAATTTAATTGGAGGCTAATTACAATATTGTAGTGGTTTTCGTCATACACTGACAAGAATCAGCCATGGGTGTACGTGTGTCCCCCATCCTGAACCCCCCTCCCACGTCCCTCCCCATCCCATCCCTCAGGGTTGTCCCAGTGCACGGCTTTGAGCGCCCTGTCTCATGCATCGAACTTGGACTGGTGATCTATTTCACATATGATAAAACACATGTTTCAATGCTATTCTCTTAAATCATCCCATCCTTACCTTCTCCCACAGAGTCCAAAAGTCTGTTCTTTGTATCTGCATCTCTTTTGCTGTCTCACATATAGGGTCGTCATTACCATCTTTCTAAATTCCATATGTATGTGTTAATATACTGTACTGGTGTTTTCCTTTCTGACTTACTTCACTCTGATTAGTAGGCTCCAGTTTCATCCACCTCATTAGAACCGATTCAAATGTGTTCTTTTTAATAGCTGAGTAATATTCTGTTGTGTATATGTACCACAGCTTTCTTATCTATTCGTCTGCTGATGGACATCTAGGTTGCTATGTCCCACCTATTGTAAACAGTGCTGTGATGAACACTGGGGTACACGTGTCTCTTTCAATTCTGGTTTCCTCAGTGTGTATGCCCAGCAGTGGGATTGCTGGGTTTTATGGCAGTTCTATTTCCAGTTTTTAAGGAATCTCTACACTGTTATCCACACTGTTCTCCATAGTGGCTGTACTGGTTTGCATTCCCACCAACAGTGTAAGAGGGTTCCCTTTTCTCCACACCCTCTCCAGCATTTATTGTTTGTAGACTTTTTGATAGCAGCCATTCTGACCAGTGTGAGATGGTACCTCATTGTGGTTTTGATTTGCATTTCTGTGATAACGAGTGATGTTGAGTATCTTCCTTACGTGTTTGTTAGCCATCTGTATATCTTCTTTGAATAAATGTCTATTTAGTTCTTTGGCCCAGGGATAGGTGTTAGCTCTTCTCTAAATTTTTGATAGAATTCACCTATGAAGCCATCTGGTCCTGGGCTTTTGTTTGTTGAAGATTTTTTATTACAGTTTCAATTTCCATGCTTGTGATGGGTCTGTTTCTATCTCTTCCTGGTTGAGTTTTGGGAGGTTATACTTTCCTAAGAATTCATCCATTTCTTCCAAAATGTCCATTTTGTCATATAGTTGCTGATAGTAGTCTCTTATGATCCCTTGCATTTCTGTGTTGTCTGTTATGATTTCTCCATTTTCATTTCTAATCCTGTTGATTTGATTCTTCTCCCTTTTCCTTGATGAGCCTGGCTAATGGTTTGTCTATTTTATTTATCTTTTCAAAGAATCAGCTTTTAGTTTTGTTGATTTTTATTATAGTCTCCTTTGTTTCTTTTTCATTTATTTCTGCCCTAATTTTTATGATTTATCTCCTTCTACTAACCCTGGGTTTCTTCATTTCTTCTTTTTCTAGTTGCTCTAGGTGTAGAGCTAGGTTATTTATTTTTCTCTTGTTTCTTGAGGTAAGCTTGTATTGCTATGAACCTTCCCCTTTGCACTGCTTTTACTGAATCCTATGGACTTTGGGTTGTTGTGTTTTCATTTTCATTTCTTTCTATGAATATTTTGATTTCTTTTTTGATTTCTTCTGTGATTTGTTGGTTATTCAGAAGTGTGTTGTTTAGCCTCCATATGTTTATATTTTTAATAGTTTTTTTTTCCCCTGTAGTTGACATCTAATCTGATCACATTGTGATCAGAAAGGATGCTTGGAATGATTTCAATTTTTCTGAATTTACCAAGGCTAGATTTATGGCCCAGGGTGTGATCTATCCTGGAGAAGGTTCCCTGTGCACTTGAGAAAAAGGTGAAATTCATGGTTTTGGGGGAAATGTCCTATAGATATCAACTGGGTCTAACTGGTCCACTGTATCATTTAAAATTTGTGTTTCCTTGCTAACTTCCTGTTTGGCTGATCTATCCATAGGTGTGAGTGGGGTATTAAAGTTTCCCACTATTATTATAAACAGTGCTGCGATGAACATTGGGGTACACATGTCTCTTTCCCTTCTGGTTTCCTCAGTGTGTATGCCCAGCAGTGGGATTGCTGGATCATAAGGCAGTTCTATTTCCAGTTTTTTAAGAAATCTTCACACTGTTCTCCATAGTGGCTGTACTAGTTTCCATTCAAGCAACCTAGATGTCCATCAGCAGATGAATGGATAAGAAAGCTGTGGTACATATACACAATGGAGTATTACTCAGCCATTAAAAAGAATACATTTGAAGCAGTTCTAATGAGGTGGATGAAACTGGAGCCTATTATACAGAGTGAAGCAAGCCAGAAAGAAAAACAACAATACAGTATACTAACGCATATGTATGGAATTTAGAAAGATGGTAACAATAACCCTGTGTACGAGACAGCAAAAGAGACACTGATGTATAGAACAGTCTTATGGACTCTGTGGGAGAGCGAGAGGGTGGGAAGATTTGGGAGAATGGCATTGAAACATGTAAAATATCATGTATGAAACGAGATACCAGTCCAGGTTCGATGCACGATACTGGATGCTTGGGGCTAGAGCACTGGGACGACCCAGAGGGATGGTATGGGGAGGGAGGAGGGTTCAGGATGGGGAACACATGTATACCTGTGGCGGATTCATTTTGATATTTGGCAAAACTAATACAATTTTGTACAGTTTAAAAAAAAAAACAAAAAAAACATTCCCTAGAGTTTCCCACTATTATTGTATTACTGTTAATTTCCCCTTTCATACTTGTTAGCATTTGTCTTACATATTGTAGTGCTCTTATGTTGGGTGCATATGTATTTATAATTGTTATATCTTCTTCTTGGATTGATCCTTAGATCATTTGGACACTTCTTTGTATCTTTTCAGGGCTTCCCTCATAGCTCAGTTGGTAAAGAATCTGCCTGCAATGTGGGACACCTGGGCTTGACCGCTGGGTCACAAAGATCCCCTGGAGAAGGGAATGGCAACCCACTTCAGTATTCTTGCCTGGAGAATCCCATGGACAGAGAATCCTGGCAGGCCACAGTCCATGGGGTTGCAAGGTGGCTCAGATGGTAAAGCATCTGCCTGGAATGCAGAAGACCCAGATTTGATCCCTGGGTCGGGAAGATCCCTTGGAGAAGGAAATGGCAACCCACTCCAGTACTCTGGCCTGGAAAATTCCACGGGTGGAGGAGCCTGGTAGGCTACAGTCCAAGAGGTTGCAAAGAGTTGGACACGACTGAGTGACTACACTTTTGTCTCTTTTTTGCCTTTATTTCAAAGTCCATTTTATCTGAGTATTGCTACCCCTGCTTTATTTGGTCTCCATTTGCATGAAATATCTTTTTCCAGCTTTTCACTTTCAGTCTTGTATTTGTCCTTGGTTTGAGGTGGGTCTCTTGAGCATATATAGGGGTCTTGTTCTTTAGTGATATTTCTATCACATTCACAAAGTAACTCATTCACTTGGAATTATCAAGAGGGCATGCCATTGCTGAAGAGTTCCACTTGGAATTTATATTATGCCAGCAGAGAATCCCAGGGACAGGGGAGCCTGGTGGGCTGCTGTCTATGGGGTCGCACAGAGTCGGATACGACTGATATGACTTAGCAGCAGCAGCAGCTCCCTCCCAGTTACTTATGTATGCTGGTGTTTGATTCACCCTCTAGAAGTACAGGAAATCAATTAAATCAATAGATAGTAATATATAGAAGGTATTTTAGATTGGTTAACATCATAAGAAACGCTGGGCTGTAAGAAGCACAAGCTTGAATCAAGATTGCCAGGAGAAATATCAATAACCTCAGATATGCATATGACACCACCCTTATGGCAGAAAGTGAAGAGGAACTAAAAAGCCTCTTGATGAAACTGAAAGAGGAGAGTGAAAGAGTTGGCTTAAAGCTCAACATTCAGAAAACGAAGATCATGGCATCTGGTCCCATCACTTCATGGCAAATAGATGGGGAAACAGTGTTAGGCTTTATTTTTGGGGGCTCCAAAATCACTGCAGATGGTGATTGCAGCCATGAAATTAAAAGATGCTTACTCCCTGGAAGGAAAGTTATGACTAACCTAGACAGCATATCAAAAAGCAGAGATATTACTTTTCCAACAGCCATGAAATTAAGATGCTTACTCCTTGGAAGGAAAGTTATGACCAACCTAGATAGCATTCAAAAGCAGAGACATTACTTTGCCAACAAAGGTTCGTCTAGTCAAGGCTATGGTTTTTCCAGTGGTCATGTATGGATGTGAGAGTTGGACTGTGAAGAAAGCTGAGTGCTGAAGAATTGATGCTTTTGAACTGTGGTGTTGGAGACTCTTGAGAGTCCCTTGGACTGCAAGGAGATCCAACCAGTCCATTCTGAAGGAGATCAGTCCTGGGTGTTCTTTGGAAGGACTGATGCTAAAGCTGAAACTCCAATACTTTGGCCACCTCACGGGAAGAGTTGACTCATTGGAAAAGACTCTGATGCTGGGAGAGATTAGAGGGAGGAGGAGAAGGGAACAACAGAGGATGAGATGGTTGGATGGCATCACTGACATGATGGACGTGAGTCTGAGTGAACTCCGGGAGTTGGTGATCGACAGGGAAGCCTGGTGTGCTGTGATTCATGGGGTTGCAAAGAGTCAGACACGACTGAGCAACTGAACTGAGCTGAACTGACATACACACATATATATAATGGACTACTACTTAGCCATAAAAAAGAGGAAATCTCACCATTTGTGACACTATAAATGGATCTTGAAGGTATTAAGCTAAGTGAAATGAGTGCGTAGGATGGAGAAAGACAAATCCTTTAAAGTTTCATTCCTGTGTGCAATATAATAATAAATAGTAAACCAAATCGAACATCAATGACAACAAAAACTACATACGTACAGAGAAGAGAGTAGTGGTTTCCAGAGTAGGAGAGGGAGGGAAGAGGAGAGTGGGTAAAGGGAAAGAAGAAATTAAGACAGGAAATCTGCAAAACTTTCTGTGTCCATGCCAAGCAGGACAGACAGTACTGGTCCCTTTGCTCCCCTCTGTCCCTCTCCGATGCAGAAACAGTAAATGATGCCAAAGACACTGAGGCCATATTGTGAAAACGAGAGGAAGGCAAAGTTTGCAGAGATGTCAACTATGGTATCATGGCAATTTATTTCCTTGAGAAGCTTGATACATGAGGGAAAAAGAATCCTCCTTTGGTTTGTCACCATGAAGCATGTTGCTGCTTGCAGCCTAGTTCATTCCTATCTGATAGGATAGAATTATACCCTCTACAAGGCTGTAGACGGTTTATGGGACTTTGGACCCACAAACACCTGTGTTTGAATTCCCATTCTGATATTGTGTGACCTCGTATAATTATCTTTCTCTAAGATGCCATACCTTCATCTACAAAATAGAAATAACACTAATACTCAAAGGCTTGTTGTGAGAACCAAAGCGGATAACAGGTTAAAGGCATTATGGAAAAGAAGTGACATGTAGTATATGCTCAGCAAATATATGTTGCCGTCACTATTAGTAGTATTTGTGTCATTTGCCAAACACTGCACATAATGAGGTAAATAATGATTCACTATGTTTTCTTTTTTTAAAGTAATCTAAAAACAATTTATTTAAGTAGGAATAACTATATCCATTTCATGGTGAGAAGACTGAAGCTCAAAGAGGCTAAGGAATTTGCCAGATATACAGCTGGGTAATGACAGAATTGGAATTTTATATATACTTTACTCTAAATCCTATATTTTTCTCTATGACTTTGTTTTCCTTTCATCCAATATATTCCATAGACTGTTCAAGAAATGTTGAAGAGACTGAGATTTAGAGAACTCTGGGATAAAATTAACTCAGATTTAATGCAGAATTTCTTAGAACCTTTAATATGCTAATACATGCAGTGCATCTTTAAGGGGGTCATAATAATAAGTTTCCCATTTTTATGGTATGCATTGTGTTACGAGTTGAACTTTGTCCCCCTAAAAAGATACATTGGAATAGTAATACCCAGTACTGTAGAAGATGGCCTTATTTGGAAATAGTGTCCTTGTAAAAGTAGTCAAGATGAGGTCATCAGTAAGGTCATTAATATTAATGTGACTACTATCCATATAGCAAGGGGAAATTTGGACCAGAGGCAGACACACACACACAGTGATGATGCCACGTAAACACAAAGACAGAGGCTGAAGTCATGAATCTGCAATCCGAGGAATGCCAAATATTGCTGGAAAATCACCAGAAGCTTGGAAAGAAATATGGAACAGATTCTCCCTCACAAGCCTCAAAAGGAACCAGCCCTGCAGACACCTTGATACTGGATTTCCAGCCTCCAGAACTGTGAAACAATAAATTGCTATTCGGAAGCCACTTGATACTTTGTTATGTCAGCACTAGCAAATTGATACACATGGAATACACTTTTTGGAGAAGTCTTGACTACATCACCTCCTAAGTTTCTTCTCTAGGTTGATCAACCCAAGTTCTCACAGCCATTTCTCATGCAGTATAAGCTAAATGCATGAGCTCATTATAAATCTCAAATTACTAATATATAAAGAGGACCTTCACCTTATTAATAAAGCCAGAATCAGGATATTTAAGACAGAATATCGATGGATCAGAAAATAGTTTTCAAGCAATAGTGTATAAAGCAGGATGTATTATAAGTCCCCTCTTTTTGATTCAAACTTTAATGATTGGATAAAGTTCTAGATGTATAAAGGCACAGGAACATTACTTCCCTTGTAATACTTTCTATAAAATTTGAAAAGGTAACCTTTCTTTTACATTTTATTTCTATCTTTTAAAAAAGTATCTGACTACTCAGATTTTATTAAAAAAAGAAACTTTGCTATTGAAAAGCCATCATAAAAATATTTAAAAATATTAGAATATCTATATTGTGAGTGATACTCCCTTAGATGCGGAGCTCTTGTGCAGTGTGCAACCTTAACATACATGCATGGCAGCCCTAACACAGCCATGCTCGGGTGACCACAAATATAGATACCCTCCAAGGTAGTTGGTTTTATTTTCATGAATTCTGTGTGTATGTGTGTTAGTTGCTCAGTCATGTCCAACTCTTTAGCAACCCCATGGACTGTAGCCCGCCAGGCTTCTGTCCACTGGAGTGGATTGCCATTCCCTTCTCCAGAGGAACTTCCCAACCTAGGGATCGAACCCCATTCTCCTGCATCACAGGCAGTTTCTTTACTGTTTGAGCTACAGGGAAGTCTGAGAAGACTTAAATAACAAAAGGCCCTAGTAAGTAACTGCTGCAGAAGAGATCCACATTGACAGAGAAATGCCAACACGGTTTCCTTTGGCAGAGATTCCCCCAACATATGATTGAGAGCTATGTACAATATCTTCTCATTTAACTAGGTAATATTTTCCCAATCAATTTATCTCAATGAGTATACCACTCAGTTGCTTTATTAAAGAAATACTAAATTCTATGTGTGGTTTACTAAAAAAAATATAGCCAAGATAGATCTTTGATTATTCAGGCTTTAAAAGAAAATCCCAGGCTAAAATTAATAAGGCTATGCTCTTCAATTAGCTTTTAACCTGAATAAGTTCATGAGCGTCTTCCAGGGGCTTCATAAACCATTTGTGTTTTTCTAGGGATGACTCCATAATTTTCATCAAATATGCAAAAGGGTATGTGTCACAAAGTGGTTAAAACCCACTAGCCTATGGTGAATGCTGAGGGCTTACACACCCATATCTACATGGGGAGAGTGAATCTAGGGCTTCTTGAGAACTTGCATCTGGCCACAGATGCACCTTCAACCAACCTCCATGCAGAGACAGAGGACCTAGTCAATACTGGGCTTATAAACCTTCCGAAAAGACTGGGGAGAATTGAATGAGATGATGCATGTGGAACACTTAATACAGAGTCTAGCATACAGTACGGAGAAGGCGATGGCACCCACTCCAGTACTCTTGCCTGGAAAACCTCACGGACGGAGGAGTCTGGTGGGCTGCAGTCCATGGGGTCGCTAAGAGTCGGACACGACTGAGCGACTTCACTTTCACTTTTCACTTTCATGCATTGGAGAAGGAAATGGCAACCCACCCCAGTGTTCTTGCTGGAGAATCCCAGGGATGGCGGAGCCTGGTGGGCTGCCGTCTATGGGGTCACACAGAGTCTGACACGACTGAAGCGACTTAGCAGCAGCAGCAGCATACAGTAAGCACTAAGTGTTCCCTAGTATTAATATTGCTAGTTTGGCAGATTCCTGATGAATATGGCTTTACTTTTACCACCATGCAAAATGCTTGTACTGCAGGTTTAATATCTTATTCAGTTCCATTTCATACTTATCAAAATTTGATAAAGCAAAAATGATTTTTATGGAATATTTACTGAAAAATTTGTTCTTCATCTGGTCCTCTAGACACTCTAAACTCTATCTTTGAGCTAATCTAAGCCATCAGTGAGCAATATATCTAGAAATCAATGTTTTCCAATTCCCATCTCACTCCCTTTTCAATATAAGGAATTGCTTTTAGAGAGTCATGCTTTGGCATCAGCCCATCCACGTCTATTAACAGATTTTATTATTTAAGCTCAAGAGATTTCATTATTGTATTTATTATAAACATATTTTTGAGGGCATTGTAAACTCTATCATATAAAGCTCTTTTTGTGAGGAGCAACAGGAAATACCTCTTTGCTTTAAGCTCCAGGAAAAATTACGTTTCTCCAGGAAAAAAATCTGAAAAGCTTATTCCAAATTTTAGGGCATTTAAATAACTTATCATCTGTTCTTTTCACTGGCTATGCAGAGTCAGGTTTTTCTTTACTTTTAACAAATATAGATGATCCCTACAGCATACAGGCTACATATAATGCTACTGATGATACCATCTATTTTAAACACTTCTTATATTCTATTTCTGATTATTTTTCTTAATTTTATTTGCATTTTATGTACTGTATCATATCCACATATATAAAACTAGTTAAAATTCTTAAGAGGGAGCATACATACATATATATACACACATATCAGATCAGATCAGTCACTCAGTTGTGTCCGACTCTTTGCGACTCCATGAATCACAGCACGCCAGGCCTCCCTGTCCATCACCGACCCCCGGAGTTCACTGAGACTCACGTCCATCGAGTCGGTGATGCCGTCCAGCCATCTCATCCTCTGTCGTCCCCTTCTCCTC
>NW_011494896.1:4067982-4072641 GCF_000754665.1 Bison bison bison | reverse complement strand
CTCTCAAGAGTCTTCTCCAACACCACAGTTCAAAAGCATCAATTCTTCGGCGCTCAGCCTTCTTCACAGTCCAACTCTCACATCCATACATGACCACAGGAAAAACCATAGCCTTGACTAAGACACACATACACACACATATATAAATACTTAAATACATAAATAAATAATACATGGAACTCATCTACTGTGGTAAAGTAGTTAACCTCTCTATGCACTTCACTGTTTTTAGATTTCAAAATGGTAGCTATTTCAGAGAACTGTAATGTATATAGTAACATTTGATTTATTGATACATATTAATTGGGAGTATGGAACAGAGTGTCCCATCAATATTTGTTCTTTTACTGTCCTTCTAAAGAACTTGCAATTTTGACAAATTAGTAGTCAGCAGAAATATTAATTTGCCAGTAATCCTAGGGAAGTGGTAATTCTGGTTCTTGGCATGAGGTGAAGACTTAAAAGGACCTGCCTCAGCAGATTTAGGTTGAAACACTAATTAGAAGAGACTGTAACGATGGGGGAGGAGTAGAATGGATACACTATGCTTCACATCTAAATTCATATAGTAATTAAAATGTGGTCACAGTTCTCAACAATGCCAGCTCTTAGGCAAGAAGGCTTTAGGGCTTAAATAGTGGGATTGCTGAATTCAGGTGAAGTTTTATCTGACAAACTGCTTGAGGCATAAGGGCATGTCTTTGTGCTTAAGAGAGGCAATGTCTTTCTCTGAACTTTACCTTTTCAAAGGTGTATTGACTCATAGAACTTCTTAAACAAATGAGGCCATGCAATTTGGAAAAAAAAAAAAAAATGGATGTTAGGATTCCACCAAACCAAAGGAAGACTTTTGTTTGTTTTTTCCCTATAGCATGAAGTACTTGTGTTTTTCTTCCATTAGGTTAAAAAGCAACATACATTTCCAGTTTGAGTGAGCCACATGAGAGATTTTGTGGGAGATTTAGGATAAAGTACAGCAGCAGCCATTAGGTAACACACAAATCTACTGGCTCACCTCACTGGCACAGGCATTGGCTAGACCAAGACATTAAGACATTGTTGAAGTCTCAAAATAACTTTGTGGTAATAGTACTTCTGGTATTCCCTGAAATGCTGGGAAGGGGTAATATTCTACCTGGCTACTGTTCCTTAAAACAGATTTTATGGAAGTTTATGAAAGAAGAAGCTAAAGTGTTTTTTAGAATGACTGATAGTAGTAGGTTCTCAGAAACATTTTTAATTCAGAGATGACTGAAAACAGTTTTATTCCTCTCTCCTATACCCTGCATCCTACCCTCTTACAAAATGCATTATTCCTCTTTTTCACTTCAGAACATTCAAGTTCTCCCACTATACCAGATATTATTCATGGGCATCTAAATGTACTCAAAACCCTCTCCCATCTTTAAAAACACTTCTTTTCCAGCTATCACTGTTTCCCTCCTTCTATTTACAACCAAACTCCTCAAGAACAGTTATCTCTGTCCACTTTGTCACCGCCTCGCTTCTCAACTAACTCCAAACAGGTTTCTACTACTTGCCATAGAGGCTGTTGAAGATTTCTATGGTTTACAAATTCAATGGAGAGTTTTAGGATCGATTTAGCAATACAATTTGAAAGCCTTAGCAATATCTCATATATCCCAAACCAAACTCTTATTCTTCTCCCTAAAAAGCTGGTCTTCCCCCAGTGTTTCTTCTGTTGGTGAAATAGTATCACTATTCAGCCAGCTGCAAAACCCAGAAATCTGAGGGAAGGTGGGAGAAGAAAATTGGTTGCTTTCATTTCTTAACTTCTGCAATGGTTTCTAATAAAAACCAAGACTCTTCCTCGATGAGCCATATTACTTTTGCTCCAGAGCTTGGGACTTACTTTTCCTCAAAACCAATCTCAATTCAGCAGCCATAGTTTTGGGAAACATGATCATTTCAATAACTCTCAAATGGCACTCATTGCTCTTTGAGTAAAAGCTAAAATCTTTAACGTGGACCTCAAGGTACAGACGGTCCATTTTTGTTTTTGTTTCTCTCCTCTCTGCTTGATTCTCTGGCCTCCTGTCACTCTGGCCTTGCTCTTTCCCACCTCAGAATGCTTGCAAAGGCTGAATCATCTCTTTGTAATAGATTTCTTCTATAATTTTACTGTATTATCCAGTTTACAAACCAACTCCCACTAATTCTCTAGCTCTCGCATTTCTTCACCCCTGATAGCAGATCCCCTTACACTCATTGCTCTACTCCGCTATGACATGATCACCAATAAATGCTCAAATATAGCTTCCAGGAGGCTGCATACAGCCTATTCCTTACTATATTATTAGCATCTAGCACAATGTATGTTCTCAATACATTTTTGAATTGATGAATTTTCTGATTCAATCATTATTCTAATTCCTCCATAAAGTATTTAAACATTTTCCTTTTTAAAATCTAAGTAAAATAGCCTATCAACTAAAATTCAATGTACAAAAATGTTTCAAAGTGGAAGATTTTAGCAGGTGAGTCATTGTACTAAAATCAGGTTCCCAATGCATTATAGATATTCAATATGTATTTTACTATGTGAATTATAAAGGTGTATTAGCCTGCTTACTTATAATCTTTAAGGCAATGAAACTGCATTAGTAAATTTAAACTCAAACAAATGATACTTGTTGGCATATCTATCTCCTTTTATCCTCCTATATTTATCTTTATTTCTCTAATTTTGAGAAGGGAATACATTTTTTTTTCTCAAAACATTTTTTTTCCTGGCAGAATAACTGTTTTCAGAGATGAGAAAAAAGCTATTTGTTGGAAATATGAAGAAAGATTTCTTATTAAAGTGAATAACTGTGGAGAATTGCTCTCACAGACACCTTAAAAGTGTTGTCTTTAGAAGAACAGGAGAGATAATTAGTTCCAGATCTTAAAACCAACCATCAATCCCCAGATTTATCACACCATGGCTTGTCACCCACCCCTGCAACCCAGAATCAGCCCCAGGAACTAGCAGTGCCTTTCAGCAGTGCAGAAGGTTCTGGACTCCTGGAAAGTTCTGCTCTCACCAATTTCATGGAAGCTGGTGATTACAGCATTAGGCTTACTGCACCAGCTTGATTCAGATGCAACTTCACTTCCTTTTCTTTCCTTTAACAAACACTTTTTGGGCATCTATTATATATAACGAGCATGAGTCCTGCCCTGTGCAAGGTAAAGTTTTGTGGCAATTGATAAGTACATAGACTCTGTTTTAGTTCATGGGGCTTCCCTGATAGCTCAGATGGTAAAGAACCAGCTTGCAATGCAGGAGACCCAGGTTCGATCCCTGGGTTGGGAAGATCCCCTTGAGAAAGGAATGGCTACACACTCCAGTATTCTGGCCTGGAGAATCCCATGGACAGAGCAGCCTGGCAGGCTACAGCTCATGGGGGTCGCAGAAAATCGGACACGACTGAGCGAGTACCACTTTGACTTTTAGCTCATAATCTATAGGGCCTCCTGGCCAAAAGGATATGCTGATACAAGCATGAGCAGGATGTTCTGGCAACAGAGAAGCTTGACCTGCAAAGTCCTCTTGCAGGGGGTAGTGGTTGAGCTAGGACATGAAGGGCAAGTAAGTGAGCCTCGTGATACAGGAACACAAAAGGGAGAGGAGAGGTGCTGTGAAGGCACAAGATGCATCCACTGGCTGGGAGCTCTAGATGCTCAGCGGTGTAATTGCAATACGGGAGGGATTGGATAAAGAAACTCAGAAAGGATTTTTTCCTCCAGCCACTAAAATTTTGAAGCAAACGTGACACTTTACGAAAATGCTGCTAGATGGATGGATTAGAAGAGTTAGGATACCCTGAAGGGAAGAACATGACTTTGCACCTTATTCTTCCAGCAGCTTGCCCAGCCAAACATAAGTCTTTACCAACTGAGCTATGAGGGAAGAACTAAACATAAGTCAGTGTTCAATAAATATGTATTGAATATTTTTTTCTGAGTAGAGGTACCAGTAAGTCATCACTCAGCTGTCTATACCTCAAGTAATAGAGTTCAGGTTGTTTCTAAACAGAAGGATAACAGGGAAAAAGGGGAGAGGGCACTGGGCACCAAAGACCTGACGTGGAGGCAAAAGTAGAGGCTGAAGGTATAGAAATGGGAAGATGAGGGCACCTCGGATAGATGTTTCAGGCCCATTAATTTTCCTAGGGGCAACAACTCCCAACTCGGCATGTCAATTTCCACAGGAGGAAAAGGTCACCACTACTGTTGTCCCATCACTAAGTCACGTCTAACTCTTTGCGACCCCATGGATTGCAGCACGCCAGGCTCCTCTGTCCTCCATTATCTCCCAGAATTTGCTCAAATTCATGTCCATTGAGTCACTGATTCTATCTAACCATCTCATCCTTTGCCACCCCCTTCTCCTGTTGCCTTCAATCACCATAAATGTACATAATACAGATTAACTTTAGGTAGGCACTGCAGGCTGCAGTCCATGGGGTCGCAAAGTGTCGGACACGACTGAGCGACTTCACTTTCACTTTTCACTTTTCACTTTCATTCATTGGAGAAGGAAATGGCAACCCACTCTAGTGTTCTTGCCTGGAGAATCCCAGGGACAGGGGAGCCTGGTGGGCACAGAGTCGGACACGACTGAAGCGACAGCAGCAGCAGCAGCAGCCCTGA
>NW_011494896.1:4058210-4067882 GCF_000754665.1 Bison bison bison | reverse complement strand
GACTCAGCAGCAGCAGCAGCAGCCCTAAGTGCTTTCAGGCACAAACATTCGCTGTGTCTATGTATCGAGGACCCACAGATACAGTCCCTGTCATGGATCTAAGATGCCAGCAAGAAGACAGAGGACAAACAAGGAAAACAGTAACTATTTGCATATTCCCAAACTGAGAGACGGCAAAGTGTAATTGTCCAGAGTAAGATATTTGGAACTAAGACTGCCTGGCCTTGAATTTTAACTTGACCACCAGCTGTGGCTGTGTGACTTTAGGAAAGTTATATAACTGCTCTGCCTTCTTCCCTGACCTATAAAATCAGGTCAGTAGTTATTATGTATCTTTTTAGGTTATGCAGAGTATTAAATGAGCAAACAGGTATACAGATTTTAGAAGAAAGCCTGGCAAATACTAAATATCATTATAAAATATTCCTATTAAAATTTTATTGTAACAATCAGCATAAGTAAGTGCTATGAAGGAAACTCAAAGCAGAGTAAAGGAAAAGAGACCTCGACAAGGCCAGGGTAGGAAATGGGAGTAGGGGGAAATCCCTGAGAGAGAGAGATCCGGAAAAGGGATTCGGAGGAGATAACATTTCAGGAAGAGACCTGAAAGAAACGGGGCAGTGAGTCATAAGAGTATTTGGCAGGAGCATTTCAGAGAGAGAAGGGCCAGCACAGAGTGAGCAAGTGCCACTGGACAGAAACCAGTTTGGCTTGACGGGATAAGGAGTAGTAAGAAAGTTGCCGTGACCAGACCTGGGTGAGCGAGGCAGCACACAGAGGAGATGTGGCAGGAGGTGAGGCAGGAGACAGAAGCGATGGCAAAGTCATTTGGGTCCTATGGGTCACTGGAAATAGTTGAGATTTTATCCGAGATTTAAAGCCACTCTACCTTGATCAGAGATACAGCACATCTGGGTATCTTTTTTAAAAATGGTCTCCCTGACAACATAGAGAGAATGAGTTGCAGAGCAGGGGCTGTGGTAGCAGGCAATTCCGGCTGGACCTGTAGCTCGCATATCAGGCATGCAAGAGAAACACCAGCAGTCCCATTTAACAGTGCACAGCATGGGGTTCACAAAGAGTTTATCCAAAGGCACCCAGGAGCAACTCTCACCATCATCCATCTCCCGAATTCTTCACCTTCCTCCGCTGAAAGGCCGTTCTCATTAAACACGAACTCTCCGTTGCCCTCCCCACTCCCCCAGTAACTAGCAACAAGCTTTCTAAGTCTATGAATTTGACTATTCTAGATATGCTAAATAAGTGGAATGGAACACTATTTGTCTGCACCAATACTGGAATGCATTTTTAACATTACCTTAGTTTATGTTCCACAGATAGACTATATCATTTCCACACCCCGCCCCATGCTATACAGTAGGTGCTCATTAGTTACGAGAGCCGCACATCAATGGGAATGGACTTAGTGCCACTGAACTGTACAGTTAAATATAGCTAAAATAGTATGTTCTATATTATGTGACTCATGCCACCAAAAACAAAAAGTATTGAAGACACACAGGTATTTTGACTCTAAATCTGTATATGTTTTTCACTCTGCAGGAAAGTCTTCCTGGGCTTCCCTGACTCAGTCAGATTGTCCACTGCAGTTTCTCACTGCAGCAGGTTCCCCGTCTGTCTAGTACCTATCACAGGCTGATTTTACACTAGTCGGGTGATTACTAAACTATGCTTGTTTCATGACTAAGAACAGTGGCAGTGCTTACCAGTGGGTCCTCAGGGTCTGTCTAGCACTTAGTGCAGGTATTCAAGAATTATTTGTTGAATGAATGAATAAATTGTACTGCTAAAGTAGAGGGAGCAGAATTAAGCACGAGAATAAATACAGTAACAACATGAATAAATGAGAAATTAAATTTAACACAGTAACAACAAAGACCCACTATATCTGAGTATCTGTTTTTTTTTAAATCTAGGCATTTTTTAAAGATTAGTCAAAGCAAAAAGAAAAGTATTTTTTAATAATCAAGACACTTATAAATTCTGATTGCCTAAGTCTTTTTTTTTTTTTTTTTTTTTAATCAGGGCATTAAACCAAACACAGCAGACATTTCCCCAAACTTCTTTATGTACAGGGAACATTATGTTAATGACTGTCTAAAAGTTGGCCATGCTGAAGAATTAAGACCATGGTATATACGCAGCCTTGGAAACAGACAAGAAATGAAAAAAAGTTCAAAATATTGCTATTATATTAGCAAAGGCAATTGCTTATGTTTGCGTAGTGCTTTCCAAACTCTAAAGAACTGCTGCATATATTATCTCATTGCTTATTCAGCAGGTACTCATCATTTCATCCATCTCTCTCTCTCACACACACACACACTTTTTGGATCATTTCTGAGAGATCTCCTTTATAGTGGCCTTGATAAAAGCTGACTGTGATATTTTGTTAAATTCAGCTCCCATTAAGACTTGGCATTGTTTGAAACACTATCAGATGATGCTGAGCTCAGTAAGGGCACTTGTTCTTAGACCTTCTATCTTCATCAAAGAGCAAGTCCCAATCTTTCTTTTACAGAGATGGAATTGCAAAGTTGCTTCACTTTTCACTGGTATGTGATACCAAATTCCATGCTTTCATTTTATCTTGGGGAGGCCAGATACTAAGTAGATAAAAATGATTCCCTGTTCTTCAATCTAACACCTCTGAAATTAAGCCCTGGGGAAGCCATTGATAACACTGAAGTTGTAACTTCTCTCTAGGTTGTCTGGAAAAGTAACTCTACGGATCCTCCAGGAGCAAGACTTGGCCATTATCATATTACAGCACATCAGGGGCTGCCAGGACAAGATAAAGAGATGAGGCACAGTGTCCACAAATGTGCCATCTCAGCTCTGATAACTACGACATCATTTCACAACTGGATGACTTATGTTTAATAATATATATTTTTAAATGTCACTTACTGGGAAAAGCAGCTGGCTTTGCTCTTGCTATGTACTACTACTACTAAGTTGCTTCAGTCGTGTCCGACTCGTGCGATCCCATAGATGGAAGCCCACCAAGCTCCCCTGTCCCTGGGATTCTCCAGGCAAGAACACTGAAGTGGGCTGCCATTTCCTTCTCCAATGCATGAAACTAAAAAGTGAAAGTGAAGTCGCTCAGTCATGTCCAACCCTCAGCAACCCCATGGACTTCAGACTTCCAGGCTCCTCCATCCATGGGATTTTCCAGGCAAGAGTACTGGAGTGGGGTGCCATTGCCTTCTCTGAATATGTAGTAACTCATTTAATCCTAAAAACAGCCCATACAATGTATATTATTACGCCCTAAATCTCCTTTTGATATACATTAAAAGAAAACTGAAGACAAGGCAAATCAGGCAACATATTCAAGTCCACACAGGTGCAAGATAGTAGGGCTGGGATCTGAACCCAGGTTATTTCTCTTACACTGATCTTTCTATTTAGTTTCATGAAAGAGAGAGACAATATCTGCGGGTTTGTTGGGAGACATGGGTATCTGAATATAAATAATAATAAGTAGAAGAACTATAATTTAAGTTCAGGTGTATCTTAAATTTTAAGTTCCTTCCACTGTGGGGAAAAAAAAAAAAAAGATCCCCTTTCCAATTCAGCAACATGTTTCCCTAAAGTGAATAAGCCTTTAAAAATACTCTTTTGGAGAATTAAAAATTATTCCCAAGTTGATTTGAAGGGTGTGTGTGTGTATTCTCTCTCTCTCTCTCTATATATATATATACACACACACACACACACACACACACACACACAGATACACACACATTCTAAAACAGTGGTAAAAATAAACGGTTATGCATTCTTCTCACCTGTTAACCTCGTGCTTAGAAAATCTTAGTGGTGCAGATTCAAGAACAGGGGCTTGTATACTTATGGTGGATTCATGTAATTTTGCAGCAGAAAACAATAAATCATTGTAAAGCAATTATCCTCCAATTAAAAATAAGTTAAAAAAAGGAAAAAAAAATACAAGGTTTGAATGCCCTATCTCTGTTAGAAGTGTCAACCCTTTTAATCCACCAGGAATTATTGAGGAATTTGTTGACTTAAACTTCATTAAGAATGCCATGGTAACCTGAAAGAGTTAACACATTTCTGGACATACTTATTTCTATTAATAAAGGTTATGCTGCCTGAAAATGATTATCTAAGGCATCTGGAATTTATATTTTAAATTAGAGAAAGTCCAGTGGCTTCTAGAGAGTATACGGCACTAAGGAAAAAGAAATTTCATCTTTTATGAAATCCTTAAGGACCCTTGCAAATGACTCTTTTCAAAAAGATGTTAAAAGGGATGCTTATTACACTTTGGCCCCCTGCTCTAATTTCTGTAGCCTTCCCTAGGGTTGAATGAGGAATAAAATGGCATCCTTTTTTCTTAGGGCTATTAGGGCTTTTCATGTCTTTCCACACATCAAGATAATAAACCCTATTCTGCTTCTTCTACATTAAACAGTTGATTTTAAACATATGCTTTTGGTCCATCAAACTTGGTTAATTAATATTTCACCATAAATTTCCCATTATATTTGGTAATTCTTAAGAATGAGGGGAGGAAATCAGGATTTCTAAACTCATATTCAAAGAAAATATAATCAGTAACCTAGGAATATAATCCACTCGTAATTCCTAAAGGTATAATTTCCCCCATCATCCCAAACAATTAATGAGAAGGAACCAACAGTTCTGGTGAATAAATGAGCTTTCAAAAGGAGGAAAGAAGGTAAGTATGCTTGTGAAGGGAGATAAGTTATTAAGGAAAGGTAAGAAAATGAGAGGGGAAAATGCCTTATAAGACAAATTATCTCTGTATTTTAAGGAAGGCCAATTCTTAAGAGTAAGGGGTGCCTATTTTGGTAGAAGGCCTGGAAAATAAAGATTAACAGTAATCAATCAATGAAAGGCAAGATGAATTAAATTGGCTAAATAAATGAAAAAAAAATAGGGTCAAGGATCAAATTCTTGACTATATATTCAGGCTCAAATATCAACTCAAATGTCACACCTTCCTTATAAATTCTTCCCCAACTTCTCTAGGTAACTAGGAGTTTGTGCCTCTGGAGACTTAAAGAAAATATTATACAATTATCCATTATATCTCAGAACTCATTTACAATAATTGTGACTTCCAACTCTACCCATGAAGAATTATCACTAGAGAAATTACCTCCAACTATAAATAACTAGAAAATCAGACAATTTTGTCTGATTTTGAAATCAGACACTGAAATATAAATGAATAATTTTCAGTCCTTTGGTAATAGTTATCCCTGAAATCTCCAAAAGGAGGGAAATAGATGAGATGAGGTCAACTGTTGCCCCAACTTACTGCCTGGATGCAGTTTTTAAGGAGAGAACAAGAAATATGGAACCAACCAGAGCTCAGTTTCAATATATTGAGAAGAAAGAAACTGGAGTTCAGGGTGACCTAGGCAGGTAGAATTTATAAGCCGAATACCAACAAGAAAGAGAGTGAAAGAACACGCCAGAGCTCTGAAAGGCATCCTCCTTGTTCTTTCCAATCCTCTGGTTGTATTAATATAATAATCTAGGCATGCATAGGTAGAGACTCATGAGACCAGAGAAAGAATGACTGGAAAGTTATAGACTGAACAATTCCCAGGGTTCACATAGAGCTGGGAATATTTCACATTTCCACCAGCCAGAGTAGATAGACCTCATATTACTGGGGCATCAGGTAAAGTATAAAGAAGAATACTGCTCTAGTTATAGGATAAATTAACACTACTTAACCCTGAATGCACGCATGCTCAGTCGTGTTCGACTCTTTGTGATCCCCTGGGCTGTACCCCCCAGGCTCCTCTGTCCATGGGATTTCCCCGGCAAGAACACTAGAGTGAGTTGCCACTTCCTTCTCCAAGGGATCTTCCCAACCCAGGAATCGAACTCGAGTCTCCTGCATTGTAGGTGGGTTCTTTACCATTGACCCTCCTGGGAAGCCCCACAATTTAGACATTACCACTTTATGAAAGAGGGAAAAATTGGCGGCTATATAGTGTTTTATCACTTTTTAAAATCAAGCTGAATATAAAAACTCAAAGACCTACGATTGTATCCAGTTAAGTTCAACAAAAAACATAAAAACGCATCTCTGGATTTTAACTCCAAGGAACCTAGGATGTTAAGAAATTTATATAAAATACGAAAATACATTTGTGGAAAGCAGATGTCTCCTGTCCATTACTTTACCAAGTCATGCCTGTACACTAACAAATCGAGGCTGGATACTCTTGCCCGAGTGTGTATTACGCTAGTCCCTTTAAAGCCGTAAAGCTCCACCTACCTTAAAGGGAAAGCCTAGGATGTCCAGGTTCACTTCCACATTTTCTCAAGTTAAAGACTTCAGGATACAGCAACCAAGGAGGAACTTATGCTGGGGAAAGGGGAGAGAAGAACGGGGGTGGAGCAAGAGATAGGCAGGGAGGGGAGGACAGAGCTGCAGTCTGGTTACTTCTCTCCTCCTCCCTGGAAGACCACACACAGAAAACCCCCAGAGCTCCAAACCAGCTGCTGTACACTTAGGAGGAACACCTGCGACAGGTTTCATGTTCCACACTAAGAATTTGGCTATAAGGAGGTGCTTTAAATATGCATCAGCTGAAGTGTTTCTGCTCCCAAAGCAGATGAGCACCTTTGTGGAGAGAACTTAAAAAAAAAAAAAGCCTGTCATCTACCAAAGGCAACATGTATTTACGTGTATGTAGCTGAGCTGGGGGAAGGGCTTGGACCCACTGAAAAGTAAATGGCAATTCCTTGCATTATACGACTGACTTGAACAACTATCTTGTTTTACTGAATACCGTAGCCCTTAAAAGTCATAAATTGTGTTCAACTTGAGTCTTCGACCCCATGCCCACCATCACAGCTTTTATCTTCTATGAAGAGTCTGCTCATCACTTTCCCACTAATCCAAAAAGCAGAAACTGCCATTAGTACTCTGAAGATGCATTTTCTTTTCCTAAGACTTCTGAGATGCTGTAGTTTAAAAAAAAAAAAAAAAAGCTGTAGTTAAAACTCCACCGCATGCCCACCCCTTCCTTTTCTGCTATCAACACAGTAGCTTTCACAACCCAGACTGCACAGATGGGAGACGCTGGGGATTACATTAAAAAGACAAGACACGATACATGGGACCCGCCCCACCTTAACCAATTAAATTTTCCCACAGGTGCAGCCTTGAAACCACTTCCCACCTTGACGTTTGGGTGGAATGAATTCCACTTGTATCTCCAGGAGAGATTTATGATTAAATTTAAGATTTTTATTCCATCTCCCTGGCAAGAAAGACCTATGAAGACACTGGCTGACAGGTTCTAGGAAATTGTATTTGTTTTTTGGTGAAAACTTCTAAGGACTTCCAGTGAAGACTAGAAGTGCCAAGGGCCATTTTCTCCAACCAAGAGGGGAACTAGCCTAGGGCAAAGTCAGAATTCAGAAGGTTTAGGATAAATTAACACTAATTAACCCTAGTGGTAAGGAACCTGCCTGCCAATGCAGGAAACACAAGAGATGTGGTTCATTTCCTGGGTCAGGAAGATCCCCGGGAGTAAGGCATGGCAACCCACTCCAGTATTGTTGCCTGGAGAATCCCATGAACAGAGGAGCCTGACCGGCTACAGTCCATAGGGTTGTGAAGAGTCACACACGACTAAAGCAACTCAGCATACAAACTTGTAACCCTAGATTTAGGAAAGCCTTACTTAAAGAAAAAAAAAAAAGATTAAAATCAAGCCTCAAATGTACTAAACTATACAACCTAATAGTTGCCAGATAAAATCCAGTAGCCTAAAGGAATACAGCAACCCCAGAAACCAACAATATTAAGTATACAATGTCTGACATCAAAAAAAAAAAAAGATTACCAAGCATGAAAAGAAATAGGAAAAGATTAACCATAAGCAGGATAAAAGAATTAGTAGATACAAAGTCCAAAATTACAGAGATGATGGAATTAGATAAGAATGTTTAAAAAGTTAAAAATATTCTCCATATGCTTCATAAATGTAGAGAAAAACATGAACAGGATGAGGAAGGAAACAGAATATATAAAAATTAAAAATTAGATACCTGAAGTGAAAGGCACTGGATGGGAGTAACCACAAGATGCTATAGAAGACAACCAGTGAACTTAAAGAAACAGTGATGGAAACTTATTTGAAGTGAGACACAGATTTAAAAGGACTGGAAAAAAAAGAACAGAGCATCAGTGATGAGTTGAATGATATCAAGTTTATCCTAACATATGGGCAAATGTAGTCTAGAAAGTGGGAGAGGGAAGGAGAATTATTTCAAAAAAAATTTGTTTTTCAGTCGTTCGGTTGTGTCTGAATCTTTGCGACCCATGGAATGCAGCATCCCAGGCTTCCCTGTCCTTCACTATCTCCCGGAGTTTGCCCAAACTTATGTCCGTTGAGTCAATGATGCCATCCAACCATCCCATCCTCTGTTGCCCCTTTCTCCTCTTGCCCTCAATCTTTAAATAGTGACCAATAATTTTACAAATTTAATAACTATAAATCCTCAGATCTAAGAAGCTCAACAAATCCTAACCAGAATGAACATAAGAAAAAACACCAATTCACGTCATGATCAAAATAAATCCAAAACAACAACAACAACAACAACAACAGGAGAAAGGGGGAAACAGAGCATAGAGTATAAACATAGAAAGCAAAGAGCAAAACTGCAGATTGAAGTTCTAGTTTATAGTAATAACTATGCCAAATGTAAATAGTTAAATGATTCAAAGTCAGAGATTAATGCATTGAATAATAAAGCAAGATCCAGCTATCAATATGATATCTATAAGAAACAAATTAAATAAAGATACTAACTCCCCATAAATTGTGAACTCGTTAAGGATATGGGTTATATCTAACTCAATTTGTGTTTCTAGTGCCCAGATCAGGTACAAGTACTCAAAATTTACTCAATGATATTTGTTCAAAGAGTGACTGTATTTAAAACTTATTTCATAAAACATGCAAGCATAATCACCAGTGAAATATTCACTTTCTCTATATTAATATCAAAAGTGGTTTTATAACAACTACTTAAAAACAAACTTTTAAGAGGACATTGCATGATTTTTTATTGTTTTATGGCTAATTTATCTATTTCATCTGAAAACTCCAGAATTTGCTTAATCTAAGTCAGGTAGGAGTAGCAAAATTTTTTTTTCTGTAAAATACCAGATGGTAAATATTTTGAGAACCATATAGGCTCTGTAGAACTACTCATCTCTGACATTTTAGCATGAAAGCAGTCATTCAGTTCAGTTCAGTCGCTCAGTCGTGTCCGACTCTTTGCGACCCCATGAATCACAGCACGCCAGGCCTCCCTGTCCATCACCAACTCCTGGAGTTCACTCAGACTCACGTCCATCGAGTCAGTGATGCCATCCAGCCATCTCATCCTCTTCATCCCCTTCTCCTCCTGCCCCCAATCCCTCCCAGCATCAGAGTCTTTTCCAATGAGTCAACTCTTTGCATGAGGTGGCCAAAGTACTGGAGTTTCAGCTTTAGCATCATTCCTTCCAAAGAAATCCCAGGACTGATCTCCTTCAGAATGGACTGGTTGGATCTCCTTGCAGTCCAAGGGACTCTCAAAAGTCTTCTCCAAAACCTCAGTTCAAAAGCATCAATT
>NW_011494896.1:4045019-4058110 GCF_000754665.1 Bison bison bison | reverse complement strand
TTTCATGGCTGCAGTCACCATCTGCAGTGATTTTGGAGCCCAAAAAAATAAAGTCTGACACTGTTTCCACTGTTTCCCCATCTATTTCCCATGAAGTGTATGCCGGTCAGGAAGCAACAGTTAGAACTGGACATGGAACAACAGACTGGTTCCAAATAGGAAAAGGAGTACGTCAAGGCTGTATATTTTCACCCTGCTTATTTAACTTATATTCAGAGTACATCATGAGAAACACTGGGCTGGAAGAAGCATAAGCTGGAATCAAGATTTCCCGGAGAAATATCAATAACCTCAGATATGCAGATGACACCACCCTTATGGCAGAAAGTGAAGAGGAACTAAAAAGCCACTTGATGAAAGTTAAAGTGGAGAGTGACAAAGTTGGCTTAAAGCTCAACATTCAGAAAACGAAGATCATGGCATCCGGTCCAATCACTTCATGGGAAAGCAGTCATAGTCACTACCTAAATGAATGATACGGCCATGTTCCAATTAAACTTTATTTACAAAAACCAGTAGTAGAACAGATTTGGTCTACAAACTATAGTTTGCTAAGTCACTGGGTGATTGCTCAAAGTCTCTGTAGTTATGTTATCTATTCCTAGAATCGGGCATTTATCACTATAGAAAGCTTTGATCAGAGTCACCAGCAGATGCATGTGTCTACTGTTCTGGGTTAATGCAAATAGAAAAGACAAGATCTCAGACACTGACAGGTAATTTACTTCCTATACCCAAGCTCTTCAAAGCTGTTTTGTGCTTTCATTGTATTGTCATAGCCTATACAGCTCGTAACTTTGGAAACAACCCTAAACTGTTAAAAGTGTCCAAAGTCACCACTGTTGATTCTATTTTCAGTGAGGTTGAAGGTGATCAATTGTATTCAGGATATGTAATACATATTGTAATAATCTGTTTGATTTGCCTTTTTTTTAATTTTATTTTTAAGCTTTACATAATTGTATTAGTTTTGCCAAATATCAAAATGAATCCGCCACAAATTTGCTTTTTCAAAACATCTTGCCTTAGCCTTTTGCTCAGCATGTCACAGCTTCCTTTCTTACCTTTGATAGCTTTTTCTCAACCTCTTACAATCCTAATAATAATGATGCATTTTATGTTTTCCTACTCTTCATGGTGTTTGATGTAAATGTTTTTCCAAAAGAAGGACTTAAGTTTCCATTAATGATCATTTGGTCATTAAAATGAGCATGTGGTCAAAATTTTCACTATATCAAATAAGTTACATGAATCCAATTTAAGCAGTTTATTCATCCAGGGAAAATGGTACAATTTGTATACAGAAAATTATGCATTTGGTGTCAACATGCCTGCCTAAGGTATAGATTAGGAATTCAGGATTTAGATTTCGATTCTGTAGTTTAATAGTTGTTGAATAACACTGGGCAAGTTAATTAGCCTCCAAAATTCTGCTTTCTCATCTATTAATGGTGAAAATAACATATGCTTCATCAGGACTGATATGGGATTTAATAAAGTAATGCATGAAAAGCTTAGAACAGAGTTTCACATGGAAGCTTATTAAAGAGTATTCACGTTTAGTATTATTTTTATTCTGTATGCTTGAAACAGTATTCAGTAAGTGAGAGAAAAAAATATGTTTTTATATAACCTAGAACTCATATCTTACCAATTTTTTTCTGTAACTTCCATAGTCTAGCATTGTGTCTGATAATGACTAGATACTCAAATGTTGTTTGCGGAACTAAAGTAAATGAAGTGTCTACATATGGGACACCTTCTACGCTGGCCTTGCCTTGTTAAATAATTTATCACTGCCATTACCCAAGAGGGGTGTTTAAAATCTCCAGTTTGATTCCACTTAAATTCATATCTTTATAGTGTAATATGTTAAATATTTTGTGTACACACACACATATATCAGATAACTTATGGAGCTTAGATAAAGTGTAGATAACTACTCAAACCTGTGAGCTTAGGTACTATTATTCTAATTTAGACATGAGAAAAAATAAGTTCCAGAGAGGTTACCTTAGGCACCAGGTAGGAGAGTTAGGTTGAAAAGGTTTGACATGTTTGGGAATTCATTTTTTTAAACCACTGTGTGGTTGTGTCTCTCATAAGTAGTACAAGTTCCTACAAATCACCAATGATTTCAACAAGAAGGGGAATAAAGTATTTCAATTTCTCATGTACCTAAAACATCTAATTTATTTTACTTTTATTTTTCAGATGAGGAAACTGATGCTTAAGTAAGTTAAGTAACTTGCCTAAGGTCATATGTTGCTTTTCTGCAGGGAATAAAAAACAAATAAGAATAGCTTCATTTATTCTTCTACTGAAAGTACCCCTTGAAACAAGTGGTCACTCTCTACAATCAGGCATTTAGCCAAGGCAATAAAGGGGTTCATGCTATATACATGGTTGAAGCATTAGAAACATGCCTTTCCTAAATTTTATAAAGTCACAAAGAATTCTGGATGGAAGAGCTGTCTACAACCTGTACTGAGACATCACAGGACCGACAGTCTAGCAATCTAAGAATTGTAGGAAAGGAAATGGAACATGTATTGTTTAGCACATGCCAGGTATATGCAGGTATATTTGACCATCACAACAGCATGTGAGGCAAACTATCCCCTCACCTTACTTATAAGGGAACTGAAAATCAGAGAAGCCATTTAACTTGGTTTGTGTTTCTCAGCTGGTGAATGATAAGGGTCAATTTTTTCATGCTCTTGCTAAAACACTATAATCAAAATGGACAATATAGATAACTGATATGCTGAAGAGAGGATTATGTCTCTTTATCTCAAGAAATGAAACTAAACTCTTAATGGGAAGAAGAGATTCCTTTTTTCCTAGACAGCATGCACTTCCTCTTTGGCATGTTCCAAGCAGCTTGATATATACAATCTATTTGAAGACTTAATATTTTCACAATTTCACAGATCAGAGTTGCCTCTTATTTACATGGTGAGAGATATATATTTTTTTGACTTTATTAGGTACTTAGAATCTCAAAGAAAACTTGAACTGTTATTCATTTAAAAGAAGAAAAAAAGCTATGTAATTACATCTTTATAATACACCTCTGAAGAGTCTTCCCAGTTTACCCTGAATAGAAATAAAGAAAGTAGCAAGGTCATAGTACAGTGTTTTCAGCCAATCAGGCAGACCTAGGTCTAAGTTCTGGCATGTGGTGGCTAAAAATGGGATTCTGAAGTTCCTTATTCACATGAGATTGTTGGGAAAATTGGATGTGACAAGAAAGGTAGAATACATATCCCATTGTATGCACACAGTGGGGTCTTGTAAAACAACCCCTTCTCCTTGGTACTACTGTGAGGTGTTTTGTTTTTTGTTTTTGTTTTTTTTTTGAGTTATTAGCATTTTACTGAGGGGCACATGGGAAATAGTTGAGACATGTATCTAAATGTGCATGATACTTGAATGAAATTTTAGTAAATCAGTCAAGATAGCTTCATTTTACATGTGCATTAAATTAATTTCAAAAATAGTTCATCCATTTCTCTCAACCCCAGCCCCTTGGCCTCTGGCAACCACCAATCTGCTCTCTGTTACTTACTAAGCTTAGTTTTGATGTTTACCCGTGGCGGATTCAGGTTGATGTATGGCAAAACCAATACAATATTGTAAAGTAATTAGCCTCCAATTAAAATTTTAATAATTGAAAAAAATTTTCTTTTATTTTTAGATTCCACATAGGAGAGTGATTATATGGTAATTTTTTTCTGCCTGACTTATTTCACTTAGGATAATGTCCTCCAGGTCCATCCATATGGTCAAAAATGGCAAGATTTTGTTCTTTTTTAATGACTATTATTCTAGAGAGTGTATCACTTCCTTATCAATTCATCTATTGATGGACACTTAGGTTCTTTCCGTTATCCTGGTCATTGGAAATAATGCTGCAGTGAATGTGAGGGTGCCTATATTTTTTTTAATTAGTGTCTATGTGTTCTTTGAATAAGTACCAGAAGCTGAATTTCTGAATTATATGGTAGGTCTATTTTTAATTTTCTGAGAGACTTCCACACTGTTTTCCACAGTGGCAACACGGATTTACAATCCCACCAGCGGTGCACAAGGGGTCCCTTTTCTCCTCATCAACACTTGTTTATTTCTAGTCTTTTTGATCATAGTCATTTTAAGAGGTGTGAGTTGATATCTGATTGTGTTTTTTTTAATTTTTTATTGCAAGATATTTGCTTCAAAATACTGTGCTGGCTTCTGCCATACAGCAACATGAATCAGCCACAGATATACCTATATGCCCTGCCTCTTGAACCTCCACCCCCATCTTCCACTCCTCTAAGCTGTCACAGAGCACTGGGCTGTCCTCCCAATGTCACACAGCAAATTTCCACTGATGTCCACCAATAAATGAATGGATACATGAATTGTGGTACATATATACAATGAAATGCTATTCAGCATTAAAAAAGAATGCATTGAGTCAGTCCTAATGAGGCAGAGGAACCTAGAGCCTCTTGTATAGAGTGAAGTCAGAAAGAAAAATATTGTATATTAATGCACGGGCAGGGAATCTAGAAAGATGGTACGAATGAACCTATCTGCAGGGCAGCGATGGAGACACAGACAAGAGAACAGACTTGTGACCCAGTGTGGGAGGGAGAGGATGGGGCGGAGAGGGTGGCATGGAAACATACATCACCATATGTAAAACTGACTGTGGTTTCGATTTGCATTTCCCTGATAATTACGTAGAGCATCTTTTCATGTGTCTGCTGGCCACCTATATGCCTTCTTTGGAAAAATGCATATTCAGATAGTCTGCCTGTTTTTTAATTGGATTGTTTCTTTTTTGTTGTTATTTAGTTGTATGAGTTATATTTATATGTTTTGGATACTAGCCACTCATAAGATAAATTATTTACAAAATTTTCTCCTATTCAGTAGGTCGCCTTTTCATTCTTTTGAGGGTTTCCTTTGCTGTGTAGATTTTTATTTTGGTGTAGTCTCGTTTGTTTATTTCTGGTTTTGCTTTTAGAGTCAGACCAAAGGAAAAAAAAAATCATTACAAAGACCTAGTTAAGGAGTTTACTGTCTATGTTTTCTTCTAGGAGTTTTATGACCTTAGGTCTTCAGTCAACTGTTTAATTCACGTTAATTTTTGTATACTGGTTTAAGATGGTGGTTCAGTTTCATTCTTTTGCATGTGGCTATCCAATTTTCCCACATTTATCAAAGAGACTGAGCTTTCCCCAGAATATTCTTGACTACTCTGTCATAAAGTAATTGACCATGTATGCATGAGTTTATTTCTGGGCTGTCTATCCTGATCCATTGATCTATGTGCATTGTTTTTATGCCAATACCATAATATTTTAATTACTATAGCTTTGCATAGTTTGAAGCCTCCAGCTTTCTTCTTCTTTCTCAAGACTGCTCTGGCAACAGGGTTCTTTTCTATTAGCAGGAAATATATATCTACCCTCCCCTACAAGTGCATCAGTTTCTGGAACACAGTGTCTGAATCTTAATCACATATTGGGTGATTTATCTATATGATAAATCTATCTATATCTATCTATATCTATATGATAGATCTATCCATATGATGAATGTTCAAGAAATTATTGGTTAGAAATAATAAGTAGCTTTCTGTGTCAGAAAAAGGAAACCAAGGCTTAGGAAAAAATGTTGGACTTTAATCTAGTAGAAGGTGCTAATGACAGCTGCTGTAATCATATGTATAAGCAGGTGGTGGGAAGAAGATATCTGGGAGTCTATTTTATGGAATGCTAACTGATGCAGAAATGGGTCCACTGCATCTTCAGGCAACTTCACATCTTGCATTCTTGCTGTTACACAAATCCATTTGCCCTCTTATGTTCAAAGAACTGAAGTCTATGGGCTTTAGTGCTAAGGAGGTTAATAATGTGGGACTAATTTCTACTTATTTAACTTATGTGCAGAGTACATCATGAGAAACACTGGGCTAGAGGAAGCACAAACTGGAATCAAGATTGCCAAGTGAAATATCAATAACCTCAGATATGCAGATGACACCACCCTTATGGCAGAAAGTAAAGAACTAAAGAGCCTATTGATGAAAGTGAAAGAGGAGAGTGAAAAAGTTGGCTTAAAGCTCAACATTCAGAAAACGAAGATCATGGCATCCAGTCCCATCACTTCACAGCAAATAGATGGGGAAACAGCGGAAACAGTGGCTGACTTTATTTTGGAGGGCTCCAAAATCACTGCAGATGGTGATTGCAGCCATGAAATTAAAAGACGCTTACTCCTTGGAAGGAAAGTTATGACCAACCTAGACAGCATATTCAAAAGCAGAGACATTACTTTGTCAACAGAGGTTCATCTAGTCAAGGCTATGGTTTTTCCAGTAGTCATGTATGGATGTGAGAGTTGGACTATAAAGAAAGCTGAGAACAGAAGAATTGATGCTTTCGAACTGTGGTGTTGGAGAAGACTCTTGAGAGTCCCTTGGACTGCAAGGAGATCCAACCAGTCCATTCTGAAGGAAATCAGCCCTGGGTGTTCACTGGAAGGACTGATGTTGTAGCTGAAACTCCAATATTTTGGCCACCTAATGTGAAGAGCTCATTCATTTGAAAAGACCCTGATGTTGGGAAAGATTGAAGGTAGGAGGAGAAGGGGACGACAGAGGATGAGATGGTTAGATAGCATCACCAACTCAATGCACATGAGTCTGGGTAGACTCCAGGAGTTGGTGATGGACAGGGAGGCCTGGTGTGCTGCGGTTCATGGGGTTGCAAAGAGTCAGACACAACTGAGCAACTGAACTGAGCTGAACTGAATTTCTACTGGTTTCTTTCAGCCCTTGGTTTACATCATTAAAAAGAAAAACATCATATTACATTTATGATAAGATACCACTTTATTATTTGTAGATAAAAAATTCAGAGATGTTTCTACTAGTCTAGAGACTATGTCTACACACACACATCCATATTTATACCTATATCTACATATTTGCATGTAGCACAATCTTTTATACTAGCATAGAAACTTTGCCAATTTGTTGGTGAAAACCGATATACTAAGATCAATTAATAAATTTTAATTTATTATTGAACATGTTTTGCCAGTATCTCTCTTTCAAAAAAAAAAAAGTAAATAATATTCTTATACTTCTTATAGTCAACTCACCTGGTTATCTAATATAAAAGTTCTGATAGCCTATATTAAAATTTTGGACTCTTACATGGAAAGTTTTGTAAATGCACCATACATTTACATATTAGAAATAATCTTTCCTGCAGGATATATGGGAAAGATTTACTTCATTTCCTATCAGTTAGGCTCTAATTTTACATTATTAAAAATAAACCATATTTCATAGGAAAAAGGAAGATCTTTTGAGAAATCATAGTGTTCTAAAATCGCTTTATTTTAGGACACTACAGGAAAGTCTGTATTTTCCTCTCTTCTTAGTTGGCAGACCTTTCAGATTTACCTTCAAGAATTTTAAGAGGTAATTTGTGTTAAGTATATTTACATTTAATCTGATAAAATGCAAATGGGGACATGGCAAAAAGGAGAAAATTAATGACTTACATTTAGATTCATATTGTAAAAAGGTACATTGAATTATTGTTTCATAATAATTAGATTCAATCCAATTAGAATTTTAAAAATTCAGAAAGTATCTGAAGTATGTTAGCAAATTCATGGCTTTATAATAATAATTTCAGTGTTGCTTTATATTTCACAAAGTAATTTTGCTGGACTACATACACAGATTCTAATTATACCTAACAAAGAATGGCTTAAATTGGACCTGCTGAAAAGGTCCATTTGCTTATAAAAAGCTGTGGTTTTTTGTACTTAAATAAGTGAAATTTGTATTTAATAAAAGCAGAATGTGTAAATTAGCTTTCACTATTTCTGCCTTATAGCAGATTTGAAATTGTAGAAATTTAAAAATTATAACTTTAACTTCCCATGAACTATCCTTGCATTGCTTCAATTTGTGGTTGCTTAGAAACATTATAGGCAAAGGGGCTGATTCTTTCCAGATGCTACTAGTCTAACCACACTTGATGCTTTTGATTTAAGGCTATTCTGTTTAATAGTGTTATAAATACATGTTTCTCTAAAAAGTCACAAACATACAAATCAAGTTCTGTTAGTGGTGCTTCTTTGGAATCTATCCCTTATTCACATATAAAAAAGACTTTCTGTGATTAGATTCCACTGGTTTTAGCAAAGGCAAAGTTATGCTGAATGATTTGTACTATTACTGTCATTTTCTACAGAATTTATTCCCTTAGTTTGCAGCTTCATTTCTGATCATGTACTTTTTGATAGCACTAAGTCATCCACATTCATTTATCAAATGCTTATTGAAGGAGACATTTTGGCCTTTTACAAAATAATCAGTCATCTTACTGAGTACTCAGAAATACAGCAAAAGATGAAACCACAGAGTAGTTGGCATATTTGAACAATGACCTTAGCAAATAACTACAGATTCCACTTTGGTGGACACTTTAGAAAAATAGCTGAAGACAGAGAGAGAGAGAGAGAGGAGGAGGAGGGAAAGAAAGAGAGGGGGAGAGAGAAAGATTGAAACAACGGAGGCCTCAAAGTGAGCTTTTATCAGTTGTACAGGAGACTCGGGCAAGAACAACGTTTAAATTCCGGCTCACTGACCGTCAGGAAGCAAATGATAGTTGAATTGTCATATTGTCACTAAATAAAAACAACAAAAACAAAACTTCTTTGAGAGATTTTTGTTTTCAAGAGGCTTTTTTTTTTTAAAAGCCTTTAAAATCTCCAAATCCCCAAAAGTTCTTACAACTTTCTTCTCTAAAGTTTGAACAGAATATGTGTACCTTCCATTAAATCTCAGTGAATCAAGATCAAAGGTAACCCTAGGCCTAATCTCACAATGTGGATTTAAAATGGAAACCCAAGGATGATGAGTTTCACATATCTACATTGTGAAAATTTACATCAAACGGTCCCTTGAGCTTCTTGGTGCTTTAGAAGAACACATTTGTTCCATATTCATAAGTTTTGCCTAGCTTTTTTTTTTTTAAACAGGGAGAAAAAGTATCCTTTGTTTTAACACAAGTCCACTAAACTGAATCAAATCCCCGAGAGCTAGCTTAATAGCTTCCCTTCTAAAATTATTCGTTTAATGAGGACAAGGATATTTCTAGGCCCCCATGCCTTACTGTCCTTCCTGGGGTATTCTTCAGCTCCCTAAACCTCAACATGCCCCAAAACAAACTCAGGTAACTTTTCCCTAAAATCTGTTCCTTCAACTGTTTTTGATTTGATAGATTGTAATCTACCCAGTTTAGTTACTTTAGAATAATTCTTCATTATGTCTCTCTATATCGCATGATTCTCAACTGCTCCTCTGATCTAAATGATTCTACACTGTAAAGACCTTCTAAAATTGTCAGCTTTTGGGGTACTATTACTACTACTACCTGGGTTCACATCTCGTCAACTCTGGCAACACCCTCCAAACTCATTTTTGTGGCTAGAATCTTTCCTCACCTTCATCTTATCCCCCACAAACCACAGGAGTGGTGACCACATAAAACTGCATCAAAGCCTTTGAGGGATGCCTATAAACACTGGACTTGATAAGCCGAAGCTGCTTCTCATGGCAGCCAGTCTTCCCCATCTTCACCCAATACCTTAGTCTCATGGTTTCTCAGGTACCCTCTCCTCCAATCACATATTCCCTGCGAAACCCACATGCTGTTTCATAATTTCCTATTTCTACAAATGCAATTGATTCCCTCCTTTTAAATTGATATTCCCCATTTCTCCCATTAGTGGGCTAGGACTCAACCTCTGACATCCAAATTCAAAGTTACCTCCTTGGAAAAGCTCTTCCCAGCTTACCCAGACAGAAGAATTCCCATTCAAGTCATCCACGTCACATCCCCCATATTACCAGTAGAACACTTTTCATAGTCAACTACTACTGTTTCTGTTCATAAGTCTCCACAGAGACTTGAGCTCATTAATGAAGGGTCCTTGTCTTATTAATATTCATTTTCTTAGCACTAGGAACTGTACCTGCCATATCATATTTGACATGTTTGCTGAGTGAATACGTGAATGACTTAATTATCAGGCTGCTTTTCTTTAACAAGCAGTTCTTTGAAACAATATATAAAACTTACCAAGTGATAATGCTGTTTAGTCTGATGACATGGCATGCTGCATTAATCTCATTTTATAATAAACACACTGCATTTTCACATCTTTATTTTATATAGATATACAAGATGACATCAATAAAGCATTTAAAAGTAGACTTTATGTACATATCTTTCTGTATAGCTATTGAATATTACAACTTTGTCACATGGTTTTATCTTGTTTAATATTAAACTATAGGTTACCTCTGGAAGAACTAATGCAATCATTTTTTACATGATAGACTTGGTTGCCCATATCTTAATACTAATAAGTATTGAGGCCAGATCCTTTCTAAACAACTTCTCTCCCTCTAGTGTGTCATTTATATAATACATTTATGTTTTTATTAGACTACTCACATTCATTATAGATTATCATACATGGTTTGTGACCAGAACGAGTCCTTCTTGGTTGTTAAGCACATTAATGCAGAGCCTTTCTTTGGGTATAACCTAATTAATTAAATCTTGTTCAGGGACTTGTTTGTAATCATTTCCATAATTGCTATTTCATACAAACTTGACCTATTTGCCTTTTAAATAAGCTTTTTGTACTATGTTGATGTCTTCATTTTCTCCATATAATAGGAGATTGATAAAATATAAGGTCAGAAGAGAAATGGCCATGTTAATGAATTTTTTCACAAAGTATTTTTTCTAAGTTTGCTTAAAGTACCACCAATCTTTTCTTTGAAGGCTGAGAAATTCACTTCTAGAAGCTTTAATTCTTTTAAAATTCCTATTAGCATGACTTAAAAACAAATCACTATTTGACTGCTTTATTACACATATTAATCCTTAGCTGAGTAAAGGAAATTAGGAGTAGGCTTGTTATTTATCTCAACCCAAACTCTATGGATGAAGGTGAGAGGAATGAAATATTGGATATAATATTAGGAAAATCATTATTGAAATGTAGGATCACACTGACCTTAAGGGATAAACAGAAAGTGGAAAAACAACTATAACACTAAGGATAAGACTTAAAGGACTGGGAAATGTACTTTTGAATGTTTATCAAATTAACAGCTACTTTTGTGTCAATATGAAGGCATTTGCTTTTATCTCAGAAAACTGCAGGTCCAACAACTTTTCATGAACACAAGAAATATTAACTCAAATTATAGTAATTTAGTAAGTATTCTTGCTTATTTATTTTATATTTATATCCCCTCTTCTAAAAGCAACTTGAAATGTCTCATTATAAAAGACATAAACCTCAAGCAAAATTTTAAAAACCACTGGTCAGCTCTGCAGGCACTAGGGGAGCAACCATTTACTATGATCCCTGGTAATTAAAAAGGAAGAATTAAACATTTATCCTCTCTTTTCTGTATAAACTAAAATTTACAGACCACTAGTAACTCCAGCATGTGAAGAAAAATACTTTTTTGGAAAATTTCCATCTAATAAAGTAGAGAAAATTACAGAATTAGGAAATTACCAATTGGAAACCTCTTGAAAAAAAAATTGAAGAATGTAACACTCATCAATAGATGGTAAAAGCATTAGATGAAAGGTTAATGAGAAACTTCACAATGAAAGGGTCAGGCTGACTAAAACTGCATTACCAATTAAGTCTCAACAGCACAGAAATTATGATTATCAGACACATGACCTGATTTAATGCAACATAAAGTACACAGCACTACCTCATAGTATCCATGCTAAAGAAATTAAATCCAAATATAATCCAGCCTTTATATCCATTTTCTAGTTTATAGGAAATATGAATAGAGAAACATCAATAAGAGTCACTTGAAAATAGACTAATAATTGGATAATATTATGCTGAAGCTGAAACTCCAATACTTTGGCCACCTAATGCGAAGAACTGACTCATTTGAAAAGACTCTGATGCTCGGAAAGATTGAAGGTGGGAGGAGAAGGGGCCAACAGAGGATGAGAGGGTTGGATGGCATCACTGACTCAATGGACATGAGTTTGAGTAAACTCTGGGAGTTGGTGATGGACAGGGAGGCCTGGTGTGCTGCAGTCTATGGGGTTGCAAAGAGTTGGACACAACTAAGCGACTGAACTGAACTGAATGACTTATTGATAACTTTATAGTTTTTTTTTTTTTTAAAGTCACTCAGTTGTGTCCGATTCTTTGTGACCCCATGGATTCAATAGTTCATTGAATTCTTTAGGACAGAATATTGGAGTGGGTAGCCTTGCCCTTCTCCAGGGAATCTTTCCAATCCAGGGAGTGAACCCAGGTCTCCTGCATTGCAGGTGGATTCTTTACCAACTGAGCCACAAGGGAAGCCCATTGATAACTTTATAGTTAATTTCAGTTAATTATGTAGAAATTATCTTTGTCAAGTTACATATATTAGCATGATTGAGTCAAATAGTGTAGCTTTAAGATACTATAGTAAGTTTGACAAAATGTTAATGCTTACTGTACCTAGGGGATATGTATATGGGAGCTTGTTATATCTTCTCTACTATTTTTTCTACTTTTGTGCCTTACAGAAATTTGAAAACTTTTATGATAAGGTTTTAAAATATAGGATGAAATATAAATACATACATGCATGCATACATTGATTAATTAATTGCATAACTAATCTGAACAGAAACCACAGGAAATTCTCAGAAGACACAAACGAATGCAGAGATAGAACCAAGTACTGAAGCCGTCAGCTTCCCTAGACACATTTGTCCTTCCCAATTGCCTAACAGTTACCTCTAATCAACTCAGAGGGCTTCCCAGGTGGCTCAGTGGTCATGAATGCCCCTGCCAATGCAGGAAATGCAAGACACAAGTTCAATCTCTAGATTAGGAAGATCCCCTGGAGGAGGGCATGGAAACCCCCTTCGATATTCTTGCCTGGAAAATCCCATGGACAGAGGAGCCTGGCGGGCTACAGTCCATGGGGTAGCAAAGAGTCAGGCATGACTGAG
>NW_011494896.1:4032251-4044919 GCF_000754665.1 Bison bison bison | reverse complement strand
TGACTGAGAGACTAAGTGTGTGCACACAACAGACACACACACACACACACACACACACACACAATGATCTCTGAACGGAAGACTTACCTTAGGGCACACACAAAGTGAGGGGGTCAGAACAAAAGTCACTGTATAAAACCTGGGAGCCCAAATGTTCATATCCTCAATGAAAGGATCAACTAAGAAAACATCTATTCAGCTGTTACAGATTGAATGTTTGTGTTCCCTCAAAATGTATGTGTTGAATCTCCCAACCCCTAGCGTGGACAGATTTGGAAACAGTCCTTTTAAGGAGGTAACTAAGGTCAAATGCGGAGAAGGCAATGGCACCCCACTCCAGTACTTTTGCCTAGAAAATCCCATGGACGGAGAAGCCTGGTAGGCTGCAGTCCATGGGGTCGCTAAGAGTCGGACATGACTGAGCAACTTCACTTTCACTTTTCACTTTCATGCATTGGAGAAGGAAATGGCAACCCACTCCAGTGTTCTTGCCTGGAGAATCCCAGGGACAGGGGAGCCTGGTGGGCTGCCGTCTCTGGGGTCGCACAGAGTCGGACACGACTGAAGCGACTTAGCAGCAGCAGCAGTAGCAAGGTCAAATGAGGTTATAAGGGTGGGGCCTTTATCTGACAAAATTAGTGCCCATAAGAAGAGACACTTGACGGTTAGCTATCTCTCCATTTACAGCCCCAAGAAAAGGCCAGGAGAACATAGCAAGAAGGCAGCCATCTTCACAACAACCAGGAAGAATACTTCCACCAGAAACCTCATTTGCTGATACTTGGACTTCTCCCAGCCTTCAGAGTTGTAAGAAAATAAATTTCTATCCTGCAGTATTTTTTTTACAGCAACACAAGCAGATCAACACATTCATAAGAAGGCAGTGAGGATGTTTGTTAATCTTGGCTTTGACAGTGAATGGAAGGGGGGAAAAAATCACCCCTAAGTATCTGTAGTCACAACTCTGCCCTTTAGCTTTCAGATTTTTGACTCAATTTCACACTACCTGTGTATAAAAAAGCACCAACATAAGAGTACAACTGAAAATTGTCCCCCATGTGTCTGGGGAAAAAAAAAATGTGCTTTTTCTTTACAAAAATCATCCTCAACCTAGGTCTCAAAATTAGTAAAGATAAACATCCAGAAAACAGGAACTCAAAATTAAACAATGAAAACAATAATTAAAAACATTAAGAAAATCATCCTGATTGAGAATCAGCATAAGAAAAAAACAAAGTAAAAGACACACTTTAAACCACAAGATAAATAACGTGTTAATATGTTCAACAACATATTAATATGTTCGAACACATAAAAGAGAAAATCGGAGATGAGTCAATCACAAATGACAACAAGCAGATCCAAACAAAGAATCAGAATTTCCAGAATTGAAAAGAATATTTAATGAAAATAAACCTTTAAAGAATAAACAACAGATTAGACTTAACTGGTAGAGAATTAGGAAATAGAAAGATTCGGGAAAGTTTCCTTAGAAAATATCACTAAGGATCAGAAGACGAGAAACGCGATAAAGAAATTAACAAAGTGGAGGGCAGAACAAAATAGTCCGGCATATAGTAGCACAGTCAGCTCACAAAAATACCATTGAGAAAATGAGACAAGAGGCTGCAGAGCTGGACAAGCACAGATCCTCAGACACACAAATTGGCTAGGAGAGCAAGGACTGACATTCAGGCCTTTTTCCTTCACGTCAGCATTTTATATAAAGCAGAACTTGTTTGACCATTCAAAGCATCTTGCCAGTATACTTCCAATGAGAGTTCCAGCAATGAGAAGGGGAGAGAGGCATTACTCCAAAAAAGGTTGGCTGTGAATTTTCTGGAATTGAAATATACAAATCCTTAGGTTTATGTGGCATAATAAGCCACACCAGTATTTATTTACAACAACAACAGAAGCCTAGACTCATCATAGTAAAGAACACCAAAGATACAGAGTAGGAATTAAAATCACTAGAGAGAAAAGGTGGATTACCTACAAAGTAACACAACTTAATAGAGAGTAAAATGGAAGCCGTAAGAGAGTATAATTGTATCTTCAGAGTTCACAGAAAAAAACTAATTTACATTCTATACCAGGTTAATATATGTCAGAGGAATACACATTCTTCAAAACGTGAAACATTTTCAAAAAATTACCCCACATTAGGTCAAAGATCAAGTCTCAACAAATGTCCGATGTACCAAAAAGGCAATGTTGTTGACCATTAAATACCTAGAAATCAAAGATATATAGTTTAAAAACACACATATGTGGAAAATTTTAAACCTAATTTCTAAATTAACTTAGAAGTTAAAGAGGACAACTAAACATTAATTAAAATACTACATATCAAAATGTGTAGGATGCTGCTAAAATGATTGAAAGAGAAAACCTTAGAGGCTTGGACATTCATATTAGTCAAGAACAGCTCTGAAAACCAGTAAGCAAAGTGTCTAAGAAATTTTTAAAAATAATAAATCTAACATATATTTAGGAAGAAGAGAAAAGATTACTAAAATAGAAAATAAATACAATAAGGAGAATCAAAGTCAATACAATTGAAATTTTGGAAATCTCTCTCAAAAAATGAAAAAAAAAAAGACCAGAACATCTTGCATAAGTCCAGAGGCCACATTTATGTTATAATCTACATAAATGATATATCCCAGAATTATGATTGGGGAAATCCGATTTAAATAGAGTAATACAATATTAATCATGTCCCTTAAAGTTATTCAAAAAGTAAATTATTAGAAAATACACAAACAATCTAGGAATGAAGAGAGAGATAATCATAGATGCAGCAGAACATTTAAAATGATACTGAGACACTTTTTCCTAATAAATTAAAAAATCTAAAAGAAATGAACAAATTTCTTGAAGATCATTACTTAATGAACTTCACTCAAAGAGAAACAGAAAGCCTGAATAACTTTAAAACTATTAAAGATGGCAAAAAAAATTAAAACTTCTATGAGGAAAACATAAGGCTTAGACAGTTTTGCAGATCAATTCTATTAACCATTCAAGAGGGGGAACATTTCAAACTTACAGGAACTCTTTTTACAGAATAAAGAAAAGAGATACAGTCACCAACTCAATACTAAAATTAGGCAATCTCATTATAATCGTATATGAACCCTTACCAAAATCTTGCCATATTGAATCTATATATATATATAAAATATATACATACATATATTTTAATATATAAATTCATCATGATAAAACTAAATTTCAGAAATGCAAATTAACTGTAATATGAGAAAACCTACTAATGTAATTCAACCTGTTAATATTAAGATAAGCTTATACTTCATGCCACTTTAGTGATAATAAAGTAAGATATGTGAAATATTAAATGGAGTGTCTGACAGCTCGTGAACACTGTTTTCTCCTCTTCTCTGAAAAGCTAATGAGCGGCTGTATCATTTTCTTCAGCCATAAACACCTAACTCTGACAAACTTAATCAGAAAGGAAATTGGAAGGATGTGGGAGAGCTCTTAGGATAAAAGAACAAGACATGGAAAAGGCAGCTGCTGGAACGATTTGATTCCAACAGAAGTTTAGACTGTCTGCCTCCTGAGGGAGGGCACCATCTGGCAGAAGGGGCAGATGATGGCCTCTGGGTAGAGCGTTAGCTTCTGCTGCTGGAGTGTGGAGACATGTGCCATGATCTACCGTCACAACAAAATTCCCCTCAGAGGGAGAGAGGTAATCCCCCAGAAGAAAACGGAGTGCAATTAGAAAGAGAAAAATGAACGTTGGGCAGACAAAAAGACAGAAATGACCCACTCCAACATTCAGCTAGGAGCAGTCCTGATACGGAACAGCACAAACAGGCTTCCACAAATCAGCTTTTCTGAATTAACCCCCTCTAACGTAGCTCTTTCTCACCATATAGATGTTTGTAAGGTTGCCAGATCTCCCTCAAACTGATCCTTTCTCAATGTGTATCAGTTCAGTTCAGTTACTCAGTCGTGTTCGACTCTGTGCGACCCCATAGACAGCAGCCCACCAGGCTCCCCTGTCCCTGGGATTCTCCAGGCAAGAACACTGGAGTGGGTTGCCATTTCCTTCTCCAATGCATGAAAGTGAAAAGTGAAAGTGAAGTCACTCAGTCATGTCTGACTCTTAGTGACCCCATGGACTACAGCCCACCAGGCTCCTCCATCTGTGGGATTTTCCAGGCAAGAGTACTGGCGTGGGGTGCCATCGCCTTCTCCGGAAAGAAGTCTACTGGCTTTAAATATGCACAAAAATACACATAATCTCTCTCTTACCACTAAGTCTATACTACTGATACATACTGTGACTGTATAACCTAAGCATTTTCTGTATCCAGATGCTACCATACTGCCTGAGTTGTCTGCCACGTGACATTAAGAGCAGAGCATCTCCTGTGTTTCCTGTCTCCTGTGCGCCTCCCACCTACTCTCTATCTAGCTGCCAGAATGGAGTGTATACCATGGATCTCTGACCATGGCACTTCCTGTGTGATACCCATCCTTTTGGTATACTCCTTAACTCATGAAGTGAGACCCTTTGTGATCTGACCTTGTCCTGCCTATCCAATCTTCCTTCACTTTCCCATACATCAGAAAAGCTATTCTCTCAGTCTATTTTTCATCTACATGGAAAATATCACACATCTCATCACAATTCCACTTGCAACGTGAAGTCTTCCCTGACTCTCCAGGTAAATTTTTTTCAGCTCTGACAGACTCATGCTAAGATGGTCCCCAATAATTCTTGTCCATGCTTTTGTGTAATACCTTCCTCCCTTTGAGTTGAGGCAGACGCAGGGGTGAATGGTATCTAACAGATAGTGAAGGTGACAGGATGTCATTCTCTTCATTAGGTTACATTAAATAACAAGGATGGTGAGATATCACCCACAGGAACCTCGCATAATAGACGACTCTGTCTTAGAAGCCTGGGTCGAGATTCTCAAGCTGGCCTTGAAGAAGCAAACAGCAATGTTATAAACTGCCTCTGGAGAGAGTTACATGGCAGAGAACTATGGGTGGTCTCTAATACCTGAAGCGGCCTCTAAGACAATAAAATGTTGGGACCCTCATTCACACAACAAGGAAACAGATTCTGCCAACTACCTGAGGAATCCTGAAAATGGATATTTCCCCAGCTGAGCTTCTGATGAAGGTGCAGTCCTAAAGGATACCTGGATTGCAGCCAACAAGACCCTGAAGCAGAGATTCCTGCTAAGCTGTGTCTGGACTCTCAACCAATGGAAACTGTGAAGTAATAAAGGTGTATTGTTTTAAGTTATTGAGATTCTAGTCTTTTATCATACAGCATAGAAAGTGGATACATTAGCAACTCCAAATATTTTTCACTGGGGTCCTACTGAACTTTTCACATATCTCAATTAAGCAATATATTTGTATTTATATAATAATAATTTATAATATATTTGAATATATTTGTATATTCAAACAGTTTCCCAATAGATAAAAATATATGATAAATACTTAAATTTTTTTTAATTCTGCATCTCCAGAATCTAACATTAGGATGAACTCCACGACTCTTTGTTGCAACAAATAAAGTAAATAAATAAAAGGACTAAAGTATAAAATCGGGAGACTATTAAGTGAACTATTGAAAGCAAGGTTCTTGGAATTATATTTTCCTTACAATTATAATACTCTGAGCCTGTATCTTAAAAAAACTGAATATGGGAAAACTGAATAGGGCTATTATTTACTGAGTGCCTATTACGTTCTGGGTGCTGACCTAACAGATTTGAAAAATGCAGTTATAAAAAGACCCTTTTATAAAGGTTTTGTGATTTATGTAGGAAAATATGAGCTTTATTGAAGCAGCATTAGTTGGACTTGAAACTTTTTGGATAAACACTGTCAAAGGTGATTAGATAGTAAACTTTGCAAAATTAAACAAGGTCTTCTAGAGATGGTTAGGCTGAGACAGCAGCCTCTCCTATTAAAAGAATCATAAGAGACATTCTAATATAGGATTGGATAAATCTCTGAGGTCTCTTCCACTTCTAAGATCCCATGACACTTAAAATTGCGATTTGGAAATCAATATTTTGTGGCAGCTTAATAATTACAGCCAATGACATGGTATCTACATTACATAAAATATATATTGGAAAACTAAGTTTTAAATTTATTCTCATGGATCTTGAATTACTGTATCTTTTTAAATAAAGGGTCTGCCCTTAAAACCTAGTACACATAGCCCCAGTGAAAGACTAAGGCACCGGGTGCTGATTTTGAGTTCTGTGTATGTTGCAGTGACTCCAGCAGCCACACGGTGGCAGAGTGCTGGTGCGCTGTGCCTAATTCACAAGACTTCAGAGCAGGGATTGCTTATCCATTCAAAGGCAGCTTTAATTGAAACTTTGGGTTCTTCCATCTGTTTCCATTGTGCCAGGTGCAACTAGATGGAGGAACTGAGATATATATTTGGAGGCTCTTGAAAAGGGAGACGGCAGGATATAAAATCATGTATATTTAAAGAAAAACCATTCATGGGTACTATCCCCAATTTGCATGTGGCCCCCAAATTACCACTATCCATCCTGATCACTGCCTGCTCCAATTATTCCTGTAACATTCACCCTCCCACACAAACTGGTGCAAATTCACAAATACATAATTCTCATTTAGATCCCTAAATCATCTGCTGCTGCTGCTAAGTTGCTTCAGTCATGTCCAACTGTGTGCGACCCCATAGACGGCAGCCCACCAGGCTCCCCCGTCCCTGCGATTCTCCCGGCAAGAACACTGGAGTGGGTTGCCATTTCCTTCTCCCTAAATCATCTACAGTGACAAAAATTATTTGATCTCTTCCAAAAGCTTTAGAAATCAAGATTGAATACTCCTATGTTTATTCCCATACACTTTCACAGGTCACAGTCACAAATGAATATTATTTCAAAACTATGAACAGGGCTAGCTAGGGAGCTTTTTCTCATTCTTCAAGGTCAGCCCTTGGAGACCTCTATTATGTGCCATATTTCCATAAAACTCATTTCTTTTCTTCTGAGAGGTGGAAACTTCTCCAGGGTTCATGAACTCTGATAGTATTTGAACTGGAACATTCTACAAGTTCCTTCATTCTATAGATATTTAGAGTACGGTCACATCATAAGTCAACCATATAGTACATAGCACACTGGCGTCTTTTGAGGGGAACTACTAGACTCGGAGAGAAAAAGTTCTCTTTTATAGTAACCATTGTATCTCTAAGGCCTAACAGTGCCTGGCACATAATAAACAATACTTACAAAATAAAAAATAAACTTTACTTGTATACCTAACACACTAAAATAATTTTGTAACTTGAATCCAGAGCCCTGCAAATGGAAGTTAATAGGTGTTAATTGAATTAATAAGGAACGGATCTGTACACCCCCATAAATTTGTGTTTATCCTTAAAGAAGTTGAAATAAAAGCTCAAGCAATCAAGAAGTATGTATGTTTATTGAGCAATCCTTGTGTTTGACTCTATTGAGTAACTCTTCAACTCAGTGACTAACCCCAAGGGTTTAAGTGTAGAAGAAATGAAACATAGGTAATAAGTGATCAAAGCACCATGTGCCTTAACCAATTTAGGTATCATCTTTCATTCATTCTTATTGCTTTGAAAGTAACACATGCAAATACACTTACATTTATTTTTATACAGTCTAGAAAAACTTACAATCTCCCACCCCAACACATCCTTCTTTAACTCCTGACACTCTTCTAGAAATTTAAATTGTTTCCATTTTACATTCTTTCCTAGCTTCTCTTTGAACTACTCTAAAATATGGATATACCTCTAATTTTTTTATTTTTTGTCAATTTTAATACCTATTGACTTTCTCTTATGAAAGATGAAGATTTAAGCCCCTTATACTACTCTTCTCCCATTTTCTCTTTAGATGCTTGGTGTTCATAATATTGTTTTAGTCATTTTATCAGTTACCTATGTAACTGTAAATAATTTCTTAAAAATCATTTTCTTAGCCCATCACTTTTCAATAGGCTTTCTCAACCCCATGACTTTTAAAGTGTCAATTATAGCCATTATTCTTCCTTTGATTTTATTACATTATTCTTTCTCTTCTGTCAGCTGAACTTTTTACTTCTGTATTTTCAAGATGGTTGGTATTTATATTTTGTCATAACAACCATAACAATGCCTTCTATATTTTGTCACAGGTTATCCCTTGAAGTAGAAAAATCAATAAATGGCTTTTGTATTGCAATTATTCTGTGCAACTGTGCAGGGCCAAGCCAGAAAATATACCAGCATTATATGTATTTTTTCCTCGGCATGTCCAATGTTGTAAGTCTTGGGTCATTCATGGGAGAATGTTCCTCAAATTAAGGTCAAATGGATTTTTTTTTTCCCATCACAAATCATGCATTTAAAATGCATTAATTTTTTTCAAGTATTACTCTTGGATAGTTTGCTTCACAGTTTTTTTGTAAAATATAGTCCTTCCCCAAGCACTCACCCTACAGTTTCTAACTGCCTTTGCCTTTTTCTTACCTTATCACCCTTTTCTTACACTACATTGCCTTTTCCATCATACATTCAGTTATTCACTCCTGAATGTATCATTTATCATTTGTTCTACCAACACGTTGTTTCTCTGAACTTCTTCCAGAAGCTTCTGACTTTGTATGAACCCTGAACTGCTCTCCAGGCCGTCTGTACACCCATCATCTTGAGACTTCCCACTGTCTCCTCCTTGCTCTTCTGCATTTACGTCACTGTTCCCTGCATCCACGGCTTCCCCTTCCTGGGCTTAACTCCCTGAGTATAATCTCATGAAACCTCCAACAGAAGAGTGCGCTTGACACAAAATTTCCAAGTGTTCCCACCGTTGCACACATCTGTAATCTATGATTTCCTTGACTGGTACTTTGGCTAGTTATGGAAAAGTTTAGTTAGCAAAAGTTTCCCTCAGAATTGTGAAGAACTCTGCATTGCTCTATTATCTTCTACATACTGGAACTCATTATTATGTGAGTTAACAACCACCCAGAGAATTTCTTTCTCTTTTACATGTTAATTTTTATTTCTGAGATTTGATCAACCTATGGTGGTTGTGCATCTCCAAAATCTAGACATTCAACTTGAACACAGCATAATCCATTTGAGTGGCGTGGGGTAGGGGCGGTGCTGTAACCGTAAGTAAGCTCGGTTGACTCTATGCTGCCCGGCAGATTTGTCTGGTTAGCACTTCACATCTGCGATAAGGAGGACTAGGAAATTTTGAGTGGCCTTTTCACAAGTGAATTTAAGATGTTAACAGCAATAACACCAACCACTTTGCCCAAACTGATTAGCTTTTTAAATTAGTAAGTTCCTTAAAACAATTTATTCTCTCTAATGTAAGTATAGACAAGGTCCAGATGGAGCTTTCATTTGAGGGAAGAAAGTAATGATGAGAGGACTAGAAACCTACATGCTCTTTAAACTGCTGTAACACCGAAGGAAAATAAACTACACACCCTACAATACACACCCATAGTTTGAGTCTGGAATGCATTCCACTTTTTCAAGAATTTAACCAAGGTTGAAAACATATATGGGTTTAGTACAAAGCATTTCCTTTCATTTGATTTAGATTTTCATTCATTTAGACTATTTCATTTTAAATACCATTAGAATTTAGCTTAATTCATTTCTTCAGATAAGCAAATATGAAAGTTAGTAAGTTAAGTTTTTGAGAGTATAGTACTTACTTTCTCAAGTTCTGACCTTTGCTGAGTTTCTTTTCTTAAAAACAATGTCTTTGTGTTAGTTTAACTATGAACTTAATGAACATCTTTGCCTATAAACCTCCAATATCTTGCAAAGCACTTAGCATGAGAATAAAATTGGAATATTTCCCAAAAAAAGCACTGTGCTTCTAATTAAGTATCACCAGTATGTGCATCAAAAGAAATTATTAGCACTACAATTAAAATGCCATTAAGAGTATCTTAATCCTGACAATACTTTAGTGTAACTTTCCTCAGTCCATCAAGAAATGAAGAGGTTCCCACATGAAAAGGTGCTCAATACTGCTCATTATTAGAGAAATGCAAATCAAAACTACAGTGAGATAGTAACTCACACTGGTCAGAATGGCCATCATCAAAAAATCTATAAACAATAAATGCTGGAGAGGGTGTGGAGAAAAGGGAACCCCCTTTAGCTGTTGGTGGGAATGCAAACTGATACGGGCACTAAGACAGTATGGAGATTCCTTAAAATACTAGGAATAAAACCACATGACCCAGTAATCCCACTACTAAGCATATACTCTGAGCAAACCAAAATGGAAAGACACATGTATCCCAATGCTCAGACAGTAAAGAATATACTAACTGTAATGCAGAAGACCTGGGTTTGATCCCTGGGTCAGGAAGATGCCCTGAAGAAGGGAATGGCTACCAATTTCAGTATTCTTTCCTGGAGAATTCCATGGACAGAGGAACCTGGCAGGCTACAGTCCATGGGGTCACTAAGAGTCAGACAAGAATGAGCGACTAACACATACTTATCTCAATGTTCATCACAGCACTATTTATAATAGCTGGGACATGGAAGCAATATAGATGTCCATAGACAGATGAATTGATAAAGAAGCTGTGGTACACATGCGGAATGGAATTTTACTCAGCCAAAAAGGGAATGCATTTGAGTCAGTTCTAATGATGTGATGAAGCCAGAGCCTATGTACAGAGTGAAGAAAGAGAAAGAGAAAACCAAATATGGTATACTAAGGCATATATTCAGAGAAGGCAATGGCACCCCACTCCAGTACTCTTGCCTGGAAAATCCCATGGACAGAGGAGCCTGATGGGCTGAAGTCCATGGGGTTGCTAGGAGTCAGACACAACTGAGTGATTTCACTTTCACTTTTCACTTTCATGCATGGGAGAAGGAAATGGCAACCCACTCCAGTGTTCTTGCCTGGAGAATCCCAGGGACGGGGGAGCCTGGAGGGCTGCCATCTATTGGGTTGCACAGAGTCGGACACAACTGAAGCGACTTAGCAGCAGCAGCAGCAAGGCATATATATGGAGTCTAGAAAGATGGTACTGATGAAACTATTAGCAGGGCAGCAATGGAAACACAGATACAGAGAACAGATTTATGGACATGGGGGTTGGGGGAAGGAGAGGGTGGGATATATGGAGAGTAACATGGAAACATACATTCAGTTCAGTTCAGTCTCTCAGTCGTGTCCGACTCTTTGCTACCCCATAAGCTGCAGCACGCCAGGCCTCCCTGTCCATCACCAACTCCCGGAGTTTACTCAAACTCATGTCCATTGAGTCGGTGATGCCATCCAACCTTCTCATCTTCTGTCATCCCCTTCTCCTCCCGCCTTCAATCTTTCCCAGCATCAGGGTCTTTTCAAATGAGTCAGTTCTTCACATCAGGTGGCCAAAGTATTGGAGTTTCAACTTCAGCATCGGTCCTTCCAATAAATATTCAGGACTAATTTCTTTTAGGATAGACTTGCTGGATCTCCTTGGAGTCCAAGGGACTCACAAGAGTCTTCTCCAACACCACAGTCCAAAAGCATCAATTCCTCAGCGCTCAGCTTTCTTTATAGTCCAATTCTCACATCCATAAATGACTACTGGAAAACCATAGCCTTGACTAGATGGACCTTTGTTGGCAAAGTAAAGTTTCTGCTTTTTAATATGCTGTCTGCTGCTGCTACTGCTAAGTCGCTTCAGTCATGTCTGACTCTGTGCGACCCCATAGACGGAAGCCCACCAGGCTCCCCCATCCCTGGGATTCTCCAGGCAAGAACACTGGAGTGGGTTGCCATTTCCTTCTCCAATGCATGAAAGTGAAAAGTGAAAGGGAAGTCGCTCAGTCATGTCCAACTCTTAGCAACCCCATGGACTACAGCCTACCAGGCTCCTCCATCCATGGATTTTCCAGGCAAGAGTACTGGAGTGGGGTGCCATTGCCTTCTCTGAATATGCTGTCTAGGTTGGTCATAACTTTTCTTCCAAGAAGTAAGAGTCTTTTAATTTTGTGGCTGCAATCACCACCTGCAGTGATTTTGGAGCCCAAGAAAATAGGTCTGCCACTGCTTCCACTGTTTCCCCATCTATTTGCCATGAAGTGATGTGACCAGATGCCATGATCTTCGTTTTCTGAATGTTGAGCTTTAGGCCAACTTTATCACTTTCCTCTTTCATTCATCAAGAGGCTTTTTAGTTCCTCTTCACTTTCTGCCTTAAGGGTGGTGTCATCTGCATATCTGAGGTTATTGAGATTTCTCCCAGCAATCTTGATTCCAGCTTGTGCTTCATCCACCCCAGCTTTTCTCATGATGTATACTGCATATAAGTTAAACAAGCAGGGTGACAATATACAGCCTTGATGTACTCCTTTTCCTACTTGGATCCAGTCTGTTGTTCCATGTCCCATTCTGTTGCTTTCTGACTTGCACACAGATTTCTCAAAAGGCAGGTCAGGTGGTCTGGTATTCCCATCTCTTTCAGAATTTTCCATAGTTTATTCTGATCCACACAGTCAAAAGCTTTGGCATAGTCAATAAAGCAGAATTAGATGTTTTCTGGAACTCTTGCTTTTCTGATGATCCAGCAGATGTTGGCAATTTGATCTCTGGTTCCTCTGCCTTTTCTAAAATCAGCTTGAACAT
>NW_011494896.1:3994224-4032151 GCF_000754665.1 Bison bison bison | reverse complement strand
TTTCTATCCCTCCTTGCTATTCTTTGGAACTCTGCATTCAAATGGGTAATCTTTCCTTTTCTCCTTTGCTTTTCGCTTCTCTTCTTGTGAAGCCTCCTCAGACAGCCATTTTGCTTTTTTTGCATTTCTTTTTCTTGGAGCTGGTCTTGACCCCTGTCCCCTGTCCCCTATAAAATGTCATGAACCTCCATTCATAGTTCATCAGGCACTCTGTCTATCACATCTAGTCCCTTAAATCTATTTGTCACTTCCACTGTATAATCATAAGGGATTTGATTTAGGTCATACGTGAATGGTCTAGCGGTTTTCCCTACTTTCTTCAATTTAAGCCTGAATTTGGCAATAAGGAATTCATGATCTGAGCCACAGTCAGCTCCCAATCTTGTTTTTGCTGACTGTATAGAGATTCTCCATCTTTGGCTGCAAAGAATATAATCAATCTGATTTCAGTGTTGACCATCTGGTGATGTCCATGTGTAGAGTCTTCTCTTGTGTTTTGGAAGAGGAACATAAAATTAAGTGGTATTCTTAGAAGAATATACTCTCTATATTGATTCAATATAGGAAACAGCTAAATGTTGAAAAATACGTGCTATATGGGAAATACAAGCTATTATTTGCAAACTTAAGTGCTATAAGTTTTGTATCCAAGAGACTCAGAACTGATATGATGATATAACTTTTATTTTTAGATTGTGTGCATATTCCAGGTTGTGTAACAACTCCCCTTCTGGAGATACTTGTCATTTACACCCAAAAGTACTTTTTTTTAAAATTAATTACTCAGAAAAAGAGAAATACTCCAACTCTCTCATAAGAATATGAATAGCCAGGTAAGGTCGATGCTGTGCTTTGTTGACTAGCTCCTTAAGCATCTTTGACAAAGAACCACAACTAACACATGGCAGGCCCATGGCTAAGACATGGCTAGGTGTGCTAGAACCTGCAAAAGAGAATTCAGAGACTCCACTTCTTTCCCAAGGAAGTCCATAGATGCCACAAACATCCAATGTCAGAAATTATCTGTATGTAAGATTATGGTTTTAATGCCTAAAATATCCTTTGCCTTGCTTACAATTCAGGTATCTCTCCACTGTTTAATTTTAATCATAAGATCAAAGGACAAATATTACCTAAAACCAACCCAAGCTACAGTTGTGGTTCTTCAGTCTGCTCTTCTATACTCTGGTGAAGCCTCAACCCAGTCAGGGCTGGCTGACTGTGTGACTGGAGCCTTGCCACTGTTCCCATTTCAAAGTCCATGACATCCTCTCTGAAGCCAATTCCACGGGAATCATCTTTAGTGTCGAAGTATTCTCTTCTTGCAAAAATATCTCCTTTGTTTCATGGAGTCAATGCCACTCCTTCAGCAATGCTGCTGCTAAGTCGCTTCATTCGTGTCCGACTCTGTGTGACCCAATGGACAGCAGCCCACCACGCTCCCCTGTCCCTGGGATTCTGTGGGTTGCCATTTCCTTCTCCAATGCATGAAAGTGAAAAGTGAAAGTGAAGTCTCTCTGTCATGTCTGACTCTTTGCGACCCCATGGACTGCAGCCCACCAGGCTCCTCTGTCCATGGGATTTTCCAGGCAAGAGTACTGGAGTGGGGTGCCATTGCCTTCAGCAATACCTCACTGCTATTTCTATAACCAAGAAAAAAAAGTTCTTCTAATCTCACTTTTTCAAACTTCCCCTGAATATTGTGTACTTTATATGTAACATGCCTTTATTATTCAACCTTTTCAGATAAACAGACTGAAAAATAGATTTGCATTTGATATATCTCTTAAAGCTATATTCTAAGATGTTTTCATTCAATTCCATTTAGTGATTTATAACTCAGCTATTCCTAAACTTCCAACTCTTAATGAGAAATAATTGTGAGTCAGGAAAAAATAAAACAAAACAAAACTTTACTCTCATGTCCTACCTTCTGCCTATTGATCACTCATGTTACAGTTTTTTATCCTTTCATGGCCAAACACTGCATCACAAGTACAAACATATATTAGGAACATAAAATGAAAAACAGCTTTTCTGAAAAACCTATATTCAATTTATCCTATACAGAATCCCAATAGTATCAGTGCCTGGGAGGGAAATGGTATAAATATAGTTTATATGGCCATGTCATTAATTACTAGAGGCTATAGATTATATGACATGAACTAAACTAAATCTCTAAAAACCATCAATCCCAAAGCACCAATCCAAACAAGAGTGCATCTTTTCAATTTCTAATAATGTTCCAGTTGCCTACAGGGGAAAAACTTAAAGTCTAGTCTAATCACAGAATACCTCCCACTGTTCTTTGTTTTGCTACTTGTGTGTGCATGCCTGTGTGTATGGGCGCACAAGTGTCTGTATGTGTTTTGATGAAGTATGAAGGGTGCGTGGGAGGGCTGTTTTTAGAAGAGACAGGTAATGGAAAAGAAGGCACCTTTTTCTTTTTAATTTATAGCTACCTAATTCATTAAAATGAAATTAAAAGATGCTTGCTTCCTGGAAGAAAAGCTATGACAAACCTCAGTTCAGTTCAGTTGCTCAGTCGTGTGTGACTCTTTGTGACCCCATGGACTGCAGCACGCCAGGCCTCCCTGTCCATCACCAACTCCCAGAGCTTGCTCAAACTCTTGTCCATCAAGTCAGTGATGCCATCCAACCATCTCATCCCCTATTATCCCCTTCTCCTCCTACCTTCAATCTTTCCCAGCATCGGGGTCTTTTCAAATGAGTCAGTTCTTCACATCAGGTGACCAAAGTTTCAGCTCAACATCAGTCCTTCCAATGAATATTCAGGACTGATTTCCTTTAGGAGGGACTGGTTGGATCTCCTTGCAGTCCAAGGGATTCTCAAGAGTCATCTCCAATACCACAGTTCAAAAGCATTAATTCTTCGGCACTCAGCTTTCTTTATAGTCCAGCTCTCACATCCATACATGACTACTGGAAAGAGCATAACTTTGACTAGATGGACCTTGTTGGCAAAGTAATGTCTCTGCTTTTTAATATGCTATCTAGGTTGATCATAGCTTTTCTTCCAAGGAGCAAGCATCTTTCAATTTCATTACTGTAGTCACCATCTGCAGTGACAAACCTAAACAGCATATTAAAAAGCAGAGACATTACAGACAAAGGTCCGTCTAGTCAAAGCTACAGTTTTTCTAGTAATCATGTGTGGATGTGAGAGTTGGACCATAAAGAAGGCTGAGTGCTGAAGAACTGATGCTTTTGAACTATCATGTTGGTGTTGGAGAAGACTCTTGAGAGTCCCTTAGAGTGCAAGGAGATCAAACCAGACAATCCTAAAGGAAATCAGTCCTCAGTATTCATTGGAAGGATTGATGCTGAAGCGCCAATACTTTGACCAGCTGATATGCGAAGAGCTGACTCATTGGAAAAGACCCTGATGCTGGGAAAGACTAAGGGCAACGGGAGAAGGGGACAACAGAGGATGAGATTGCTGGATGGCGTCACCAACTCAAAGAACATGGGTTTGAGCAAGTTCCAGGAGATAATCAAGGACAGGGAAGTCGGGCGTGCTGCAGCCAATGGGATCACAGAGTCAGATGTGACTGAGCGACTGAACAAAACAAAATTTATTTAAAATGTAAAAGCTATATACTGTAGGTTGCAATTATTTCAATAACCTGTGTTTCCAGGAATTTCACGGTTTAGAACCCATTCGTGGCAACTAGAAAAGGAAAGAAAGCCTCACAAGAGAGCCATGTGTGACACAAGATAAGGATGAAAGGAAAGGAGCAAGGCAAGAAAAGTAGGTGAAAATGAAGAAGGATGTCAGGAATTGGGAGCAAGAATATTTAGAAGTCATTTGTTATTAGAGAAATCATTACTAATAATCATAACAAATAAAGTCAGTCTTGCTTTTACTTAAATGTGTGTCCCTCTTTATGCTAATAACATAAAAATTCCTGATGCCATTTTTAGACTCCCAAGGATTCTGCTTTTTCCGCTGAAATATTTAGAGACAGAGTTTGCATCTATGATATAGGTGCTTCAGTTTCCATAGCCTTCACATGGTCTAGGTCACTGCTTCTAAAAAGCCTTTGTGAAAGAACATATGAGTTCCCTACTTGCAGTTTGTTTTTTGCAAAGTACAAGAGAGCACCATGGGCATCTCTATAGCTAATGTTGCCGGAGGAGTGATTTGATGTGCTGTGCTGGGCTTAGTCGCTCAGCTGTGTCCGACTCTTTGTGACCCCGTGGACTGTAGCCCACCAGGCTCCTCTGTCCACGGGGATTCTGCAGGCAAGAATACGGGAGTGGGTTGTCATGCCCTCCTCCAGGGGATCTTCCCAACCCAGGGATCCAGTCCAGGTCTCCCTCATTGCAGGAGGATTCTTATCCATCTGAGCCACCAGGGAAGCCCGAGTAATTTGATAAGAACCTGCTAATGTTTTTAAAATTTCCTCTGCAAAGCCCAATACAAACAGTATTTCATTGTATTTCTTTGTGTCACTTAAGGTCTGTAGCCTGACTAACTGCTAAAGGGGATTTCAGGATTTGAATACTTTGCACAGTTTGGAAACCAGAGACAAATGTGAAATTACTACCAAGTAAGCGAGAGAGACTGACTTTTACTTTATTGCTGTTATTAAATTGAACCACAACACACACACACAAAAAAACCTGTCTCGAATCAGTAACAAAATGATGAATTCATATTTTTTTACATGTAACATAAATAAAAATATGTTATTTGATACATATTGTTTTACACCTGATGTGCCCTACATGTTGTTTGGTTCTTCAGGATGAGTCTCGTTCATACTGGAACAAAATTTAAAGAAATTTAGAGTTGATTTGTTTTCATAGCCTTTGCAGTTTAACCATGACAAGATCTTATTTTCATTTTTTAGCTCTTCACAATTTCCAAGACAACTGGATTTCTCCTCCAGAATAATTTCACACATTTGTTTCACTTAAGTAGATGTGAAAAACAACCAACATTTTTGAATATTTTTTCTGTTTTGAATAAATATCTAGTCTTTATCAACAGAAATAAACTTGTACTTCAAAATTTCTGTTATAGAAATGCAGCTAGCTCTTGAATATCATATTCAACTCATGAACATTCTTAAATACTTAAGATTATATATGGACTCACTTCAAATTCATGAGGTAACAACATGCAAATAACTGTATCTTGGATTGTTATAGTAGAAAATGCTGAAGAAAAGCTATTCCAACTTGATTATGAGTTAGCAGCATCATTTAGGTATAGATGTTTGACATGAATATTCAGTGATATATTGTTTTTAATATTGCCTTAAGTGGAACAATCATGCTTGGATGACATATATACTATTGCATAATCCATCCGAGTTACAAAGGAATGCTTCCCTGGATGTTTAACTTAAAATTGTATGAGCTACTTTTCTGTGGCCTTGCCATCCAATTCTCTGATTAAGCAACACCCTCAGAGATGAGTCTTAAAACCAAGCTGTTAGAGAAAAAAAATCAAGGAATCCTATGGTGTGTAACTTAAAGGAATTCTCCCTCACAGAGCCCATGAGTCAACAATTACTTATTGAAAGTCAGCTATATCCATGGTATGTTTCACTGTGGGCTTTCCAGGTGGCCCAGTGGTCAAGAATCTGCCTGCCAGTTCAGAAGATGCAAGAGATATAGGTTCGAGCTCTGGGTTAGGAAGGTCCCCTGGATGGCAACCCAGTCCGTTAGTCTTGCCTGAAAAATTCCATGGACAGAAGAGCTTGGTGGGCTACAGCCCATGGGATCACAAAGAGTCAGACACAACTAAGCGACTGAACATACACACATGTTTCACTGTAGGCTATAAGATATAATAGCTACCAGCATTTACTGAATACCTAGGCCAGAGACTGTACTAGTAACCATCTTCTACATGTTGGTGTGGGCAGGCTTGAATGTCAGGCTAAAAAAATCTAAAACTGATCCTGGAGGCAGCTGGTAACCTATAAAGGGTTTTTTTTTAAGGGTCAGGGGAAAATGCATGAGTTTTAAGAACAGAGGGAAAGGTTAATCTGGCAGTCATATGAATGGACAGCTAAAGTTCAAGATTAGCAGGCTGCCAGGTGGTAAACAGGAAGTGCCTAAACGAGAGCAGTGGCAACGTGAATGTGAAGCCAGGGTTGGAGGTGAGCAGTGGGATGAGTTAGAGCGTCTAATGAAAACCTAGTCTTAGAGATCATGAGAAGCTAAAGTTGAAATTTCACTTTAGGAAATTATTTCAAAACTACATTTGTACACATGTGAAGAGATAGGTTTGTATTAAAAAAAAAAAAAGGCAGTAGGTGATGCTGTAGTGACCACAACATCTCAGGGGCCCAGCATGACGACGGTTTGCTTCTCAGTCACAGCACAGTCAGATGCCAGTGGGGCAACCCTCCGTCATCTTACAATGACCATCTGGAACACGTGATTTCCAAGGGGTCTTTACATGAGAAGAGAGTGTGCGTGCATCTGTGCCTGCTCAGTCATGTCTGACTCTTCAGGACCCCATGGACTGTAGCCCACCATGATCCTCTGTCCCTGGGATTCTCCAGGCAAGAACACTGGAGTGGGTTGCCACACCCTCCTCCAGGGGATCTTCCCAACACAGGGATCGAACCCACATTTCCTGCATCTCCTGCACTGCAGGCAGATTGTTTGCCACTTGTATCATATGCAGAATCTTTGTTGCTTGTGCCATACACAGAATAGTTTTAAGGTTCAGGCCTGGAAATGACTTATATTCACTCCACCCTCCTCTCACTGGCTATAACTGGCTAATAAGCACATATCCCTATCCTAATCACACACACAAGGCTAGAAATTTAGAAGCACTCAAAATATTCAGGGAACACTAGCGTCACCAGGTTCAGCTGTTAAGAACAAAAGACTAGAACGCCCAAATACTTATCAACTGGGAACTAGTTAATGAGTTATGTTACTTCCATACATTGGAAAGGGCTCAGAAGAAGTGCTAATGTGGGAAGATCTTGAAGATACATCAAGTGAAAAAAAAATGAAGTGTAGACAGGTATATATATCACGGTACCCTTCAGTAAAAAGAATTAAATCTGAAATACCTGAGTGAATTAAAGAAATGCCAAAAGGATACATAAGGAATGAATGGCAGTAGTTACCCACTTAAAGGAGGAGATGAATGGGTGAAACAACCCTTCAAGATAGCCTAGTTTTATTTTTACACATAACCCAGTTCAAACGATTTGGTATTTTATCTTTTATATGAGCAGTGTTTATATTTTATTTTAACAAGAAATGACAGTATGTTTCTCAGAATGACCTAAAAACAAATGAATTCAAGCATAATTACAGGTAACAAACTCCAAGACAGACCAATGGTGGAATGCCACCAGAGATGTAAATTTGTTTGAATACTTCCCGAGCATTTAATAGTGACGCTACAGCTGCTTTGTATTCTGAGACTTCTTAATGGAAGGCAAACAAAACTAGATGTTGATTATTTTTCCTTGAATTGTGCCTTTCTAAAAGCCCAAATTTAAATTTAGCTTGGGATTTCCTGTTAATGCTTTAAAAAAGCTGAAGCAGCTGTTTGCTGTTTATGGTTTGGTGGGCCAGAATTTGGCTCACTGTGGATTCTAGATTCTGTGTGCTAAGGCAGAACAAAGAGATACGTGAAGTGCCATCTAAGTAGGTTGTACATTGCATGAGAATCCCGGTGCATTTCTGGAAATAATCCCATCTAGCCAGTCATTCTATCTGAATCTCAGGTTCCCTACCTCTAAAATAGGGACTGGGTATCTATGTAACAGGGTCTTTGTGAAGAATCAATGATGAAATGGTCTATCTACAGAGGTTTGTACACTGGTAGGTGCTGTTGACCTTTTTTTGGAAAGCTCTTCTTGATGTCCTAAGACTATGACCTGGGATCGACCTGCACCCTGTGTCTCCTCTTCCAATGACTCAGTGTTTGTTTTCCTCTGTCCTGCTAGCGTGCAATGCCTTGCACAATACAGTATTCCAAGTGCCTACTGCAGAGCCAGGAATGTAGCTCAGTAATTCATCATTGTTGGATGGCATCACTGACTCGATGGACGTGAGTCTGGGTGAACTCCGGGAGTTGGTGATGGACAGGGAGGCCTGGTGTGCTGCAGTCCATGGGGTCGCAAAGAGTCAGACACGACTGAGCAACTGAACTGAACTGAACTGATAGTCATTCTGGATCTCTCTCTGATTGATACTCTTTCCCCTTCGTCAGTGCTAAACACTAAAGCTCCTTAGGGCATAAGAATGTCTAGGAGATTAGTCAGTCAATATTCCTGAAGGAGCAGGTTGATACTTGGCTTTTACACTGGCCATATCATAGTTTACTAATTATAGATATAATGTCACAAGGGATGTGCTTTGTGCTGAGGTCAAATTCATTTTGTTCTATTTTTTATACTGGAGTGGGTTGCCATTTCCTTTGTGCAATCATAAAGTCTTTGCAAACATATATTGATTATCTAGTGGGTGCTAGACATTGTTTCAAACAGTTTACCTTTAATCCTCTCACCAATCCCACAGGATAGATTCTGTTATTATTCTCATTTCACAGATGAAAAAACAGAGAAACAGGTAAAATACCTTGGCTGTGATTCCATAGCTTCTGTTGGAAAACACAGGATACTGATTTGGGCAGTTTGGGGTCAGAGGCTACATTCTTAGTTCCTCTACCATACTTTCTTATAATGATAAACTATATCTTTAACACAGCATAAGTACTCTTGGAAATATAAAAAGCAATTACCTATCAAGTTAACTAGAAGATGGATATTTTAAGTGATAGTGTTGGTGCAAGAGAAAGGCTTTGGTACTCGTACAGATAAAGGAGACATAAAATTTTTGGTAAGTAACAATAAAAGAGGACATAAAATTTGGGGTAAATAACAATATGTGGGAAGTAATGTGTACTCTAAAAAAAGGGCCAAAAATCAGACAGAATTGGTGTTGAGTCACTGTTAATAATGATGCTAAAAACATTAGTATCTTTGATCCATGGATCTCTATTTTTGGGAGTCTGCTCAAAAGAAACACACACAAGGAAATGTTTACATAGTAAAGATGCATACAAAATCATTCATGTATTTGTGTACTATCTAGAAACATTCTTACTGAAAGAAATATGTATATAAGACATATTTGTAGAAAAGTCTATAAAAACATATTAACAGCTGAAGGAACAATTAAATGAAGTGCCACTCCCCAAATACTTCCCTTTCTCAATGCTTATAGGTAACCACTATTCTGGTTTTTGCAGTAATTATTTCCTTATTCTTTACAGATTTTACCACCCTGAATTATTTGACAGTGTAGTATAGTTTTACCTATTTTGAACTACACAGAAACAGAACCACACAAAATATATTCCTTGGGCAACCTATCTACTTCTTTTACCATTATGTTTTGATACTCAGTTACCTGGTTCCTGTAGCAATTGTTTCATTAACATTTAATATAATTAGTGACATATCTGGCTTTCTAGTGATAGTCTTACTTTTGCTTCTGATTTTTCCCACTTGTTTCCTAGTTTGATAATTATTTTTTGCCATTTGCCATTTTAATCATGTGATTTATTTTTCTCTACTTATTTTTATTTTTAGTGGTGATCCTTGAAATAACATGTATGCTTATTAAAATCTAAACTTATTCCATATCTTTACTACAAATATTTTAATCATATATAATTAATATAATTAATTATAATTAACATATTGTTTTTCTTATATTTGGACCTGGTCCTATTTTTTTTTTTTTAAATGTATGTTCATTTTGATTAACTTACATATATAGTACTTGATTTACCCTTCTTTTAGCAACTTGGATTTTCAATCTATGATCACTTTCCTTCTTCCTAAGGGCATTTTTAGGAAACCCTTTATGAGGGCCTGCTGGTAACAAACTCGGGTTCTGTTTTTCAGAAATGTCTTTAATTACCCTTTATTTTTGGAGAAGGCAATGGCACCCCACTCCAGTACTCTTGCCTGGAAAATCCCATGGATGGAGGAGTCTGGTAGGCTGCAATCCATGGGGTCGCTAAGAGCCGGACATGACAGAGCGACTGAGCAACTTCACTTTTCACTTTCATGCACTGGAGAAGGAAATGGCAACCCACTCCAGTGTTCTTGCCTGGAGAATCCCAGGGACGGGGGAGCCTGACGGGCTGCCGTCTATGGGTCGCACAGAGTCAGACACGACTGAAGCGACTTAGCAGCAGCAGCAGCAACCCTTTATTTTTAAAGATAAACTTGTGGAATGAGAGTTATGGTCTCAATATATGCTGGGATATACATTGTCTCTCCTCCTCAGCTAATATTAAGATATCCCTTTACAATCATATATATATATATATATTTAATTATCTCTGGTGTTGTGCATTTTCACCATGCATTTCCTCTGGCACAGACTTTGTAAGTTCTTTGATATTCATGAATCACCTTTGAATATGTGTATCAGTGTATTTTATCAATTCCAGAAAATTCTTGGACATTTATCTTTTCAAGTATTAACTCTGACACACTCTATATATCTTCTCTTTCTGCAGCTTCTATTAAATACTAATCAGTCCTTCTTAATTATCTTCAATGTCTCTTAGCTACTCATATTTCCCAACTCTCTCTCTCTCTGCATTCTGGATAATTTCTTATAAAATATCTTCTAGTTTACTTATTGTTTCTCCAGCTTTTACTAATTTGCTGTTACACTTTCTCAACTTTGTCTTTCATTTCGATTTTGCTTCCTTCATTGAAGTTCTTTTTTTCATATCTGCTAGGTCCGCTTTTTACAGTTTTCTGTACTATTTACTCAAGCTTGTCTCCAATTAATTCAAACAGCAAGGATAAGTATTTTAAAAGTTATACCTTAGAACTTCAATCTGGAGTCTTTGTAGATCAGTCTTAAAGTTCAAGTTCACTTGGTTCAGCAAACGCCTTCAAGGAAGAAGTGGCTTCAGTTCAAAACAAACCCTCTAGGCTCCTGCCTTCACTTAGGTTTCTGCCTGATAATTCCTCATTATCTTGTTGGTTGTCTAGTATTTTTAAAAAGTTTTGTTTGCTTATTTTTTTTAATTTAACATATCCAACATTTTTAGTTGTGATCTTAGAGTAAAGATGGTCCAAATAACCTAATTCAACATATTACCAGAAACAAAAATCCCTGTTTTGAATTATTTAATCATTCAGTTGCCCAAGGGTATTGAACTAGACTAAATAATCTTTCACATGTTCTCCTATAATGTTTATGGAGTCATTTTGGCATATCAAACAATAAGAGGGCTAATAAAACACAAATTGTTTTAATATGAGCATATGGACCTGGAAATTAAGAGACCTGAGTTTTCTTGGCCACTGACATTCTACCATGTGATGTGAGCAATGTATTTAATCTACTTAATGCCTTAATCATCCTACTTGTAAACCAAAATGAAAATATATTTCACTTACAGTTCCATTTTTTCCCCATAAAATTTCTCAAAGCTAAGTGAAGAGTTCCTAGGAAGGACTGAGTAATTCAAAGTACTAAGTTTAGAGAAGCTAAATATCCTCATCCTGCTTTTGTTGCAAAATTTAAAACATTACCGACAAGAGTCTTTCACCATATCTCTTCAGAGAAAGCTCTCATAAAAGATGCTTAGGATAAATAAATGTTGGAATTGGACTCTGATTTCATTTTTAACCACAGGAAAGAAGCATCCTATGCCCAATGACACACTTGCTTTCTTGCATGGGCACGGACAGAGAACTCTCTCACTTAATTGTGATCAATTCACTTAAGCCTTAGACTTAATATTTTACTTGTTTTGCAAATGTCTTTGATTTATGGGCATACATCAAGGAGAAAGTGCACTTCACAGAAATTAGGGAGAGAAAAACCTCAGCCAGCCATTCTGCCGAAGAAGTACAAGTGGGACTCCTCCCCAGTACAGATGAGTATGAGACAGTTGGCGAAAACAAGCTCTCTGGTGAGTCATCCTTAATGCCATTGGGACAACAGTCATCACATTCCCATGGATGGGGCAGCTAGAAACCCCTAACTCCACAGAATGAAAAACTGTAAAGTCTGTGAACTAGGAGCATTCCTCTCCTCACCCAGTGCCCTAACTCTCTGAACACCTTTTCTCAGGATCAGATCAGATCAGATCAGTCACTCAGTCGTGTCCAACTCTTTGCGACCCCATGAATTGCAGCACGCCAGGCCTCCCTGTCCATCACCAACTCCCAGAGTTCACTGAGACTCACGTCCATCGAGTCAGTGATGCCATCCAGCCATCTCATCCCCTGTCGTCCCCTTCTCCTCTTGCCCCCAATCCCTCCCAACATCAGAGTCTTTTCCAATGGGAGCAAAAGTGTGGTATGAATGGAAGAAAATACCCTAAACATGAAGGACTGACGGAAGCTTAATTGAAAATGTCTCTTGTATTAATATTTTTCACACTATTTTTTTACTAACACTACAAATAACAACATTATCATTTATTGACTATTTTCTATTTTCCATACATTATCTCATTTTATCTTCATGGCATCTTTTTGTTAGGTATCTTGGTTCCCAACTATTGAATGAGAAAATTCAAGAATAAAGAAAAAGACTTCAGAGAAGGCAAAAGGTCAACAAAAGTAAAGAAAACATTGTACTGAAGTTGACATGACTCCAAGGCCTGTGCTTTTAACCGTATATATACTGACTCTCTTTATTAGAGCTTCTTGAGGGAGACTTATTTTTGAAACAGGAAAAAGGGATGGGAACTATTTTAATAAATTATGAAATAATCATTATAAATTATAAATTTTTAATGAGACACTCTTATGTATTCACCAAATTGCTTTCTTCTTTCCTAGATCAACAAGATGATGACCTTTCCCTGCCTTCCTTGTTATTCGATCTGCGCCACTGCCTGTGTTCTGTCCAGGGGAATGTGGGCAGAGGTGACGTGGGCCAGACTAAGGCCTTATTATAAAACCTCTTATACAATTCCCCAAGCCCTCTTTTTCTATTACTGAATATTTGACAGTCTTGGAAGTCAAGTGATAAAGGTGGCAGTAGGAGGAAGGAGAAGGTAGAAGGAGCAGGGCTCTGTGGTTCAGAGCTCTATCACTAACTGTGTGGGACACTGATACGAGAGCTATAGGACTGTGCTGCATTCAACACCATTGTTATAGGAGTTCCTAGTGGCTCAGACAGTAAAGTGTCTGCCTGCAATGCTGGTGATCCGGGTTTGATCCCTGGCTTGGGAAGATCCCCTGGAGAAAGAAACAGCAACCCACTCCAGTACTCTTGCCTGGAAAATTCCATGGACAGAGGAGCCTTGTAGGCTACAGTCTATGGGGTCACAAAGAGTCTGACACGACTGAGCAACTTTACTTCACTTACCCTGCCTCATATACTACCTTCTAATCATGAGAAAATGCATTCACTAAAGCCACTAATGCATGCCAACATTTTCAACTTCTCCTCTATTTTTAAAGACTCAGGCTTATTACTAGGTTTTTGAAAGTTATAATAACTACTAGTCTAGGCTGTGGTGTTGGAGAAGACTCTTGAGAGTCCCTTGGACTACAAGGAGATCCAACCAGTCCATGCTAAAGGAGATCAGTCCTGGGTGTTCTTTGGAAGGAATGATGCTAAAGCTGAAACTCCAGTACTTTGGCCACCTCATGCAAAGAGTTGACTCATTGGAAAAGACTCTGATGCTGGGAGGGATTGGGGGCAGGAGGAGAAGGGGATGAAGAGGATGAGATGGCTGGATGGCATCACTGACTCGATGGACGTGAGTTTGAGTGAACTCCAGGAGTTGGTGATGGACAGGGAGGCCTGGAATGCTGTGATTCATGGGGTCTCAAAGAGTCGGACACAACTGAGCGACTTAACTGAACTGAGTCTAGAAGAAAACATTTTTGTCAGGACATGAAAATTAACAATGGTTCTGTTTTCACCTGGGACAAACGAAGCATAATTTGCTTTGATGCAAAAATCAATTATACATGAATTCTTTCTTCACAATGCTTTATTTTTATAACAATGAATTCTATCAAGAAAAAAATAAGACTATGGGAATCTAAGTGATACTGCTACTTAGGATGGCTCAGATGTGAAAGTTTTCCTTTCACTCTTCCTATAGCTCTTTTAACCAGATGATAAAAAGAGCTTTGGTGACATCAGAAATAAAAGGGATCAACTGTGCCAGGGTAATCATAGTGGATTCATCAGATCACCTGCAGAGGGAGTGTCAACCAAGCAGTATGCTTGAAAGCTCTTAAAAAGAAAGCCTGTGAACAGAACCAGAGGTATGGGAGAACAAGGGAAAAAGCAGAGGGCAAAAGTGTCAAAGAACAGGAGAAGGAGAAGACAGATACTAGTGGTACTATTTAAAAAGAGATTATTATTATTGCTCAAGCCAGCAATCTTATGAGTGCAAATCACTTCAGTCATGTCCTGCTCTTTATGACCCTATGAACTGCAGCTTACCGGGCTCCTCTGTCCATGGGATTCTCCAGGCAAGGATAATGGAGTGGGTGGCCATGCCCTCCCTCCACAGTGTCTCCCCAACCCAGGGATCTAACCCATGTCTCTTATACCTAACCTGCGCTGGCAGGTGGGTTCTTGACCACTAGCACCACTTAGGAAGGGTTGGAAAAAAGCTATTGGAGGATTAATATGGCCTGTAACCCAGGAAAGACTGCTATTCCCTATCCACTTCCATCCTTCAAACGAGGAACCAACAGGAATTAGAATTTTTAAGATGCCCTCTGGTTGCTCAGATAGTAAAGAATCTGCCTTCAATGCAGAAGACCTTGGTTTGATCCCTGGGTCAGGAAGATCCTCTGGAGAATGGAATGCCAACCCACTCCAATATTCTTGCCTAGAGAATTCCATTAACGGACCATTGAGTCAAAAGAATCAGACACGACTGAGTAGCTAACACACACTCACACAATCTTAATTAAGACCTGCAATATACACATTTGCAATCTGTATTTCCTTATTGATTAAAATTTTTCATATCTTCATTTTAAGGGTACGTTAAGCAGTCCAATGTAGCTGATATTCCCAGATGTTTTAGGCTGAAGCAAAGGTAAATCAAAGCAAATAACCCACAAACATTATCCTCACTCCAGTGAGGGACGGAGCTGGCAGTGAGTTCACACAATTCTTATTGTGCAAAATAAGAGTCTGTATGATTTATGTTGTAGCATCAGCTGCAATATTCTGGGTCAGCCCAATTTATGAAGCACAATACATGTTCTATACCCAGAATTACTGCTGACTCAAAATGCTCAGTAAAGAAGTAGCTTTAAGAGCTGGTTTTATTTTGTGTTTAGACTCCTACAGTGAACTCATTTCCAGAACTCCATGACACTTTCTCAGTTACAGCTTCACATTTTCACCTTTTAATATGCATATTATAGATAAAGAATAAATTAGGGCTGGCATGCATAAAGAGGGAGGAACCACTAACAAATTAAGTAATTGGGGTCTCAATTATGTCTCTCACGCGGGATACACATCTCTCGGCTTAAACAAGAACCTGAACCTCCCTTAGGCTGCTCACACCTGAAAGCAGGGACTGAAAATGCCTGGAAAGCCCTTCTCTCTTTCAGCGCCCTGACTGGTGCCCCTCCTCTTGTACTCAAGCCTCACCCCTCCACAAGAACCCGTCCTTGGTCTGGCAGGGAGTGGGGGGCAGGGGAGGGGGTTCCTTTCTAATCTCTCTCTCTTTCTAGTTCCTTCATCACTGAGTCCTGTCTGACTCTTTGTGACCCCATGGACCACACTCTTCTGTCATGCAATTTTCCTAGTGAGAATGCTGGAGCAGGGTTGCCATTTCATGGATAATCCCATATCGGAGCTTCTCAAACTGTACTAAATGCATCTTTCTCTCCTCACCTACTAGATGGTAGACTCTTTGAGGGTAGGAGCCATGATGACATCTTTGTCCTTTCTTGAGCTCAATATGGAAGTTCATTTAGTGAATACCAGTAAGTGGAGAATTTTGCGATTCTTCATTTTGCGATTCTGTGAATGTCCAAGGCGCTTGCCTTTGCCTGAAGTTTGGCTTCACCGACAACCTGATGACTTTCTCCACAGGCCTGGCCCACCCACTGCACACAGCTGTGTGCTTATCTATGGAAGCTAGCTCGTTTGGTTTGCTACCATGCCACCACTAGAACTATTGTGCTCCTTCTCTCCAAGCAACTTTTCTGATTTCTTCAGATGTGATAGATCCTCTACAGCTCGGTCAATTTGTGCTTGAAAATTATGCTTTGCTCACCTATTTCGGGTGCTTCTCAGATGGCACCAGTGGTGGTCGGGGGGCGGGGGGGGAAAGGACCACTTGCCAGTACAGGAGACCCACAAGACATGGGTTAGATTCCTAGGTCAGGAAGACCCCTAGAAGAGGGCATGGCAACCCACTGCAGTATTCTTGCCTACAGAATCCCATGGACAGAGGAGCCTGGTGGGCACAACTGAAGCGACTTAGCATGCAGGCATGCACCTATTTTGGAGACAGTAAAACAGATATTGCATTCTGCTGATACTCAAGGGGCTTATACACAGTTTTGTGGAAGATAGGTAATTTACATGTAAAAGTATAAAGTCCAAATGAGGGTAACAGTATTGTGAAAAATAATTTTAGGCTTACGTACTACTTTAAAATTTAAAAGAAAGTTCACGTGTATCATCTTGTTCAATACTAACCATCTTTACAAGATACTAGGTCTACCTAAAATAGGTGTACTTCGTAAAGTAAACATGAAATTCACTGACTAAATATGTCGAGTTTCATTCCTATTTTGCAAAAGAAGAAACAGGCTCATGGAAATTATTTAGACCACACAGATCCCTGGAACCAGAGACAGGACTGGAAGCAAAGACTGCAGGCTTCAGTCTACTCCCCCCTTTTACTTTGCCACTGTCCTGAGAATGTGTTAGGACCACGATGGTAGTGAGTTTATCTGATGTGTCTTCTTATGCTTCTGTGTCCACTCTCCCAAGAAAGCCCTCCTCTCCAAATCCTTCATTGATAATTATCTTAGAAAACTGAGGATCACCGCTGCTTCATCATCAAAAGAGCAGACCAGAATTGAAATCATTTCCCTCTTATTCTTTCTTGTTAAAACCCTGGACTCTGTCAGCACACAGTCAAAACGTAGACTAGGCAGAGGATTTTAGATATTGTGTGTGTGTGTTTAAAGACTCTTGAAAGATTTTGTATAATATTTTCATCATAGTCTATATGTATACACACACACATATACATGTGAGAGTGAAAGTGTTAGTCGCTCGGTCATGTCCAGCTCTTTGCTACCTCATGGACTGTAGCCCACCAGGCTCCTCTGTCCATGAAATTCTCCAGGCCAGAATACTGGAGTGGGTTGTCATTTCCTTCTGCAGGGGAGCTTCCCAACCCAGGGATCCAACTCGGGAATCCTGCATTGCAGGCAGATTCTTTACCATCTGAGCCGCCAGGGGTGGCCCATGTAATTTGCTCCCCCTGTAAGAACAAATATTAGCCTGAGTACTAAGAGTACAGAATTTTAAGTTACTAACTTTGGCCCATCCCAACGACTACTGCATCATCGCTGCGTCACCATCCCATCACCCTCCTCCTTCTCCTGTTTAGCATACTTAACACTCAGGGAGCTACTTACTATGTGCCAAGCACACACAGTTCTCTTTTTTCCTTTAACTTAATCCTTGTAACAACCCTACCAGGTTGGCATTTCTGTTCCATTTTATGGTTGAGAAAACTGAATCCTAATGAGTTTAAGTAATTTTCCTAAGGTCAGGCAGCAGGACAGTTATTTAGTAGCTAAAACTCTGGTCAATCTGTCCTACTTCAAGCATAAAAGATGCAAAGCATATTAAAGAAGGTTGTAAGCTCTTCAAGGGCAGAGACTTACGGATCCTCCTATTGTGTGCTTTCAAAACGCCCTGTACTTTTTTTTTTTTTGTAGAACTTATCACAACTTATAATTATGTACCTATTTTTGTGGTCATTTGTTTAATGCCCTTCTTCCTGCTATGCTGTTCCTTCAATGAGAACAAGAACTGCTCCTGTTTTGCTCACTTTTATTTGTCCAGCACTTAGAAGAGTGCCTAATACGTGGTAGGTACTCTATAAATAGCTGTTGAATAGAACAATTTCCTCGGGCCTCCTTGTCCAAGAGGCTTCATTGAAAATTTCTTTAGTACTCTTAAATAGTTTAGGACTTAACGTAAACACCTACAGAGCTCATTTCTAGCAGAAGAATAAAGTGTACTAGACTCTGACCTGCCCTCCTGTCTTAATCTTATGCTTAGCAGCAGTCATCTTAGGCGGTGCCCTCAAATAACTGCTACACTTAACTGCTATCGATACACCCTTAAAGTGAACTCATGTCATTTCCACAGCAGCTGTCTTTTAACTGCATGTTTGATATGACTGAAGCAGATGAACTTTCATAAGATACAGGCACTACTATGAATTTTGAAAGCATAAATTACACATACCTACAGAGCAGCCTATATATTTTGAAAATTATGTTTTAAATGCCAAAAAAAAGCCCTTGTTTTTTCCTAGATAAGTTTTCAGATAAGCCATTTCTCTCTGTGGCCCAACAGCTTAACCAAAACTCAATTCTTTGAACATTATTTTCATCCAAAGAAATTTTTACAAAAAAAAGAGGAGGGAGAATAAAGAAAGGTTTTATGTAGGCAGAACAACTAATAAGTATTATGTCAGCCTAGCCACTAGGCCAGTGTTTTAAGAGGGATAAGATGCATCTATATTATGATATCCCTCTGAATCTCCCACCACAGAGAGGAAATTCTGGGGGCAGTTATTGATAAAGAATAAGTTCAAGATACTTGCTCCTTGGAAGAAAAGAAATCACCAACCTAGACATTATTAAAAAGCAGAGACATTACTTTACCAACACAGGTCCATCTAGTAAAAGCTGTGGTTTTTCCAGTAGTCATCTATGGATGTGAGAGTTGGACTATAAAGAAAGCTGAGTGCCAAAGAATTCATGCTATTGAACTGTGGTGTTGGAGAAGACTGTTGAGAGTCCCTTGGATAGCAAGGAGATCTAACCGTAAATCTTAAAGGAAATCAGTCCTGAATATTCATTAGAAGGACTGATGCTGAAGCTGAAACTCCAATACTTTGGCCATCTGATGCGAAGAACTGACTCACTGGAAAAGACCCTGATGCTGGGAAAGATTGAAGGCAGGAGGAGAAGGGGACGACAGTGGATGAGATAGCTGGGTGGCATCACCAATGCGATGGATTTGAGTTTGAGTAGGGTCCAGGTATTGGTGATGGACAGGGAGGCCTGGAGTGCTGCAGTCTATGGGTTCATGAAGAGTCAGAACAACTGTGTGACTGAACTGAAGTTTAAGGTCATTGCATGGTTAGAGGTCAGAGCTTAAATTTGACTCAGCTTGAGTCCAGGTTTTTTCCTCTGTATCAGTGGTTCTCAAATCTTAGTGTTCATAAGAATTCCCTGAAGAGACTTTTAAATCACAAAATTATGAGCACCACCCTCAGAGTTTTTGACACAGTGAGGGAGAGTCTGATCATTTGCGTTTTTCGCAAGTCCGTGGTTTTGCTAGTCCAAGGACCATATTTTAAAAACCATCATTTTCACAACACAGGTGTAGCACCCTTTTGTGATGTAACACATAACATGACCAATTATTTTGGGATTCTAATGAAAAACCCAGTGATCAAGCTTATTATCTAATATAACACTTTTTCCTATTGGTCAATGATACATATTTAGAGGCTCACGGATCAAGTCTGCGACATTTGAATTTTTACAGTGAAGTGTCTTTTGCTAGGTCTGATATTGTGATTATTATCAATCAGATACGTCAACTCACTTGATTCTTATAACAAACCTATGATTTAGTAAGGGCAGGTATTGTTATCTTCATTTTACAGACAGGAAATCTAAGACCCAGAGACTGTAAGTGAAAATATAGCTTATATCTCTAAAAATAATAGAGACGAACTTGAAATTCTTGTTCTATTTGAAGTCCAGAGATTTTTTTCACTAGATTTTCCAGAGAAGCACTGTCTTCTCATTTGAATCATTTCAAGATTAGTCTTTCATTTTTTAAAAAATGGGCAATGTAAGTCATAGAACTTGTTATATATTTTATGTGTCTTAGTATAAGCTTTATATATTAACAAGAAAGTGGACATTCTTTCCCACCCTATTTTTTTCCCAGAGTATGCAGTGCTATAAAATAAAGTTCTCAGTCTTTTTTTTTTTTTTTTTAACATCTAATATTTCACCATTCTCATTTTTCCAGAAGATATGTTTTATTGGTAGGAACAGATGGCACAGTTGATTGTTAATAGGGCACGGAGATAATTGTTAGTAGGTTAACATTTAAAACTCAGTTCATTTGGGAGTCATCCAAAAACTGCCACATAGTGGCACAACTATTCAGGGCATGTGGGCAAGAGATCGTGTGCAGTCAGTCTGTATTCCAGGACGACACACGTATTACCTCCCTCACATTTTGCACTGAAGATCAAGTGAAACGAGGTGTTGACAACACCAAGCAGTTTTTAAACCTCCTCTGCGTTCTCTCGCAGCCAATCGGTTGTCTATTTCTGTTTGTTTTACCTCCATAATATTTTTTGCATCCTTTCCATTCCCACTATCACCACCCTCAATCAAGCCTTCATTGGCTTCAGCCAAGTCTTTTGTGCTAGACTCCCAACTGTTTTTATTTCCTCCAAACTCTATTCTTTCTGATCCCCCTTACACTTTGCTGTGTGATTACAGCTGCTGCTGCTGCTGCTGCATCACTTCAGTCGTGTCCGACTCTGTGCGACCCCACAGACGGCAGCCCACCAGGCTCCCCCGTCCCTGGGATTCTCCAGGCAAGAACACTGGAGTGCGTTGCCATTTCCTCCTCCAATGCATGAAAAGTGAAAAGTGAAAGTGAAGTCGCTCAGTCCTGTCCGACTCTTAGCAACCCCATGGACTGCAGCCCACCAGGCTCCTCCGTCCATGGGATTCTCCAGGCAAGAGTACTGGAGTGGGGTGCCATTGCCCTCTCCAGTGATTACAGCAAATGATCTGAAAACAGATATGATCAGGCACTGTCAGCTTGGAATCCTTCAATGTGTGTGCATGCTCAGTCACTACAGTTGTGTCTGACTTTGTGTGACCCCATGGACCATAGCCCATCAGGCTCTTCTGTCTGTGGGATTCTTCAGCCAGGGATCCTGGAGTGGCTTGCCATGCCCCTCCTCCAGGGGACCTTCCCTACCCAGGGATCACACCTCTTGCATTGCAGGTGGATTCTTTACCGCTGAGCCACCAGGGAAGCCAAATCCTTCAATGACTCTCATTTAATTACACAATAAAATTTAAATAGTTGGGTGTTCGAACCTTTCCACCCTCCCTTCTACTTTTCAATCTATTCCTCAGTCATGTAATTCAGGTGTCTGTCCTATACTCCAGTCAGGACCATTGCCTTGCCTTCCCCCATGTGCTTTTGCACCTCCCTGACCTCCGCAACTTGGTCTTCTGTTGAAAATGTCCTTGATGATTCACAGTTCCTATTCCAACATGCCTTCATCCTCTTCCTTCTTCAAGGCTCAGGTCCAAAGGCACCTCTTCTGTTAATAACTTCTTCAGTGTTCTCAGAGGAAGTGATCTTTTGAATTTTTATTGTATTATGCATGCATCCCTTATTTTTCCCATCCCACTTACTTTTGCCTCAGTCCAGTCCTCCAAATATAAAGTTTTAACATCCTTTCCTGTGTTTATATCCTTTATTGATTTCCCATCACCCTGAGGCAGAAGAGCAAAATCCCTGATGTAGTTTTTAGCATTCTACGCAATATGGTTTTGCTGTGGGTGTCATAACAACACACGATCCTACTTTCTAGTCTAACTTCCCCCTTGCTGCTCTCACCCATCCTGGTCTTCTTTTAATCTTTTAGTGAGAAAGGCCTTTCCTGTCTCAGGGCATGCTGTTCCCTCTACCTTGGCTCCCTCTCCCCATTTCCACCCCTCCTTTACCTAGTTCAATTTTTACTCACTCTTTTGAGTTCAACTCAAATACCACCTCTTTGAAGAAGCTTCTCTTCTTGCCGAGGTAAAGCAAGCACCCCTCACACAATTTTTCACTGAAGCACACACTTCACATTTGTCCTCAGTTGGTCTGTAATTTCTATAAGGACAGGCTCTTGCATTTGTCTTACTTCCTACTGGATCCACATTTTCTAATACAGAGACTGGATGTGCAGGTATTGGCAAGTATTTGTTAAATGACTTTAATATAAATACAGAGGACACAAATTAGATACATATTTATTAAATAATTAAAATTTGCTTTTGCTTGATCTTCTCTTTACCAGGTTGTAAACTCCTTGATTCAATGGCACCCCACTCCAGTACTCTTGCCTGGCAAATCCCATGGACAGAGGAGCCTGGTAGGCTGCAGTCCATGGGGTCTCTAAGAGTTGGACACGACTGAGCAACTTCACTTTCACTTTTCACTTTCATGCATTGGAGGAGGAAATGGCAACGCACTCCAGTGTTCTTGCCTGGAGAATCCCAGGGACAGGGGAGCCTGGTGGGCTGCCGTCTATGGGGTCGCACAGAGTCGGACACGACTGAAGCCACTTAGCAGCAGCAGCAAACTCCTTGATATAATTTTGAACTCCCAACGACCCAAATCTTTAGAGCTAGGAAATGCAAAGGAAATACAGGCTGAACAAGAGAACAAACCAATGAAAGAAACAATGAGCAAATGGACACATCGATGAAAACTTAAGTAGCAATCTAACTTTTCACATACTTTCAAATCTTCACATCTTTTAAAATCTTTTAACATTTCTAGATACAAAAAATAACCAAATGTTGCCATTCACATTTTATAGACCAAATGGTTTGGTGTTTACCCAGTGCTAATGTTTATTGAGGGGAAAAGAAAGCAGGAAGGAAACAGAAATACTATTATACTGTGGACAAGATGAGGTATTGATATATTATGCCCAAATTCAGAGGCTCCTTTATTCTTGTAACAATGCTTGATGTGTGTGGGGCGTTGTTGGGAGTGGGGTAGAGAACAGAGATTTACAAATGGGAACAACAAAGGACAAAATGGATGAGCAAAGTCCTCGGAAGAAACAATTGTTTCAGTATGTCTCAGTTACAAAAGGAAATCTAACAGTTTCTCTGTTTGATGTTGGCAAGTTTCAGTTTAGTGAGATCAGGAATGAATGACCTGTAGCCCAGTGTCTTCAACAGCCAGGCTGTAACACTTTCACCCTACTTCCTCTCCTGCATGTCAATCAGCCCCTGGGAGACCAGGACACACACACTTGCAGACCCTTCACTTTCTATTATCTCCGCTTGACACGCTCTGTGTGCAACCTTGTAAGAATCGCTTCTGCTTTCTGTAAAATCAAGTGTCTAGTCTGGTCTCTAGGGTTCCTCTCATGTCAAATATCCTATGACGGTATGTCTTTCTGTGTTGTAAGTTTTGGTCCTTGGCTGCTGGGGCCTTGATTTCATTCATTCAGTGTTTACCATCTACTATATTGCCGCCAATGCAGGAGATGTGGGTTCAATCGCCGATTTGGGAAGATTCCCTGGAGAAGGAAATGGCAACCCACTCCAGTATTCTTGCCTGGAGAATCCCATGGACTGAGGAGCCTGGCGGGCTACAGTCCATGCAGTTCAAGAAGATCAGACAGGACTTAGTGACTAAGCACACACACACTTACACACACACACACCAGGGGATGTCCTGAGTGCAAGGGATATAAGGTAAAATAGTGACCTTAAGTGACAAAAGTTTTGCCCTCAGAGAGCTACCTTCTACTGCGAGGAGATAGAAGACAAGATAAATAAAATATGTGGTATGATAGATACTAGAGAGAACTAAGGAGAAAAAAAAAAAAAATCCAGGAAGGAAGACTGGGAATTTGATGAAGGTACTAGTGAACATCTAGACAGAGAAGGTTTCACTCAGTGACACTGAAGGAAAGATTCAATCCTGTTTCCTCATTTTTTGCCCTTGACTCCTTGCAGCTGCTTATGACTTCCTTTGGCTGCATCTTGTGGGCCTCTTGCTTCTTTTCCTTAGATTAGATGCTTTTGTTCATCTCCTTTGCTATAGCCTTGGCTCCATCCCCACTGGCTCTTGCCAGGACCCTGAGTAATGGCCTCCTTCTTGGTCTCACTTGCTACCACCACGCTCCATCTTATCCTCTCTTCCGCCAAGAGTGTTATCTTCCTTGTAATCAACTCGAGTACACTTGCTTTTGGAAAATCCCCCATATACTTCCCTCATTGATCTCTGAGAACACCCAACCCCAGCCCCATGCAGTCACCACACTTAACCCCTTATTTTCCCTGAACGTGTCCATTCCATATCCACACACAAAGCCAGTTCCCTCTGCCCAGTCTGCCCATCTCCCACCTCTCCACCTGTCCTTCAAGGTTCTGTTCAAAGACTGCTTCCTCTGGGACATGGTCCTAACTTGCTCTGGATGGGATCGGCTTCTAACTGCTCAGCATGCCCTGTACCTTGCACATACCTGAAAGGTGTGAAAGTGAAGTCGCTCAGTTGTGTCCGACTCTTTTGCGACCTCATGGACTGTAGCCTGCCAGGCTTCTCTGTCCATGGAGTTTCCAGGCAAGAATACTGGAGTGGTTTGACATTTCCTTCTCCAGGGGATCTTCCTGACCCAGGGATTGAACCCGCATCTCCTGCATTGGCAGGTGGATTCTTTACATCCGAGCCACCAGGGAAGCCCTGTACATACTTATTTGCTGCATTTATCAAAATTGTGATTTTCCATTTTCCTGTTCCTAGAGCTCTTTCCCGAGAGTGTCCCTTACTCTTGCTTACTTTGCATTCAGTACATCCTCAATGAAACTGATGAGGACAGAGAGACAGATAGGAGGGGAGAGGCTGGGCAAGGGAAACGAGGCTGTTAGTCAATCGTAGAAGATGGGCAGCTAGGAGATAGGAGAAATCACTGCTTCCTGAAAGCTGTGGATTAGAAGAGACCCCATAGTCTCCCGAATTCTAAAACTCGAGGCTTCAGCATTAACCTTCCTTCTCTTATTCCGGCTCCGCCCTTTTGCCCCAGTTCTTATAACTGGCCTTCTGCAACTCAGCTCCCACCTGGTGGCCCAGTTCTGAGAACTCGCCTTCTGTCTTGCTCCTCTCTGCCTGCATCTCCCTTTTGGAGACCTGCCTAATATGTCAGGTTGGCCAAGCCTGGAACTGGGTCTTGCTCCTGTTTATTTCCCTCCTCTTTCTCCCTTTTTAATCTCTGCCCTGCGCATGAACCCAGGCAGGTGGCCAGGACCCTGCTAATCCCTGACAGACTTCCACGACTCTGACTCCTGAGCGTTACATGCTGCCGGGTTCCCTCCTTGCCTTTTACTGTCTGCCTGCTGGGACCACAATCCCCCCTATCCCCCTTGCCATCTGACTATTTAGATGACCACCTGCTCTCTAAGACTATATACCCTTTGGATTCTGTGCCTTGCCTTTTCAACTGGCATGCTTCCCCGGAACCTCTGGACCTAGGTTAGGTTATTTCTCCCTTTATTCCCTTCTGCTTCTAGATCCTGGGGCCAGCCAGGCTTGCCTTGCTTCCTGCCCTTCTCTGTAGGACCAGGCATACCTAAAAGTGTAAGATGCTCCTGGGTCTATCAAGTCTACTGTAAGATATCTAATAGTATTTGAATTCTAGAGAGCTCTATTTAACTCTAGTCTAACACATTGATTTTACAGATGAGGACACTGAAGCCCAAATGGGGAAGTGACTTTCCCAGGGCTGTACAGATAGCCTGTGGCCAAACCACCAAAGTCCAAGTTTCCTGTCTCACTGTCAAGAAGTATTCTTTTCATTGCATCTTTGCAGGCTTGCTTTTCACAAATCCGAGTTCTGTAAAGCAAGGTCCACAGAAGCACATTCAAGTATCCTGAAGGAGGTGCTAGCCTGCACTCAGCACCTTTAAAGCTAAACAGATGAAACCTGATTCATCTCCTTCAAGGTCACAGAGGGCTTCCCAGGCGGCACTAGTGGTAAAGAACTCGCCTGCCAATGCAGGAGACTTAAGAGACACAGGTTCTATTCCTGGGTTGGGAACATCTCCTGGAAGAGGGCATGGCAACCCACTCCAGTATTCATGCCTGGAGAACCCCATGGACAGAGGAGCCTGCTGGGCTACGGTCTACTGAGTCACAAAGAGTTGGACACCACTGAATAAACTTAGCACACATCACGCAAGGACACAGAAGTGTCAATGTGTAAAGAACCTGGAAGTGACAACAGTTTTAATTAATCCTAAATAGAATTTAGCATTTCTGCATTTTTCTCCTGGGTGTCAGTGATCTTGGAGAAAACAGTCTAGGGATCAGAGCAATGAATCCAATTAAGAAAAGAAATCAGAAAATGGAAAATAAAAAATCATCTAGCGGGACATAAATGGCATTCTGCAGGAGACATTCGTGAGACCAGTGCCTTTAGAAACAATTTAATCAGTGGCCTAGAAGAAGACATGGGACATATGTCAAATGTACCTGTCTAGTCAAGTGACAAGTGGCACATAATTAAGACAATTGACCAGCTTTATGGGGGGATTCAAGGATGCATTAAACTGGGGCTTCATGGCAAGTTTAAAATCAAGTGGGAGGAGATGTTGGTAGCACAAACAAGAATAATTCAAGGCATGAGGTAAGTGTGGGCTAAAAAAGAATGCAGTGGAATTGTTGCAGAAACAGTGACTTCTCCCACCAAAGCGGACTCACAAGTACACTATGGGAGCAAGGGCCTTTGGGATCTCAGCGGGAGCTGACCTAAAGGGCCAAACTGAATCCCTGGGAGTTATCTGGATGCCACGCTTGTTTTGCCTCCCAGACAGGCAATCATCATTTGTCAATTTCAATGCCTAAATTACCTTTCAGACCTGCTTTTTCCCTGTGTCAACACCTTAGTTCAGGGCCTCATCATTTCTCAGTAGATGTCTGAAGTAAGGCCCTGGCTGATCTTAAGTCTGTAGTCTCACCTTCTTTCAATTCATCCCCCAGGCTGCTGACAGAATGATCTCACTGCTAACCTGATCACATCACTCCGGAGTTTTTAAAATCCTCCGATGACTCACCATATGTAAGTTTCTCTGATCCAGCCCTTGTTTTCCGCTCAGGTCCTTCTCCTTCCTTTCCTTGCACATTATGTCCCAGTAATATTAAATTGTCTGCACTTCCCCTTAAAAAAAAAAAAAAGCCTTTCTCTCTTTATACGTCCATGAGTCTTCCCTGAGTCCTTCTCCAGACTGCATGGTTCACAGAAGAGCCACTCAGCAACCCGGAGGAATCATGTTCCCTGCAGGACCTAGAAGGGCCTTTTATGTCAGGGGTTCTTTCTCCTCAACAGAATTTTCCTGGCAACATCACTCCACCCTAATCATATCAAGCGTAGAACCTTAACCATTTTTTGCCACCCTTTGGTTGAAGCCTTTCCATCAAGTAAGAGTAAAATTGTTTATGGAATTGAGGGCCGGTTAAATGGAAGTGAGAAAGATGATTTTAAAAAAGCAAAGTAACATTCCCTAAGTACATACAATGTGATTCATGCATGACACTATTTTCTCTTATTTCTCCTGCGTTGCCAGGTGGGTTCTTTACCACTAGTGCCACCCAGCCAGCCCTCATTTCTATGCATACTACATTTAATCTTTATAACAAATAGGCAATCTTTGTTTCATTTTAAAGATAAGGAAAATAAGGCTTATACAAACTGATTACTTTTGCAGTATCACTCAGTGAGGATGGAGTAAAGATCCCCAATCCAAATCGCTTCTCTTCCTTCCTCCTTATCAGTGCCAGCATGGCAACCATACCTCCAAATTGCTTTCTGAATCATTCCAGGCAAACACGTTGAATTGAGCTTCAGTTTAATCAACTTTGTCCCCTGCTTCCCTGAAAATGTACCTACTCTAGGTGTGTTCCCCCTCCTCCCTCGCCTCACCAGGAAGTCCAGAAGCAGAGACAGAGTGCACATCTAATGAGCAGATCCCAGTTTTTCCTTTCTGAACAAGAAGGCGAATTATGAACTTTTACAACTTAAAGTAACTTGAGAGGCTATTTAACGTAATGCTATCTTTTTAGAGAATGGAAAACTGGGTCCACAACAATCATGCAGAACATGAGTAGGAGACACTGGATTGGAAATTCCCAGGCAAGAGTTGCTCATTTCCTGAGCCCTAACGGTTGAGCATGCTTCCATATAGCTTCTAATAACACACACACACACACACACACACACACACACACAAAGAACCTGTGGAGTGGGGATTGTTATCTGTTTCACAGATGGAGACAGGAAGCCTGAGAGAGGTGACTTAAGTCACACAGCTGGTTATGGGTGGTACATTGGGGATTCAAACCCAGGTCTACACCAACTGCTGGCTTCAAACCCCACTCATGAACATTGCAAGTTCCATTTTCAAACATCCAGGTACAAAAAGGCAGGGCTTTAGCCAGATGCTACAGCCTTGGGACTGAAAAGTCATCCAGTCCATTTAGGTGGATCCTTTGGCAGCTCACTCAAAACAAGATAGAAAACATGGAATAATGACTCCACTATATGAATAGTCATTTCCTTTAAACACTTAAAACTTTAAGGATTTTTTTTTTTTCAGTTAAGAGCTTATATATATATTAAAGTTCTTAGAATATTGTTGCCTATTATTTTACTTAGAGAAAACCATTTTCTTGTGTGTTTGTACTTAAAAATAGTGAGTGCATGCTAAATCACTTCACTCGTGTCTGACTCTTTGAGACCCTATGGACTGCAGCCCGACAGGCTCCTCTGTCCATGGGGATTCTCCAGGCAAGAATACTGGAGTGAGTTGCCATGCCGTCCTCCAGGGCATCTTCCCAACCCAGGGATTGAACCCACATCTCTACCATCTTCTGTATTGGCAGGCAGGTTCTTAACCATTAAGCACCACCTTGGAAGCCCCTAAACAGCGAGTACTGATTTATAAAAACAAAAACCAAACACATACCCTTGTCCCATATACCTATGAAAACCAGAGCAATGCCATAAAAAGGCAGAAACAGCTCTTCAATAATGAAGGGTAGAACTGCAGCATGTAGGAAAATAAAATATTGGCAGACCTCTGGATGCAGAAATAAGACCCTATTAAAGACTGCTGACTTTTATTTCTATCATTTAGAAAACTCCAAGGGCAAAAACAAAAACCTAAAATGCTGATTCTAAAAATCCTTGACAAAATACCCGTTTAGAAATTAATATTTATCACATTTTCAATGTGCCTGACACAACAGCTCCTTATATGCTGGTGTTTATGAATACAAATTTGCTGGCTCTGTGAACACACACTATCTTTTCAGAAAATAAGAAGGTAGGCAGGTGCCTTCTTACTTATGATTACTAGAGTTAGAAACCCACCAAGAACGGACAGCAACATTTATGACAAATGAAGGTGAAATCAATGGGCCACATAGATCTGAGTCATACACTGATTCACTTAATTATAATGAGAAAATAGACAATGCTTTTTACCATTTAAGACAATTTAGAAAATATCTGTGAAGTGTTTGGTCATTCATTCTTAATAAAAGGTGGATGGATGTTGGACGTGGGGTTAATGAGGGGCAGAGAGTATAAGATCACATCCAATGGCTCTAAACTAAGCGTCCATAGTATCACAAAGCACTATCACATTTCAAATGTCATTATTATGACACAACTGTTTCTTAATATATCACTTACATAAGTTTAAAAGCTCCGGTAAATAACAATGAACAAACTCTAGACTGCCTTTAATTCTTACTACAGTTTTTAGAAGGTTTCCCAGGTGGCACAGTGATTAAAAAAAAAAATCCACCTGCCAATGCAGGAGAAGTAAGAGATGCAGGTTTGATCCCTGGGTGGGGAAGATCCCCTGGAGTAGGAAATGGCAACACACGGACAGAGGACCCTGGTGGGCTACAGTCCACGGAGCCACAGAGAGTTGGACGTGACTGAGTACACACAAACACACACACACACAAACACACACACACAAACACACACACACACACACTCTCTCTCTCTCACTCAAAGATTTTGGAGACACTTCTGAAGACATTTTATTCTGGCCAAGTCATTTTTGTACTTTTTAGTCAACATACCCTGAAAATGCCAGATACTATGTACTTGAACTTGTAATCTATTAAGACAAGTAGAATTTCCAGGGCATTGACAACAAGTTTATACGTAAGTGCCAGAATGGAGGAGGGTGTGAATTCCTGCTTCTGCTGTAGTTGGGCTCAGCAAACATCTGTCCCATGACATGTGGTGATAATATTTATGATTGCAATGGTGATGGTAATAGTTTTGATGAAGCTAGTGATGATATCACCATTAATTCAGACTTTACTACCCATGAGACATTGCATTGTGAGTTAAATGCCTATTGAATTCTTAGAATAACCTAGAGAAATAATTATGATTAATCTTCATTTTAGATGAAGCAATCTAGGCTGCTGAAGTTAAGAGAATACCCCAAGGTAGCACAGCCACTAACTGACAAAGTTAGGAGAAAAGAAAAAAAGAGCCCAGCTCAACAAAAACAAAACAAAGAATGCTTTATACTGTCTTCAGCCCACGTGATGGAGCTAAGCAACAGCCATCCTTCCAAGCTGACGGCTCCGAGTTTGCTCCACTGCCAGCTCAAGTACTGCCCCAGGAAAGACCCCATGGTTTTAAGCTTTAATTTCCAGCTATTCTCCTATAGCCCAGTTCCCAGGACTTACTCAAGTGTACGTACTAAGTCGCTTCAGTCGTATCTGACTCTTTGTGATCTTATGGACTACAGCCTGCCAGGCTCCTCTGTCCTTGGGATTTCTCAGGCAAGAATACTGGAGTGGGTTGCCATGCCCCCACTTCAGGGGATCTTCCTGACCCAGGGATCACACCCAAGTCTCCTGTGGTTTCTGCATCAGATTCTTTACTGCTGAGCCACCAGGGAAGCCCTTACTCTACTGGCCTCTATTCTAAACACTGGCATTCTATGCCAGAATCACAGCCCAGCAGGTGAGGTCTACAGAAGACGCCCAAGATAATAACTTGTGGAACTCACACTCCTCTATGATTCTTCCCAGACTAGGCTGTTTGAAGACTAAAAATAAGTCTTTGAATCTCCACTAACTGACACAGCGGCTGACCCCGAATCATGACGAATGAATGCCTTTATCAGGCCCAGAGGCCAGTGCCTCATTAACTGGATCCACCTCCTGCTGCCAGATGTCTCTGCCCTGGACCCACTCTTCCATGTAGGGCCCTCAGGCCCAGCTCAGTCCTCTGCCTCTACTTACCCATAATCATCACACCTCTACCTGGGTCTGCAGACATGAAATGAGGACAGCAGGACATGGAGTAAATGGAACTACTAGGCCCACAGTGATACTTCACTGGTGTCTTAAGGAACAGTAAAGAGCCTTCCAGAAGAAAAAAAGAGGCATAAACAAAGGCAGAAGAGTTCTAGATATGGTATATTGTGAAGAATGTCACCAGCCCAGTAAGATTAACCAAAGAGGAAGTGAAGTTTTGTGGTAGCACGTGGATAGACACCATGGAGTTCTGGAAATGCAATGCACCCTCACTATTACACTCACCCCAAGACACATGAAGCCTTCATAAGAATATGCGATAGACACGGTCAAGCACAATCCACTGTTCTCAGGTTTGTGTTTTGAGAAGCCTCCACAGTTGGTAAACTCCCTGCAGGGTTCATTCACAGGTTTTCTGAACACACTCAATCAATACCTGCTGTCATCAGCTCTCAAATGGGGCACTCCCTGAAAATAAGGAAGGAATATGATTATCTCTGATGAGGGCAGCTCAGTGAACCTTCCCTCTGCACTTATTCATCCTTCTCCCTGACAGATATGGTAATGCCGAAGGTTTTTACCCTTCCGTATAATCATCAGCTCAGACATTCTGACTCCTCCAGGGGAAAACTAGCCGAGAGCCTGCTGGGAACCTTCAATATCATTCAATGGTATAAAACATCTATTACATGCGAGTCCTCTTTATCATGGCATCAACACTAAGTTTAAAAGCAAACCCTGGCCAGTTCGAAGAGAACACCTCTCTCTCACACATGCAGACAACATCACATGCAATTCCTATTATATTCTTTAGTTTTTCCACCCTTATTTAAAACTTCTAGAGAGATCGTGCTCTGACCTAACTTCCCTGGGCCTCCATTTCCTCATCTGTGACACAAAAATACCAACATTTACCTTCCCAGGTAGCGCTAGTGGTAAAGAACCCGCCTGCCAATGCAGGAGACATAAGAGATGTGGGTTCCATCTCTGGGTCGAGAAGGTTCCCTGGAGGAAGGCATGGTAACCCACTCCAAAGTTCTTGCCTGGAGAATCCCATGGACAGAGGAGTCTGGTAGGCTACAGTCCAGAGGGTCGTAAAGAGTCAGACACAACTGAAATGACTTAACACGCGTGCACTAGCAGGGGTCCCCGACCTCTGGGATCTATTGCCTGATGATCTGAGGTGGAGCTGATGTAATAATAATAGAAGTAGAAATAAAGTGCGCAATTAAGTGTAATATGCTTGAATCATCCTGAAACCATCTTCCTGCTGTGCTCTGTGGAAAAATTATCTTCCACAAAAACAGCTCCTGGTGCCAAAAAGGTAAGGAACCACTTACAGGACTCTGGTGAGGATTATACAGGTGGATGGATCCAAAGTGCTTCACATAAGACCTGGGAAACATTTACTCATTATTTTATTGTGATCATCATCATTAATAAAATACTCAGTGCAGCTTAACTATTTGCTCATCTCAACTCACAAAATTCTGTAAGGCAGGTGGGTGAATCTGAAATTTCTATTTTGACCATTGCTGCACAATCCCAAAAAGAAATGACTTATTCCCTACTTTATCCTCTATAGGGTTCTGATAAACAAATTGAGGCACAGATTTGGACTAACTGACTGATACGTATGATAAAAGCCATTCTATTTGATTTATTTTGAAATGGGTCAGCATTATATATGGACTCAAATTTTGACTCCCAAGATTTAATCTGAAAAGCTTAGGAGAGTCGCCTTGGCTGGCTCCGCTTAAAGGACATTTCCAAATGCAGTATATAATCAAGACTGACCTATTCAACGACACTTGGAGAAAATGAAACAGGAATAAAACTGTCTTAAGACTATGCAACTATTTATAAATAATCTCCCTGACTCAGGATGCGCCTGGACAGTAGCTTCTACCATTTCTAGGTTTTAATGCCTTGATTAATTATGGGGTGATGTTTAATTATGTATTTTATTATACATAACAAACATAAATTACCTAGCTGATTGTTCATAATTCTCCTAAAAATTTGTATCATTTATCCTTGAAAGTGAAAGGCCTTTTTCAGGATGGATGAAGCTGTTTGGAGAATAGACTATGGGTGAAATTAATGGTCCCTACATCAATCATTTATTTTAGGAAAATATTAAGGTCATCCTCCATTTTAAGAGGTCTCTGAATTTCGTTTGCAAGGTCTGATAGCTGAATTTCAATATGCAAAGTGGAAGATTATACACTTTGCACCACTCTCTCCCTAAGGGCATACAGCTTTTATTTAATAAAGATGTTATATGAAGAAGCTTTATTATAGCACTGTTGCATACAAGAACTTGTCTTGGAATGGTACTTAGTAAGGACAGGTGGCTTGTCTCTTTGGGTAGAAGTAGGTATGTTGCTGCAGATGCCCGTGAATTTTTCCAGAGGTCAGAAGCTAAGGATCACAATGTTAAGTCTATAGATAACCATTCGCTGAACACACCTTCTGGAACCCAAATACTGTGTTAAAAACATATTATTCTATTTTATAAACATGAATCAAGTACAAGACACCATGAAGAAGTTCTACATTCATTTTATACAATCTTCATATTATGTTCTCCCATTTGAGAGATGAAGATGAAGCATCTTGCTAAAATTCCACAACTAGAAATGACCAGCAAACTCAGAGGCCAAGCTCTTTCATTATTAATGAGTGTGCATTATCCCATGGGAACATTAGGATTAGGACCCATGATCTCAAGGTGAGGACTTAGAGCAGGTTCAAGCACAGGGCTGCTTCTGAACCTGCAGGTTTGACTCACTCTGACAGTCACAGTGGTGGTCAGTGGGTAAAACATTAAGACCAGATAGAATGGGCTTCATTCTGGCTTCACCAATCCTGTGAGGTTTTTCAGCTCACTTCACCACTCCAAAACTCAGTGTCTCATCTACAAAGCAGTGATCATTTCATACATATGTTGAGAGGATCAAATGAGTTAATAACATGTTGAATGCTTTGTGAAGCATATCATAAACCACCATCAATAAATGTTAGTTTTTACTGCTGTTTTCCCTCTCTCTGATCATTTTAATTAGCATTCTGAGTTTCAGAAAACCAAATGACCCTCTTCCATTTCTTTTGCTTTTTACATTAAATCTCAAATTTGAAATGTATAAGACCTGAAACACCAAACGTTCTTACAACCTCTTCTCCACTTTATGCCCTAGTCATGACAGCAATATCCCTTCTTTCTTGATCTCATCTCAGCACTCTTTGTTCTATGTTAGTCTCTCCAAGATACACATTGGAAATCAACCCCACATCCATTACTACTGGACAGATTAACAAGAGAAAAAGAAAGGCCACCATTAAGCATAAAGAGAAGAGGAACAAAAGAGCCTCTTGATGAAGGTGAAAGAGGAGAGTGAAAAAGCTGGCTTAAAACTCAACATTCAAAAAACTAATCATGGCACCCAGTCCCATCACTTCGTGGCAAATAGATGGGGAAAAATTACTAGTGACAGACTTCATTTTCTTGGACTCCAAAATCACTGTGGACAGTGACTGCAGCCATGAAATTAAAAGACACTTGCTCCCTGGAAGAAAAGCTGTGACAAACCTAGCTGGTATATTGAAAAGCAGAGATATCACTTTGCCAACAGAGGTCTGCGCACTCAAAGCTATGGTTTTTCCAATAGTCATGTATGAATGTGAGAGTTGGACCATAAAGAGGACTGAAAGCTGAAACATTGATGCTTTTGAACTGTGGTGCTGGAGAAGACTCTTGAAAGTACCTTCGACTGCAATGAGATCAAAGCAGTCAATCCTAAAGGAAATCAACCTTGAATATTCATTGGAAAGACTGATGCTGAAAGCAAAGCTCCAATACTTTGGCCACATGATGTGACTAGCTGATTCACTGGAAAAGACCCTGATGCTGGGGAAGACTGAAGGCAGGAGAAGAGGGTCACAGAGGATGAGATGGTTGGATGGCATCATCGGCTCAATGGACATGAGTTTGAGCAAACTCCAGGAGCTAGTGAAGGACAGAGGAGCCTAGTGTACTGCAGTCCATGGTGTTGCAAAGAGTTAGACACAACTGAGCAACTGAACAACAATAACAAGAAAAAAACCGTTCCCAACCAAGAGGAAACTACAGCTCACATTTTTGGGCTAAGCAAATCAGTATTTCAGTAGATGTTTGCTGTGGGATTTCTAGATATGCAGCAAAACCATTTCTCTTTTCTTTTTTCTAATTAAGGAAAAGAATGGAACTATCTCCTTCAAATAAAAGCATATGGAACACCAGTAACTAGTTGCGAAGAGCATGAGTTAGAGTGAAAGTCTACCAAGTTTGATAACTGGGAGCAAGGATGGTCTGAATTACTGACAACTCTGACTCGAATAATATTCTGTTCAACAGCAAGGCCCTCTCACCTAATGATTAAGAGCATATGGTCTGTGCTACGGCACCTGGGATTGGAAATCCCAGTCTCCCTTTAATTGGCCATGCCATCTTAGCCAAGTCACTTAACTTTTTGAACTCTGAGTTTTTGCATATAAAATAGGTATGTGAATACTTCTAACTCATGCACTTCTGCTGAGGATTCAATGAAATAATATAAAGCATCATTTTCTCACAGTCCCGACACACAGCATATGCTCAAAGGTTGCTGCTACTCTTATTACCATTACAATTATCATCCGTATCTTCTATCATCATCATAGTATTGCACATAGACAGAAATAACTGAAAAAAAAAACTCATAAAACTCAAAATATTGATCTCTGTGTGTCCTTGAGGAATGAGAATGGCTTGTTGACATATAAATTTGGATTCAGCTAAAACGACTGAGTGGCTACTGTGTGAAAAAGCCAACATCTTTGCATTAAATTACTGCGGCATTTAATCCTCACACAAGCCTTTTTAGCAATTTAGGAAATAGTCTCAGAGAAGTGGTTCTTCCAAGATTAGACAGCTAATAGATACAAAGTAAGAACGTAAACAGTGACAGATCCTGCCCACAGTAAGGTCTGGATAACTAGTTACCAGTGAAAGCATGAACGGAAGAAGGATATCCGTGTGGCTTAGTCCAAAAACTGAATTTAAACTTTTTGACTGTGAATACTCTGATTGGATTTCTTAATTCTCACTTACTGTGTGATTTTGATAGAGTTATTTCATCTGAACCATAGTTCTCTTGTCTGTAAAATGGAGATTCAATGTATCTGCCCCACAGAAAATGAAAATGAAAGAAGATAAAATATACATAGTATCTAACATTATGCCTGGTTTATAGTAAGTGCTTATTACATGCTGGTGGTCCTGGCTTTTTCACTTGAAGTCTCTCTTCTCTAGACTATCACAGCCTCCTTCTTAGCATAGATGATTCATTATCAGCCTTTCCCTCCCTCCCCCAGGACAATCATTTATTTGCCTTCCAAGTCAGTTTGAAAATCCAGACTCCGTATTACTTTCTTTGAGTGCAAAGCTATTCACTAGGGTGTCATACACACACCTCAGCCCCAGTCATGCCCATTTTCTCTCCAACTTTGTCTTTTCAAGTCTTCTTTAAGATAGTCTTACAGATATTCCTTACCTCTTGGCTTCTCAATAGGACCCTCTGCCTTCTTCAAAGTGGTGCCAGAATTCATAAGGCTATGACACAATCTACTCATCTTATCTGTCAATATAGTATTTACCAGGTTTTAAGCAGCATTAGAAACCCACCTTCTCATGGCACCCCACTCTAGTACTCCTGCCTGGAAAATCCCATGGATGGAGGAGCCTAGTGGGCTGCAGTCCATGGGGTCACTAAGAATCGGACACAACTGAGCAACTTCCCTTTGACTTTTCACTTTCATGCATTGGAGGAGGAAATAGCAACCCACTCCAGTATTCTTGCCTTGAGAATCCCAGGGACAGGGGGCCCTGGTGAGCTGGCGTCTATGGGGTCACACAGAGTTGGACATGACTGAAATGACTTAGCAGCAGCAAGCAGCATTAGAAACCCACCTTCTCTAGGAAGCCTTCCTAGGTAAAACTGAAAAAATTGAATTTCTTTTTTCACCCTCTATCATTTGGTAATAGACTTCCTACTTTCCCAGTGCTCATTCCACTTGTACGTCTATGGTATCACTCAACCCTGCTTTAGACCTTAACACAAAATGTAAATTCCTTGTAGTCTATTAATATATTGGATTATGTCCATGTATCATAAAATAATGTGAATGTGTTCTTTTGACTATAAACTCTTAGAATGTATCAACTGGTTCATGCTCCAAACACTTTATAAACAGTTAGCAGTATAGCATTACCATCCGATAGTACAATTCCTTATTTACATGTTGGATTCCTACTCAGCTTTGTGTTACCAGTGTTTTCCATAAACTCTAGCAGATTGTTAGGCTCAAGAAGACCCTGAATAAAATGTCTGTTACTTTCTAGTCTATGTCTATGAAGGCAGTGGGGCTCAAAGTTCTTTTAGTTTAAGTGACGAAAGAAAGAAGAGAAAAAAATACAGCAATATTGGTTAAGAATTAGATGGGTGTTATACTAAGGGCT
>NW_011494896.1:3990627-3994124 GCF_000754665.1 Bison bison bison | reverse complement strand
TAGTCTTTATAACAAGAGCATGAAGGAGGTATCATTATCTTTAGAGATGTGGGAAGCAAGGAACAGAGACATTACATAGCTTTGTCAAATGTAAGCAGTAAACAAAAGTTTGAAACCTTGGTTACAGGCTGTGTTTTAACCATTATTAAACACCAAATTGTCTTGTCCAAGTAATTTCTGAATTCCTTATACCATGTTTTCTTTCTACTCATGGAATTAGATTCTAGCTTATTACATATGCAAGGTTTTCACCAGTCTGGCCCGACCCTTCCTTCCAGATACAGCTCCCTGTAGCCTTTCTGATGCCGTCCTCTCCAGCCAGAAAAAATGCACTCGGCTCCCTTACAATGCTTTTGTCCCTCTGCTCTCTCACCCTGGAGCGCTGCCCAACACTCCTCTGCCTATTAAAACCCCTCTTGTTCATTATGATCGCTTTGTTTTCCATATTCTCCATGAAGTGGAGTCTATTCCTGGCTGGAATTCTTTGTTTCCTGTCTGATGTGTCCAAACTCTTGGTTTTTAACTGGAGGTGCAAAATGCTTTGTGGTTGATTAGTGGCATGCCTGCCTCTGACATTAAAATGGAAACTCCTTGAAGGCAGAAGTCCTGTGTTATCCATCTTAGTGCAGTCACAGTGTCTTACCCATCACCCAGTAAACAGGTACTAATTCACAAAACTAATTCACAAACTCACAGTTTTGTGAATGCATAATGGATGATAATGTAAAAAAAAAAAGTGGGTGAGGGAAAAGTGAGAGTGGGAAAAGGGGCAGAGAGGGGGAGAGAGAGAGATTTCTTAATCAGAGGCTCATACAAGCTCCCCAGTGCTTAATTAAGTCAAACCTGTTCTTACTTTGAAATTAAAATACAGTCAAAGCTCTATATATGCTTCCAAAAGACTCATTGCATTTAATATGTGCTCAATATCTATCCCTATACCTGGGAGAGATTTACACTAACAAATGTAATAATATTTTACCTGAGTAAATATTTATGAGCTGCAATATTAGGCAGTCACATCAAGGGCTTGCAGAAGTACAGTATGTTGATTCTGGACATTATTTAGAGCATCCTGAATATACTGTCTTATATACAAGACAATACTCAAAAGCCTTTTCATTACAGGCCCAACAATTGGGAGACAAATATGTGTATGCTCTTTGTCTCTACTATGGACACACACATGCACACAGGAGGAGAGAGGAAAAAAAATCCTCCAAATTACACAATCAATTTTCTCTTCCAAACATCCCTCTACAACATCCTTTCCTCCATACTCATGCAGCTTTGTAGAGAAGGCTCTGAGCCCCCAGCTCGTGAGTGTGATGTCTCCAGTGTGAGGTAATCCTATTACACTCATCACAATTACAGACCTGTGTCCCGAGCCTCCTGCTGACAGAAGGCTACCTCATCTCATTTCTAATTAAGAGCACAGAATTCTTCCCAAACCACCTTCATTATTACACACAGTGTGCTGGCCTCTTTCAGGCAATACTCTCACATTCTGGAAGAATCAACTGCCTCTTTGAAATCCAAGGTAACCACCCCAGAGTTAATGATGTCGATTAAAACCTTTTTCCTCCACTCAACAGATGAAGCCCATTTCCCCAGAACAACAATGGGAGTATAAGAAAAAGAAACCGTGGTTACAATAAAAAGATAATTAGAGAGATCATGTTTGGATTAAAAACAAACACATGTGCCAAGTAAACAAAAATCTTATCTGACCAAGAGCCAAGGATCATATAAACCTTCTTAGCAAAGTATATGCTTACTTTAAAAAAATTGAAATAGTGTAATAACTTAACAGCAGCCAGACCTGTTTCCCTTTGACCAGAATACAGCTGAAAGCACAGAATGTGGACACATCAGAAAGCCAGCCTCTTCTGCAGCATCCCACCTTCTATCAGAGACCCATCTCCTTAGATAACCTGCCCTGAGACTGGGGGAATTGTCTCTTTCCTCTCTGCAATACGAATTGACCTCTTCATTTAACAGCAACCCCAAGAAAGGAATTGGAGTTAAGAAATCCCCAAGGTTGGTTTGGTTTCCTGTATTAGCATTCACTGAGGGCCCCAGGTCACTTTGATCCACTCTGACCCTGGTAGACAACAGCTGGTCCGCTTTATTCCACCCAATACCCTCGGGCGTGGTGATGCCTCAGGCAGAATAATACTAGCTGAGCAAAACCTCAGCGTGTAAAAACGTATCATAAGGGTGCTTCTAATCAACGGGGCCCTGACAATTTCATCCACAACCTGTATTCCACGGCCTCAGTACAGGTACTGGTTAGCAGCTTATCATTTTTACAGACGTGATCCTTACAATAAGGCTCCAGAACCACAGCTTGTGGAAATCTGTTAAGAAGGGGCTGGGTGGAGGGGAGGGAGGCTCAAAAGGGAGGGGGGGCAGATGTATAACCATGGCTGATTTGCGGTGCTGTGCAGAAGATTAACACAACATTATAAAGCAATTTTCCTCCAATTAAAAAATAAATAAATAAATAAAAAGAATGCAAAGTCCTGTTCCTCATTCCAGACCTATTAAATCCAAAACTCTAGAATAGAGCTCAGTACTCTGCAGTTTAACAAGACTTCCAGGCGATTCTGGTGCATATTGAAGTTTGAAAATACAGCAAAAGTCACTTAAAGCGTTACCTTGCATCTACTCTTGACCGTCTCTAACATAGTCATCATACAGCCACTAGGACTGTTTTCTTGAAGTGTGAACCTGATTCCCTCATTCTCTCTCTGTCCCTCCTCTCCTTCCCTTACCCCCTCCCTGATCCTTTCCTAAAACCCTTCAGTGAGAGTGATGCTGGTGATCCGGCCTGGCCTTCATCTAATACAGTTCAAACTTCCTAGAGACAGCCAGCTAAGCCTTTCACCATCTGGCCCCAACCGACCTTTCCAACGTCGCTTCTTTCCACTCCCCCGTGGGCACTCTGTGCTCAGGCCACGACACACCTCCTGCTGTCCCATGAAAAGGCAGTGCTTCTGGAGGAATCTGTGCTTTGTTCATGCTGTTTTCTTTGCTCAGAATGACCTCCTGCACCCCATCTGCTGGGCAAACTCTCTCTCATCCTATTAGACTCTTCCTAAGCATCATTCCCCTCTCTGAGGCCACTTCATTCATCTTCACTTCTCCCTTCATGCCTCCAAGTCAAGTCGACAATGTTTCTATTATTGCACAATTCAGTGGAAAAATCTGAACTGTTATGCTATATGGTAGTCCATTTACATAACTCTCTCACTCACTCTGGCTTCCCTGATGGCTCAGTGGTATAGAATCTGCCTGCCAAAGCAGGAGACGCAGGTTTGATCCCTGGGTTGGGAAGATCCCCTGGAGAAGGAAATGGCAACCCACTCCAGTAATCTTGCCTGGGAAACCCCATGGACAGAGGAGCCTGGGCTACAGTCCACGGAGTCGCAAAGAGTCAGACATGGCTGAATGACTAAACATCAGCAGCTCCCTCACTTGTCTGAACTCTTCAGAGG
>NW_011494896.1:3975181-3990527 GCF_000754665.1 Bison bison bison | reverse complement strand
TATTTTTATATCCTTAACTGACTATATGTTAGACATTTATTAAGAGTTCCAATTACTCTGAGTGAATAGACTTTTGAACACCTTCTATTTACAACACTGCTATGCTAATGAGTTTCCACTTTTATCCTTATTTTACAGATAGAAGAACTGAGCCTCAGAAATGTTAAATAACTTTGTTAGCTAGTAGTAAAAGGCACAGTTGATCCAAGAGCAGGTCTTTGAGATGCTAAAGATGGTGCTTCCTCAACTAAACCAGTGTTTTCCCAAATAAACTCAAGACAGAGTGATGACATACAGACATGTCTTCCTTGACATGTTTTCACATTGTCGGTACATATAATTCCTGTTATATGAATTAAAGACTCATGATTGAGATAATGTATGAAGCCAAATAAAGGATGTATAAAGTCAAATATTTCTGAGCCTCAATTTCTTCGTCTGTAAAGAGACTTTGTTATATATTACTGATATTATTATTATTAGCCATTACTGGTGGATCAGATGGTAAAGAATCTGCCTTCAGTGCGGGAGACCTTGGTTAAACCCCTGGGTCTGGAAGATCCCCTAGAGGAGGGCATGGCAACCTACTCCAGTATTCTTGCCTGGAGAATCCCATGGACAGAGGAGCCTGGGGGGCCATGGTCCACGGGGCCTCAAAGAGTCAGACACGAGTGAGCAACTAAGCATGTCACAACCTTTAGCCATAATAATCTGATTTTGAACTGGGTTCTTCGTGTTTGATTATGCTGTTTCAGTAACTTAGCTCAGTTCTGGGCACGTTCGTGGTGCTCTTTAAAATTTATTTAACTGACTGTTTGCTATTGCAATTGTGTCAATTCTCATTAAAAATGTTTTGACTGAATAAGGGTATGAAGCTGACAACAAAGTCTCTCTCCTCGATGAATATTTAATTCCAGTTTAGATTTGCCAATCAAAATTCATAAAGACGGTTGGAAACTGACTTTTTATCTTTATAACTAGTCATGTATATTATATTTTCCCAATTTTAACCTTAGTCTGTGCAGCTGAACCATCACAGCAGTTATTATCACTGTCATAGTTGTTTTACTTCAGACTCTCAAATTAATAAGTGCTAAGGAAGAATTTAATTAGCTGAAACCTAAATTGTCATTATTAATTTACTAGTTACATTACAATACCTTGTAAAACATTTATGCTGCAGTAAACGGAGCACCTACTTTCCAATGATCACGTGGCATAGCTAATTTACTATACAACTATATTTAATTACTAATCTTAGTAAAGCTAATAGTACTTACCCAAATTACATTACTTACAACAAAATGCTTCAATCATTACGTCAAATGTTATAAAATCTCATCAAAGAAATAACAGAAGTTCAGGCATGTTTAAGTACCTCTGAAACATTCTTAGAATAGAATTTCTTAACAGGTAAATGGAACTATTGTAAATTAATCAGAGTTTTAGGAAGGTCCAGTGGGGAAAGCCTGAAGGTTTAGACATCTAGACTATCAGATGGGTAGACAGTTTCTGTTTGGGATGATGAAAAGTTCTAGAAATGGATGTAAACTTAAGTGGTTAAAATGGTAAATTTTATGTTATGTGTATTTTATCACAATAGACACACAGACTATCAAAATTAGACTATATTCAAGCTTGATAGTCTGCGTGTCTATTGTAGTCCTCATCCACTACACAATGTATTCCTTGAACACTGCGTAGGCTATACTCACTGCCACATCCCAGCTTCCTGGCATATTGTAAGACACATATTTAATGAATAAATTTATGGGTTGTTAATTTTTTTTGCCAAGTACTTGAAGTTAATGTTCAATTTCTTTAAAGTAAAGAAAATAGTTCTACTGCAGAAAGGGATGCTATTGGCTCAGTCAGTGAAGAAACTGTATAAATTAGAAATAGGTGGGATATGGAAAAAGAGGCAATACACATTCTAGAACATTAAATGTTAATTAGAAATAAAAGTAAGCTGACTCCAGTATTTGAGTGTTCTCATATCCATTGAACAGGCCCTAAGAGCACAAAAACACATGGAAATATCTATATCACTGAGCAACTAATAGCAATGACGGATATTGAGTCCTTTCCAAAAGCAGAGCTGGTGCTTTGGGAAGACAGAAGTTCATTATACTAATTAAAGGCTCTTGCCCTACCTCCTCAGAGAATGTTCTCTTGGGTAGATATCAAGGCAGACACCCTTGGGTAGACGATTTTCAAATTAATGACTCAACAACCAAATGGCAGTAATCCTAGCATCTCTGGTGAGATCAACTGCCTATATCACAGCTACAGATAAGAGTCACCTTCCAAAAGCAGGGCTCAGGAAAGCTCAGAGTCATTGTACTTAGGCAGAGGTTTGCTTGCCCATCCATACAGATGTGGAGCACAAGATTTTGAGGCAGTTCAACATGGCTATACTCCAAGTCAAAAATCAGAGTCACAACATGGGGTGGAGGAATTGGCTACTCATTTGTGAGGTTTCACAGAACTGCAGTCACCCCAAAATTGTTTTTAAAGAATGACCTCTCTCTTCATATGTATTTAAAATCACCTGTTATGCCTTTACACCACAAATAACTCCCTCACTCAGTCTTCATAACGACCCTCTGAGAGAGGTCCCATTATTCCTGCTTTATATGGGAGGAAACTGAAGCACAGGAAAGTTTAAATAACTTGCTCAAATTCCCACAACCAGAAGCAAATCTGGGACTTGAACCCAGCTTTCTGGAAGTCTAGTTCCAGAAACTGTGTTCTTAAACATACCACTCTTCTGTCCCAATGTATCTTAACAGAAATATTAAAAATAAGCAGAGTTTCCTTAGGACATTTTTTTTTTCTTTCTTAGAAGGACACTATGCATGTTCACATGTGTTACTGAAGAGCATAATCAGACAAGGTGGGTTTTATTCTAATCCTGGAAAGCAGGGCTCTATGAATAAGATCTATGCCAGGTGGTTTGCAATCAGGCATGATCCTGTCGCTCTAGAATGCTAAGATTCAGCAAAAAAAAAAAAAAAAGCACAGAGGGTTTGGCAAGGCAGAAGAAATAAATGTTATTTATCCTACTGAAGCTCACCTGCAAATTTCTTTAATCTTACATGTTTCATTTTTTCCTAACCTATACCTGAACTTCCTTAGCATACAGACCATGGCTTGATCATTTCTGTATTCTTCATAAATCCCAGCATAGTATTCGGAGAAGGCAATGGCAACCCCCTCCAGTACTCTTGCCTGGAAAATCCCATGGATGGAGGAGCCTGGTAGGCTGCAGTCCATGGGGTTGCAAAGAGTCGGACACTACTGAGCAACTTCACTTTTGCTTTTCACTTTCATGCATTGGAGAAGGAAATGGCAACCCACTCCAGTATTCTTGCCTGGAGAATCCCAGGGACAGAGGAGCCTGGTGGGCTGCCATCTATGGGGTCACACAGAGTCGGACATGACTGAAATGACTTAGCAGCAGCATAGTAGTAGTAGTAGTGGAGTTCAAAAGTCTTTATTCAATACCAGGGGACAAATAAGCATTGTTGAATTGCTAATTGCCTTAGAAGGCCAAAGAATGCGCATCTACTTGGATTTTATTCTACTGGGGCCAGCCTGGGGTCAATCTGGAGACGTGAAAAAAAAATATGACTTTGAAACTGCTGAGGACAACCAGACAGGTGAATTGTAGGAAACCAGGAGAGAAAAAGCATAAATTAATCTGAAATGTATTTAAATTTGTTTTCTAAAATGCATGGTGCAGTTCATAACTGCCAACAAGCACCGTTTCATTATGCTGCACTTCATCCTGCTTTGCTCAAAATACTGGAGAAATGACAGATACTAAAAGAAATTCTTACTTGTGTATCACATAAGCCATTTCCATTGAGCTCTTGCAAATTCTAGAGATATGCTAGGGGAAAAATACAACTTTAATAAAATAATGGATCATATCTGAATTAAACATGATATTCAAAATGTTACACTTGGGGAGTTAACAGAATGTTATATGCTGAGAGAGCAAGAGGAGAAAATGTCCTATAACATCCCATACCCTCCATAAATTAAATCTGAGAACATTAGAAATGGTGATAACAATGAAAAGGATTACTTATGGAATAAAAATGGAAAACAGAAAGAGATTAGTGAAGATATTTTCCTCTAAAAATCTCAAAACTGCATCTTAGAGCAGAGGTAATAAAGATGGTTATTTCTAAGAAACAGATCCAAAGTGGCTCCATTCAATTCACAGCAGGAACCTCCAAAGTAGCAATTAATGCAACCACTGGTGTGGAATTGTTTTCCAAAAGCCATCTTGTTGGATGACTTTTTTTTTTTTTAATGGAAGCAGGGCTCAGAAGTCAAGATGAATTTGGATCAATTATTCACTGAAAATATCAAAGTGTTATTAATACCACCATCCAATATGAATACAACTGAAAATCCTTTTGGTGAAATGGAAGGAACCTGTCAGCAGCTGTTTAACTTAGACTCCAAGGGCAATGCTCAAAACTCCTTGAGATCTGATCCTGGGACATGAATGTAGGGGCGCTCATCTCAATGGTGTGCAGAGCCACTAGGTGTCCTGTTAGAAGGAGGGAGAGACTGGCAATCAGATCTGGGTTCAAATCTCAAAGCGCTGGCTTCCAACAATTAACACTGTGCAGAAACTCTCCCAATCTCACGCTGTATGGAGACTCAGAGACAAGGGAAATATTGTGGCCCTGTGCTTAAGCATGCAGGCTCAGACACAGGCTGCTGGGGTTCAAATCCTGGTTCCTGAACTCGCTAATTGTGCATCTCTGTGCACCTTAATTGACCTTTCTGTGCTTCATCTGTGTTTAGTCCATTGGATCATTGGAGGGTTAGTTGAGTTAGAAAATGTATAATCTTAGAGTCGTGACCTGTGATTATAATAAGGGCTCAGTAAGTGGTCATTAATGTTACTACTATCATTTACAAAAGTCATGTTCTTTCAGGTTATGAAATTCAGTGTAACACTGCATGGAGCTCTTGCTTTCCTCTTTTTTCCCCCCAGACCTAAAATAAAGCTCTAAAGGGGACATGATACAGTTATCAGCTGGGAGATGAGCTCCTTGACTCATCCCGTACAAGTTCTTTCACTTCAGATGAGAAGTAATGTGCCTTGACTGACATTCACCAAACATAGAAAATCTCTCTCAAAAATTCAGTGTGTTTTGAGAGAGTGGAGGTGTGGGAAAGAAGGTGGTGGGGTGCTTTTTATAAGGATTACCTAGGATTCATTTATTAAAAAGAAAGAGAAACTTAGAATTCCCTCATAGTCAGCATACTCAGTTTTCACTTATGATGGTCTCTTCAGCAACTTCTCCTCCTCTGCCCCTGCTGCCTAATCAGCGGCAGAGATATAGTTTCCCTAGTCTATTAAACCAGGATGGGAGGGCAAGTCCATTCTGAAACCCTAGGGGGTAGTAGAGTAAGCTGCTGCTGCTGCTAAGTCGCTTCAGTCGTGTCTGACTCTGTGCGACCCCAGAGACGGCAGCCCACCAGGCTCCCCCATCCCTGGGATTCTCCAGGCAAGAACACTGGAGTGGGTTGCCATTTCCTTCTCCAATGCATGAAAGTGAAAAGTGAAAGTGAAGTCGCTCAGTTGTGTCCGACTCTTAGGGACCCCATGGACTGCAGGCTACCAGGCTCCTCCATCCATGGGATTTGCCAGGCAAGAGTACTGGAGTGAAAAGGAGTCATTAACGCAAAAGTTATCAAAAGCTGCTTGGCATCCTTTCTATAACAACGCAGAGTATTGAAATGAACAGAAGGAAGAAATGGATGCAGAGGGAAGGAAGGAAAGAAGCAAGCAAGGGAGGAAGGGGAGGAAAGACAGGGAGGGAGGAAAGGAAATACCAAGTGTCCCAAAGGACTAGACACTTTACATGCAATTTTTAATTGAATCAGAAAACCATGCAAGGACGCTTATCACTATTTTTAACATGTGAGAACACTCGTAATTAAAAAGATGCATTTATTTGCTTAAGGTCACCCAACCAGTAAGGTGTTGAGTCAAATTCAAACTTGACCCTGTGGTCTTCCACTGCATCCTCTTCTTCTTAGATGTTCCAACAAGAGGATTCACAAAATGTATGAAGGAAAGAGGTCAGTAAAGATGACAAAGACCTTATCCAACGAGCTTTGAAAACAATGAAATGAGTCTTAAGTCAGAATGGTGTTCAGAGAAAACAAAAAAATATTTTTCTTATTCTCTTATGCCCTCCCAAGTATCACCCCCTCCAGTTCTCCCATCTCCAATACCTTTTCCTCTCCCACAGTACATCAGCTTCCACCCTCCCCATGCTAGTGAGTCACCAAAACTTTCCATGTGAAACGACAGTTTGATACCACTTCCTAACTTGGACAGTGCTCATTTCATCATACTTTGCTATAATCTTTGAGGAAAAGTCAGAAGCCCTCCTCAAAGTAAAAACGTTCTCCCATAGAGAAACTTTCTCCTGTAGAGAACTGTAGAGCTGATGCAAACCAATCCTCTTTATAAACTAGAGTAACCTAGAGCAACAAGGAGGTGGTCAAAGGAAGAATAGTATTTGATGAGTTTCTATTTTATATTCATATTTTATATTCGCTGGCTGAATAGTTAGCAAATTTGATAAAATATGTTGCTTTCTTGGTTAGATCACAGAACATGAAGACAAGCACAGTGATCCCCTAAAAGCAGCTCATTTCTTCCCTTTAGCTTCTACATCATACCCTTTTCCTTACTATATTTTTAATTTTAATAACCCTTCCTAGCAGATATTGGCACTGCAGAAGCTTTGTATTTATTAGAATTAAATTCTTTGGATTAAAGAAAGTACTAAACTGGTAACATATTTCTCCCTTACAATTACACTTTGGCCCTGGGCACTGCAAAATGAACATCACCTTGTAAGGCCATCATGACATCAGGGTTATTAGTTTGCTCAGGCTGCCATCACAAAATGCCACAGACTGGGTGGTTGAAACAACAGAACACACTTCCTCACACTTCTGGAGGACAAGAAGTCCAAGATCAAGGTTTTGGCAGGGTTTGATTTCTAGTAAGAGAGCTCTTCCTGGACTTGCAGATGGCTCCTTTTTTGTTATATCCTCACATGGTAGAGAGAGAGACACACAGATCTCTTTCCTCTTGTAAAGCCACTAATCCTATTAGATTAAGACCTCACTATTATAATCTCAATTAACCTTAATTATCTCCTAAAAGCCTTATCTCCATTCTCCTAGATCACACTGGGGGTTAGGGCTTTAAAACAAGGATGAAAGAGAAAGTGAAGTCGCTCAGTCATGTCCCACTCTTGGCGACCCCATGGACTGTAGCCTACCAGGCTCCTCTGTCCACGGGATTTGCCAGGCAAGAGTACTGGAGTGGGGTGCCATTGCCTTCTCCAAAAACAAGGATGAGGGAGACACAATTCAGTCCACAGCAAACAGGGCAAGGATACTCTACATAACTAGAATTTACAGATTAAGAAAGTACAAGTAATAAACATTCCATGCTCAGACATAAACCTGTAATCTTTTGGCATGTGGGACAAAGCAGCTGGAAAACGTTACAGTTTGACATCTCCTTGGTGGTGGTTAAAGAGAACTCGAATTCTGCTGGCTACTGTTTGTTTCACTTCTGTGTTTGTGGCAAGGAGAGAGAAAGCAAGGGGCAGGAGCCTTCAGCCCCAGGGCTGTAAAGTGTCTCCTATTCCCTTTTCTTTACCAGGCAGTAAAGAGAAGTCCCTGTGTATCTCTTACTTTGCTTCCACCTTGAAATTCGGTAGATTCTCCATTATATTCTTCTATCTAATGGTTAAAGACACTGTTGGCCTTTTGTGTACATTGATTTGACATGAATTTTATTAGTTTTGCTTCGTGCTGGCCATTGTGCTAGGTGCTGAGAGTACAAAGACGAACGAGATCAAATCCTTTCCTTTAAAGATTCGGCAGACTTTTAGAGCAAATCAGGATTAGAATTCAAAGAACCTGAGAATTGGAAGGAATTTGGTTGCAGATGAAGAACTCAGGCCCAGAGAGATTAAGAGACTTTAGCCAAGGTGGCACAGATGGTTGGGACAGGGCCAGTTAACATACAGGCCTACTGACCCCTAACTAGGTCTTGTTCCTGTGCAGCTCAGACATTCAGCCAGGGTTTCTTTAGAGCTTACTATGTCCCAGGTACCCTGCGGGGGGGGGGCAGAATTTAATGATTTAATAATTTCATTAACAATTTAATAATTTATTTGGGAAAACAATTAGTTAAAATTAGTTAATACTACAAGGCATGGTTATTCCATTAACCGCATAAATATACATACACAAATAATAAAATGTGTACGTTATCTGATTATTAAATTTATCTCTACAATGATCATCACTGCTAGATGGGAAAGCTTCCCTTATATCTTCATCACCCAGTATAATAAACATCACTGAATGATACCAGGTAGAGGAAGACCATTCTAAAGGTATATTGAGGGTATACAAATCAGAGCAAACAAAAACAATCCACAACTAAAATCATGTAACCTGGACTGAAGGTACTATCTGGATGGCTCCTGGAGAACCCTTGAGAAGAAATCGGTCTTCTAGCTAGCCACATAGTTACTCAAAAGAGATCAAGCACAGGTTGATGAGAAGATGGCTGTTGTGTTGGTCTAGTCTTTCTCCACGTCACTGTCTCACTCAATCCAAGATCACTTTAAAAAGCACAGAGCCTGAGTGGTTAGGGTGACAGGCTCTGACCTGGCTGAATTCACTGGTACCACTACTTATGACCTTGGGCAAATTCTGTCACATGCTATACCTCAGTTTCTTCCTCTGTAAGATGGGGGCTAACAACAAGATTATCTTACAAGGTCTTAGGATTAAATGAGATGAGGGCATGTCATAGTGTTTGAGTGAACTGCTCAATAAAAAGGCACTGGCAACAACAATTTGCAGTGGTCTTCTTTCCAGCCCACTCTGTCCCTCCTCCATCTTCACAATTTCTCTGATCCTTTGCCTCCGTCTCCCTCCCTACCCTGCTTGCAGCTGTGTCTTGGACTTTTCCAAGGTGGCCACCCATTCTGGGACCTCGGAACAGGTGCTACTGTCCATTTTGCTGCTTGCTTCCCCTGCCAGGTGACAGGGGAGAACGGCAGGGCTGCATTTAGCATGGACAAACACCTGTCCTCTCTGTCACTACAGCCAGACGGACACTGGCGCTGAGTCATGCTGCTGCTCACGACCGATGAGCTCTCAGAAGCTCTGAGAGAGAGACCTGAGAGGACAATCTGTCCATCCCTCTCTCCAGGTCAGGCTACTCTTCAATCTGCCAGGAGGCAAAAATAGACACAGGAAGATTCTATCATTCACGGAGAACTGAAGAATCTTCAACATCAGGACATTTCTTCTTGTGCCTAAGCTCAATTTCAGATTCTGCATTTAAATTCACTTCTTATATTTATCTTTCATAGGTAAAAATAAACTTGATATCTAGGTCACTGCAAATATATACATATATATAGTATAATATACAGCATACAATATGCAGGATCCTGTGTATCCATACAGAGTACTGCTTACTAATTAAGAGACTGAGCTCTATGATTAGCCACCCAGTCTAATCCCAGCCACCTACTGGTGATGTGGTTTTGTTCTAAAAATTAATAAGAGTGATGTTCTCACTAGATCCTTGTATAAGCACAGTTCTCAGTTCATAGAAAGAATTCAACAGATGTTAACTATTGTTGTTGTTTAGACATATAAATACATAGTGAGAAGCCAGGGGGCTTCTTAAAGATTTGTTTTGCAACCTAAATGGCTCCAGTTTGTGGCTTTTAATCAGTTTCTTCTATAACCTTATTTTTCATTTTCTATTTATTTACTTTCCTAAATTCAGAACCATCTACATAATGCTCGTTGACTCCAGTCAGCACAGGAAAAAATGTATATCTTAGAACTAATAGATTTCCCTATGCAAATTATTATTATGATTTGCAAAGAAATAAGGGATTTGTTAGCAAGTATAACCTTTAAACATTTTACTTATATTAACTCATTTAATCCTCAAAATAAACCCATTCATTATTCTTTCAGCGTTGTCATACTTCATTGATTCTAAAAATAAACTATTTTCCCACATTTTAACATCTCTGAAAGCATTGAAATCTTGCGGTTGATATGTTATAGTTGCATTGACAATCTTTTTTTTTCTTTGTAATAGATGAAAAAAATGATATACCTTGCAAATGAGGACAATCCACAGTCAATGAAATAGGATATGAGATATTCCAGGCATTCTTTTAGGCCCCAGAGATATGGTGCAAAAGACTGCACAGTCTTTCATTTCATAGAATCCACTTTCTAATGAGAAATAAGGATGATAACAACTAATATACAAGCGGCTGTAGGAACCGATGCAAGATTCATCTTGGGCTTGCAGGGGCCAGGGAAAGTTTCCCACTGATGATGAAGTCATCTAAGTTTAGAGTCAGGAGATGGCTGCTGCTGCTGCTAAGTCACTTCAGTCGTGTCTGACTCTGTGCGACCCCATAGATGGCAGCCCACCAGGCTCCCCCATCTGTGGGATTCTCCAGGCAAGAACACTGGAGTGGGTTGCCATTTCCTTCTCCAATGCATGAAAGTGAAAAGTGAAAGTGAAGTTGCTCAGTCGTGTCCGACTCTTAGCGACCCCATGGACTGCAACCTACCAGGCTCCTCCATCCATGGAATTTTCCAAGCAAGAGTACTGGAGTGGGGTGCCATCGCCTTCTCCGCAGGAGATGGCTAGTGGGTCACTAGTCAGTCAAAGAGGATAAGCAAAACCTGAGAAGCTAGAAAAAGCATGAGACATTCAGGAGTTTGAATATAGTTCAGAATGCTGATTTAGAGCAGGGGAAAAAAGCAGAGGCTGTATCACGATAGGCCAGGTAGACTTGGCAAGCAAATTGGAGGGTATCCTGAGACACTGGGGTTCTGCCAAAGCACAGGTGTTACTTCTATTTGGAAAAGAGCTGGTTTCAGGCTAAATAACAAAGAACGAGACTATAATTCCCTCTAATTCCTCACCTTAAACCCAATGTTCTTTATTGCCCTACCAGCAACCACCCAGAACAGTAGGCTCTCTTGTTAGCCATATTGACAGCAAATGCATTACTACATTTCCCCTTATTTTGGTTTCTGTTGAATTTGTGTGTTTGGATTAGATGGAGAGGAGGCTAGAACCAGTGAACTGGTTCTTAAAGAATTCTCCAAGGTGAATATTGCCTAGTGTCAGAATATTCGTGCTCAGTTATACCACTCACAGGATATATTTCAGTGCCAAGCCCATCCACAGTTGTGTCTATTAGATGATGGATATTGATGCCAGTCTTTTCTAAATGCATCATGCATTTACTTTCCGTGGCATATGCTTAAAAGTAAAAATATAAAAATTAAAAGCAAAGCTATGCAGAAGTGAAGGTTCACAACTTCAATTGTTTTATACTCTTGTATATAATTATGCCATCAGAAATTCCAGTTCAATTTATCTTAAAGCTGCCTTTTTAAAGTAATACAACTAGAGACTGACTAAATTAAGCAATGTAAGTTGAAATGTGGCAAACAGGCATACAAGACACTAATTTCTGAATTACATGGGGTCAAAAAAAAAAAAAAAAGACTTGAATGAAGGTATTCTATTGCAGCCAGCCAGTCTTGATTTCATATCACATTAAAAATCATTTCATTCACAGAATTTGTTGGTATGCACATACTGTCTTTTTAAAGAATAGCAAAGAGCCTTTTTTTTTTTTTAGAACAATGACAATGTGAATTAGCTAATATCTTTGACTTAGTCTAAAAAGAGTGTGTCTACAGTTGCCTAGCATTTAAGTGTGGTTTTTTCTGACAAAAGATATCTTTGGTTTTTACAGGATAAACAATGAATACAAATGCCATTGTTTAGCTTACAATAATATAACAAGTACTATTAGTTAAAAGGACTAATGGGTGCCTAGATGATAGCTTGAGAAACTTATCTAAAGAGGATAAAGAGCGTAAAGTCTTTAATAACAGGGCAGACAATTGTCTATGGAAGACAGCTTAGGCACAATCTTGTCTGAAACAAGGGGGTTGAGTTACAGGATCAGTAACTTTGATTCTGTAAGCCTCATGACTTATTAAGACAGGTGAATGATAGGTGGATGGAAGAGAGGGCTACCGACTCAGTCATTTTTAGAATAGCCTGGATAAACTCAGTTTCAAATCCTAGCACTAATACATCCCACAAACTCTATGACCTTGGGCAAACTACTCTTCTCTCTAGGACTCAAGAAAAATCATGTCTACCTTATAGAATTAAGTGAAACTCCAAGGCCTAAAGCAGCTGCTGTATGACGTGTGTATAAAGAGGGACTCTTGTTAATACTGTTACTGCTGTGATTGCTATCACCATTATTACTACATTCCATGCTGCTGTTTAATTCTACTGGCATTAGATGAGGTAAAACGGTAGACCAGGCAACCACGAATAAGGCACACTGCCTGTTTAGGGATGGCATTTAGGCTTGCACATTCCCAATTAGCTTTTCAATTAACCCCAGCCTTGAGGAATATACTTTCCAACCACACCTGAAAGCTAAAGTAGGCCTGATGGGCTATGATGGGTGTAGGTTTTTTTCATTAGAAGAGGAGAAAATAAACTGTGTTACCTATTGCAAAAAGAAGCCCAAATTTATAGAAGGTACTGAAACAAAATCACAGTGGCTGCCTCTGATATAATTTATACCCCCAATGCTAAAACCTGCTCTGAATCTATCAATAGTTCTTTCTCATTTAAGTATACTGGTCATTTTCTAAAAAAAACTCAATGATCTTCTTGCTTTATACTTCTTCCTTCTTTTTATAATAAAGCATGACAACATATAGTCAGCAGCATCTTACATTTCCCTTCCTGTTTGCAACTATATGATCTCTGCTGTTACAGTAATACATTATAGGAATTCATCCAGCTTGCAGTATCATTTGTTAACTGCTTTCTCAGCTGAAGTATATTACTGTAATCATTAGACAAAACCTTAATTCACATACTTGGTTTTAAATAAGCCACATGATAAAATGAAGTACCCAGAATAAACTATTCCCATTCACTAAGCACCAAGTGAGGGCCTTCTTGTTCATTGTCGAAGGCAGCACACCTTTTAATTTATTCCAGGAACTCTGTGAATATAAATTCCATGGAAAAAAAATTGAGATGCTATTTTTATGTTAGTTATCATCACTTAGTGTTCAGAATTAACTCCTCTAGCTCCCCTGACTAACAGAAGGACATTAGAGTTAATAATTTTTCCTTTAGTCTTTATCACTCAGGGAGCAAAACTTCAGTTCTCTAATGCTGATTTTCCTACTTTCTGAGTAAGACAAAATATTATCTCTAAGATAAAGTATTAAAACCCCTTAACCCCACACCTGGTTTCTTCTTGCTTGTTCTCAGAAATTAAATGGAGATACTGAAGGCCCCTTACTAGCTTCTTCCTACACTCAAAAAGCAGAAACCTGTGTTAGATCCTTGAATTAACATCCTTTAATTTCTGTACACTGAATTTCATTGAGCTGGCATTCTCCACATTCAGATCTAAGCCTGAAGTAAGTGTCACTGGGAGATTCAACTTTTCTGTGCATACCAATTCGGCATAAGGCATTATCTCCCAGTGGCTTTCAGAGCCATTCGTGGTCTCTGACAGACCCTTCATCCATACAACCTATAATTTTCATAAGAAGGCACTTTTTCAAAGCACTTGCTCCAATAAAAGAGTCACTTTCAAGTCTCTTTCCTTAAAAGAGAAACAAAACAAAGCAAACCCCTCAAAATGCAATATATATGATGCTAGTACACGATAATTAGGCTTGTAATCATTTTACCTGTGATGCATGGGCAAAAAGGAATCAATTCTACTTCACCTTTGTCTCCCTCTACTACACTTCCAGCACAAGTACTACTTAATAAGTCTGTCAACATTATACGATCCTCAGATCTGGACATTCTGAAAGGCTACAACCCTAAAATGAGAACTCGAAGGATTTTTTTTTCCTCTTCTCACACTACAAACAATCATATTTTGGTTTATCACTGAATTCTTGTTCATATTATCAACATTTCCACTCTGAAGGAACAGATAGCAAGTTGCAGTGGAGGAATCTTTGCAGCTGAGAGAAAGGACTGTGTCACAGGCCAGGAAAACCACCTCTGGGTCAATCTCAAGAGTAGATCTAAGTCAGAAAGGATGATGGGCCAAAGATCACATCCTCAAAGTAACATGGAACAATCTCGGCTCCACAAAATGTTGTCTTTGGAAGTTTCCCCATCACCAAATTGGATACTGATTTCTTAAACATTGACTATTTGGCCAGTGCCTCTGAAAGCCTGAGTCAAATTAGAGACTTGAGCTTGTTTTGCATCTGAGGACTTACAGGCCATGTTAATTTCTTAGAGAAAGATAACTCATGAGATAGATCTACATAGAGGTTCTCTAGAAACAACCAGTCATGCGGAATAAAAGAAATACAAAGCCATTCTCTAAGTGGACAGGACTATGTGATTATAAATAGAATTCTTGCTCATTGTAAACACTTTTGAAATGATGGCTTTGTTGATTTGAAAAGATAGCAAGCACCCCTGTGGAGTCTGGTCAATGTTAGGCAGAGTCCCAAATATGTGCTCCGATGACATACACTAGGATGCAAGAACTGGAGGGAGGCTCAGGGATTTATCATGCCCCTTGCAGAACCAACCATTATAGTCATAAAAATAATCCACTGGTAGCAACAAGTTTACTAGAGAGCTCCCTGAAGAAGCAAAGATTTCAGCTGCTTAATTGCTTTCACCCTGTGCCATTTAAAGGAATACCAAGTCTCTGTTGAGACACCATCAATTGACGGTTTCACCAAATATTTTGAATAGCTAATGACTCTTCTTGACCACCACCAACCCCCACTCCCCGCCCGCAGGCAGCCAGGCTCCAGGAGTTCCCCCTTTCTGTGAGAGGCATGGTCTACATGCCAGCGAGAGGCAGGTTCGCATCGCGAGTGGAAAAAACAAAAAACTGCGTCTGTACTCAAGACCAGCAGTCCAGATCAGGCAGTTGGCAAAGCCGAAAAGGTAATCTTCATCCCCAAGCATTCCCTACCTTTTCGGATTTCGCCTTCCTGGCGTTGTGCACGAACCTGCGACCCAGCTTCTTGGCATACCAGATAGAGGCGAACATAGCGCTGCCAACGGAAGGGATTCTCGGTGAAGCGGCTGCACAATCAACTTCCCAGCTCGGCTCGGAGATCTGGAGCAGGGGGAATCGGTCTGGAGCTGTCACTTGCAGGCTGTTGCTTTCTC
>NW_011494896.1:3973886-3975081 GCF_000754665.1 Bison bison bison | reverse complement strand
GGCCGAGGGCGGGAGCAGGGAGGGAGGGGGCCGGGGGCAGGCAGTCCGGGCCGGCCAGTCCGCAGGTACCTTCACATCCCGCCTGCGGGAGGTCCGCGCGAGGGGGGCGGGCGGGCGCTGCCTTCCCCGCCGGCGCACACGCGCATCCAGGCGGCTGAGTATCCGTCTTGCAGTTCTTGGGCTCTTGTTCACCACCAAACTCCACGCGTGGTAGGAGGAAGGGCAGCCGCAGTCCGGTCGCCCTGGGCTCCAGGCATGGCCCCTCGCCTGGCTTCCCTCTGCCTCGACAGTGCGTGCTGGCGGCGGTGGCCGCGCAAAGACGCATCCACACCCAGCCCCGCAGGTAAAGCAGCCAATAATTGCAGCTGCCGGGCACGCGGGAGGGGAGAGACCACCACGGACGCGGCCCCGCGGGCACAAACAGGTGTCCCCCGGAGCCTGCCCCGCAGCCCCGACAATAAGGGGCTGTTAGTAGGACTGGAAACAAAGCGACCTTCCTCTGCCCCCCTCCTCAACTCCACTGGGGCCACGTAAAGTCCTATCCCTGCCTCCCAACCAGTCTTCTCCACAGCTTACAAGAAAAAAACAAAAAAAACATTTTATTTCTTTGGAGGTTGGCCCCGGGACAAACGGCGACGTGAACAGGATGGGGTGTATTTCCTGAACGCCAGAGTGAAGGTCCTCAGCTTTTAAACTCTTTGGTTCCACCACCTGGGCTGCTTTTACAAGTCCAGGTTTTCTGCCTGAAGACTGAGTAATGGGGAGGGGCTTAAATCTACCTTTACACTAAAACAGAACAGTTTACTCCTTTTTTTCTTTTAAAACCCCAGAGTTTTCTTGCAGTGATATCTATTGTTAAATGGGGGATTTAATACCACTTTTGAAGAGGAAGATTTATGGCCAGTCTTAAACCAGGCTCCTCTGAGGAATTCTCACGTTTAATTCTACCACCATGTGCTTCCAATTTCAATTATCTTGGTTGTTGTTTGGTTGCTTAGTTGTGTCCAACTCTTTTGCAACTTCATGAACAGTAGCCTGCCAGGCTCCACTGTCTGTGGGATTTCCCAGGCAAGAGTACTGGAGTGGGTTGCCACATCCCTCTCCAGGATATCTTCCCAACCCAGGGATCGAACCTGCGTCTCCTGCATTGGCAGGGGGGTCCTTTACCACTGAACCACCAAGGAAGCCTTTTCAA
>NW_011494896.1:3910579-3973786 GCF_000754665.1 Bison bison bison | reverse complement strand
GCTGCTAAGTCGATTCAGTCCTGTCCGACTCTGTGTGACCCCATAGAAGGCAGCCCATCAGGCTCCCCCATCCCTGGGATTCTCCAGGCAAGAACACTGGAGTGGGTTGCCATTTCCTTCTCCAATGTGTGAAAGTGAAAAGTGAAAGTGAAGTTGCTCAGTCGTGTCAGACTCTTAGCGACCCCATGGACTGCAGCCCACCAGGCTCCTCCCTCCATGGGATTTTCCAGGCAAGAGTACTGGAGTGGAGTGCCATTGCCTTCTCCGTTTCAATTATCTTACTAGGGTTAAATTATCTTACATAGGGTTTAGACTATTATGAGGCATTTTAAAGGTAAAGTCAATTTTAAGAGACAAGTGTGTCTTCTGATGAGAGAGAATGGCTGACTTTGTCCATCGTACTAGAGGACAAAAATATATAAAAACTGTTCATCTCAGCAAGGAAAACCTTCCTTCCACTGATATGCAAATGAGACTCAATCCAATAAATGTTTTCCAGCTGATCTAATAGACATGCCCTAGGAGCACCTGTTGACCAAGGACAATGTTGAAACACAAATAAATGGAAAAGAACTCCCTTCTCTCACGATAAATCACTTGAGCTTTACCCCCAGAGGACTGGGTCTCCATTCAACTGTTTTATAAAGTACACTGAACATCCTTCTAAGCAATTGGAAATAGAACAAGGCAGCGTAGGATCAGGACTCACATCCATGTTAACTCACGACAGGAAACCTGGTGCTTAGAAGAATGTTGAGCACAATACATTCAATGTGTGTTTGTTGAATAAACAAATAATCTGGGTTCTAACCCTGGCTTTTTTTTATAAATTGTTCCTTGTTTCTTCTGTGCTTGGATTTGCCTCATCTGTAAATGAAGAGAATTGGGCAGAACATTTTTCAGGCCCCCTTCCTGTCCTGTGCATCTGTAATTCTGATTCCAAGTCTGAGGGTCTTCACATGAGTATGGGGAACACTGACTGAAACCGCCCACCCGGGCCAGGCACCATAGTGGCCGTTGGCATGAGCGATTTTACAAGAGGTCTTGGTAAGGTACATGGAACTAATAAGATGCTGCTGCTGCTGCTAAGTCACTTCAGTCATGTCTGACTCTGTGTGACCCCATGGACAGCAGCCCACCAGGCTCTGCTGTCCCTGGGATTCTCCAGGCAAGAACACTGGAGTGGGTTGTCATTTCCTTCTCCAGTGCATGAAAGTGAAAAGTGAAAATGAAGTCACTCAGTCGTGTCCAACTCTTAGCAACCCCATGGACTGCAGCCTACCAGGCTCCTCCATCCATGGGATTTGCCAGGCAAGAGTACTGGAGTGGGGTGCCATCACCTTCTCTGAATAAGATGCTACTAACCCAGAAAAGTTAGGGAAAGGTCAAAAGGAGACTGCATGTGTCCTCCCATTTCCCAGAATCCTTCTTGCTGGCTACCAGCTCCCAGAATCCTTCTTGCTGGCTACCACCTCCCAGAATCCTTCTTGCTGGTGTCCATCTTGGTTGAGCAATGTGTGCACCATCCAGAAGGACCCTGAGTCAGAATGATTGACCAGAGACAACCTGGAAACTAACCCCATCACCATAAAACCCAAGACTGCAAGCCACATGGCACAGCAGTTCTCCTGGGTTCCCTGACCCTCCTCCTCTCTGTGCAGGCGCCCCTTCCCAATAAAGTCTCTTGCTTTGTCAGGATGTGTGTCCAAGTGTTAGACAAGAGCCCCTTCTGGGTCCTGGAAGGGGTCCCCCTGCCTGCAACAAAAAAGAAATGTCTCGTGCTCACCAGAGGCATAGGCTCTGGTAAAATGACTCAGCCTGGATTCTTCCACCTTCTTCACCATGCCTAACCGCCACCTGGGGTTCGGTTTTGCCATTAGCCGTTACTTTTCCTCTGTGTTCTTTCTACGAACTCTACTTTCCTTTCATTTCCTTTTGACACTCTTAGACAACCCCTGAGCAAAATTCACCACATCACATCTTGTACTCTTTGGGGAAAAAAAAGTGCCACAGAAATCCAACAAATAAATAAATGATAACTCCTGCTTAGCTTTCAAAGAGTTACTCAACAGGACCACAATTTACCCCAATATTGCTGTGATGTTAGAGGTATTCATTATTCCTGCATTCAAGTCTGTCTAAGCTGTGTAGTTAAAAGACTATTCAGTTAACAGAATACAGTTGATAAAAAGAGGAGGGAGGCAATTGTCCCTAAATTAATGAGTAGAAACTTCTGTTTTTAACATTTTAAGATGGAATTTGACAATAAAGAGGTGAGGAAAAAATATTGAGCTTTCAAATCACTGATATCATAGGGGAAATCAAAGAATGTTAATTTACTCTGATGGGACTGCCAATCATAAAATAATTTTTGTATTTTCTTCATAAGTTAAGATTTTCTAAGTCACTAAAATTGGGGCTTGGAGAGATCTTTAATGCTTGATCATTTTGTTGGTTAGTTTTGCTTTTAAGTTCTTGTTTAGGCGTTAAGTTGTGTCCAACACTTTTGTGACCCTGTGCCAGGCTCCTCTGTCCTTGGGATTTCCCAGGCAAGAACACTGGAGTGGGCTGCCATTTCCTTCTCCAATGCAGGAAAGTGAAAAGTGAAGTGAAGTCGCTCAGTCGTGTCCGACTCTTAGAGACCCCATGAACTACAGCCTACCAGGCTCCTACGTCCATGGGATTTTCCAGGCAAGAGTACTGGAGTGGGGTGCCATTGCCTTCTCCAACAATAATAACTATTGTTCCTTAAATAGGCATTCAGAGATAGAAGGCAGTGTGAAATAGGTCATTTGTACTCAGGGGTCACAGTCACGTTAGACAAGTGCTTAACAATATAAGTATTCACAATATATTTTTTGAATATGTCTATGGCAAAGTGAGAGAATCCACAAACTTGAAAAGTCTAGAAGAGGCATTAGAGGCATATCTACAATTTTCAGTTGTAAAAGATGGTTTTTTAAAGATGGGTGTCAGGTCGATGGAATGAAGCCATTGCCATAGTTATACAGTCATCTTCACTGGGCTCTCACTGAACAGGTGTGCCTGCTAGAAAGAAGGTGGCAGCTGCCTAAATAAATCTTAATCGTCTCTAACCATTGTTCTGCTGATTGAGACAAATAACTTGCGGCTCTTCTGTGTACGGAACACAAGTTTTTCAGATGCTTTCCATCTGTATATCATCAGACCTTTTCCTTTATAATTTCATTTTTAATACCTCTCATATGACAGAAACCTACCAGTGCAGCTGAGTTTGAGATGCAACATTAATCCTTTTAAGCAGCTTTTGGTTCATGCCTCAACACACACACACACTGTGTGAGTCTCCTTTGAATTCTCAAGGTAAATGCAATATTTAAATCAAGCCATTAAGATTATACAACAACATGTTCTGCTTAGTACACACGTAATTTTCTTTTAAAAGCCATCTAAATATATCATAGATAATTATAAAAACAGTAAGTATTAAGCCCTAGGAACTAATATCTGGTAGCTTGAAAAGCTATATAGGTTAGGTGTATGGTATATACTAAAGAAAATACATGTTTGAAACATAAAAAGTTAATGTACTAAACCAATAAACATTTAAATATTTGTTTGGTTTGTATATATGATATACATTTTTGATAGCCCTTAATATCCTTTATTAGTCTATTATCAAACAGCAGGTGTCAAGAACATGTTACATAGAATTTATGACTAAAAGAAGATAAACGTAATATTTAACTTTAATTTGCAGGGATGTCAAAATGCTGATGTTAGTTACTTCTATAGATGGTAGTGAATAGGGAGGATTAAAAACAGTTAGTTTGGTCTGTATATTTGTGTAACATTTGTATCTTCTACCATGAGAATATACCCATGTTATTACTTTTATGATTAAAAAGGTAAGCAATAGTTATTCACAAAATGGAACTGAATAAGATAAAAGCCCTCCTCTCAAGGAGTCATATAGAGTTGGGGACGTAGATGTATAAAACAATAAATTTCAATGCAGAATGGCATAACAACAGATGTGTGAAAAATAATGTGGGAGTTCAGAAAGAAAATTACTGCTTTTGGTTTCTATATAAGCCCAGTAATGAATGTCAGCTAGAAAAGTGCAATAATTAGTGTCAATGTACATAAAAAGCAAAGGAATAGCTCACTCTTTCAGCATGTTTTATCTGTATGGATAGCAGGGGAAATGGGCACTCTAGTTTGTATACAAACATAACAACCACTGGCCCAGTTGCAATTAGTTGTATTTCTATCTCAAAGAACCAACCACTCATGGATATGTGTGAAAAACTATTTGAGCCACTACAAAGAATGAGCCCGCTATCTCTAATTATCATAGGCTAAGTCTACTTCTTTTCTTATGTTCTCAAAATCATCCAAATCATTCTTTAGTGTTTGAATATCTCACCTTCCTTTCCTTTAAATGTTTAATCATTATATGTTTAGGCAGAGACATAAGAAGGTAATATGACACACATGTGCATACCACCTATATTTAATAAATGTTAACATACTGCCATCGGAGAAGGCAATGGCACCCCACTCCAGTCCTCTTGCCTGGAAAATCCCATGGATGGAGGAGCCTGGTGGGCTGCAGTCCATGGGGTCAAGAAGAGTCGGACATGACTGAGCGACTTCCCTTTCACTTTTCACTTTCATGCACTGGAGAAGGAAATGGCAACCCACTCCAGTGTTCTTGCCTGGAGAATCCCAGGGACGGGGGAGCCTGGTGGGCTGCCGTCTATGGGGTCACACAGAGTCAGACACGACTGAAGTGACTTAGCAGCAGCAGCAGCAGCAACATACTGCCATATTTGATTCATTCATTTTAAACAAATAAAATCTTCATAATATAATCAAAATCTCCCACCTCAATCCACTCTACCTCAAATTCATCTCAAAATAATGCTCAAGAAACATTCTTCTATTTTATTTAAACACACGCAATTTTAAAAGAGTAGATACTTCAAAATGTAATTGACAGTAGGAACAGAACTATCATATGACTCAACCATCCCATCACTGATGTATACCCTGAGAAAACCATAACTGAAAGAGATGCGTATTCATTGTAGCACTATTTACAACAGCTAGGACGCGGAAGCAACTTAGATGTCTATTGACAGATGAACGGACAAAGAAGTTGTGGTACATATATAAAATGAAATGTTACTCAGCCATGAAAAAGAATGCATTTGAGTCCATTCTGATGAGGTGGATGAACCTGGAGCCTGTTTTACAGAGTGAAGTAAGTCAGAAAGAGAAAAACAAATATTTTATATTAACGCACATGTACGGAATCTAGAGGAGAAGGCAATGGCACCCCACTCCAGTACTCTTGCCTGGAAAATCCTATGGACGGAGGAGCCTGGTGGGCTGCAGTCCATGGGGTCGCTACGAGTCGGACATGACTGAGTGACTTCATTTTCACTTTGATGCATTAGAGAAGGAAATGGCAACCCACTCCAGTGTTCTTGCCTGTAGAATCCCAGGGACGGGGGAGCCTGGCGGGCTGCCGTCTATGGGGTCGCACAGAGTCGGACACGACTGAAGCGACTTAGCGGCGGCAGCATGGAATCTAGAAAGTTGGCATTGATGAACCTAGTTGCAGGGCAGCAATGGAGATGCAGACACAGAGAACAGACGTGGGCACAGTGAGCTTAGGAGAGGATGGGGCAAATTGAAAGAGTGGCATGGTGACACATATATTACCATATGTAAAATAGATAGCCAGTGGGAATTTGCTGTAGGACACAGGGACCTCCCCACAGTGCTCTGTGACAGCCTAGAGGGGTGAGATGGGGTAGGAGATAGAAGGGAAGATCAAGAGGAAGAGGACGGATGTATACCAATGGCTGATTCCTGTGGATATATGGCAGAAGCAAACACAATCTTATAAAACAGTTACCTCCAATTAAAAATAAATTAAAAATACAATTGATGGATAATAGGATGTGTACAATTTGAACTTTTATTACAAATTTCTTCCAAATTGACATTATTAGTAGTTTATATGAGTTCTGTATTCTAAATGACACATTTTAATCCGCTATTAATTTGTTAAACCATGTACAATGTTGCTCCTTGTAGTTTTTTTAAAAATAATTTTATTTATTTATTTACTTTTAATTTCTCCAGCTTCAGGTAGCAAGGGTTACTCTTAGCTGCAATGCACCAGCTTCTCATTGAAGTGGATTCTCTTCTTGTGGAGCACGGGCTCTAGGGTGTACGGGATCAGCAGTTATGTTTCAATAGTCATGGTACATGGGCTTAGCTGCTCCACAGCATGTGGGATCTTCCAGGACCAGTGATTGAACCTATGTCTCCTGCATTGCCAAGCAGATTCTTAACCACTGAACCACCAGGGAAGCCCTCCCTGTAGTTTTGATGTGCATTTTCTTAATTACTGGTGAGGTCTAGCATTTTTTTTCATATATTTATTGTCTATTTGAACTTCCTTCTATTCATAGTCTTTTCTCATTTTAAAATTAGGTTATACCTTACTGATTTCTAAAAGTATTTTATGTATTCTGGACACCAATTCTTTGTTTGTTACATGTACTGAAAATACCTGCTCCCAAACTCTGACTTGTCTTTTAATCCCATTTGTTTCATCATGCATATTTTTATGTACTAAATTTGTCAATGTTTACCTTTATGTGTGTATATTTGGTATCTAAATTTTTTCCCTATACAAGTTTATAAGTTTCTCATTTTATATTTTCTTTTAAGTCTTCAACTTTTTAAAGGAAATTATGGTGTAGGATGGAAATCTGTCTGTCCTGCCCCCATATGTACGGCCAGTTGTCTAGATGTATGTATGTATGAATTTACGTATGTACAAGGGCTTCCCTTGTGGCTCGGTCGGTAAAGAATTCGCCTGCAATGCAAGAGACTGATTGCAATGCTGGAGATCAGGGTTTGCCCCCTAGGTTGGGAAGATCCCCTGGAGAAGGAAATGGAAACCCACTCCAGTATTCTTGCCTGGGAAATCCCATGGACAGAGGAGCCTGGTGGACCACAGTCCGTTGGGTTGCAACAGTCAGACACGACTAAGCAACTAAACCACCATCATGTATGTACATATTTATGCTCATATATGAAAATGTTATTCCTTTTCCTCACTGACTTGTAAAACTCCTAAGTTATATGTCTAGATCACATGAGTGTGCATTTAATTATTTCTGGATTCTTTTTTGATCTATTTTAATTTACCCGTGCTAATACCACATTATCTTGATTACTGTGCTTTATAATAAATGTTGAAAGTGAAAGTGCTAATCATCCTTTTCATTTGATCTAACTTTTCAAATTAATTTTTGTAAAGTTGTACAATTGGTGACTTTAATATTACACCCAATATTCCATATTATTATTTGATAGTATTTTAATTTTATTTTGTTGCAGTAGTACTATTTCTGACCAAGCATGTCATTATTATCACCAGTATTTATTAGTTTATAATTAATAGTCAAAATAACTCCCACATTTATTAATCTATATTCTCATCATGATTGCTAGCATCCTAGCTCTGAGTTTTCCTTTTTACTTTGTACATATTTTAACAGCTATTTCTGCAAAAATCTGTGATGGTTAAACATGTTCAATCTTTTCATATTTTTCCTGAACTGTCTACATTCACCTTAGACTCTGAAGGATAGCATAGGTAAATAAAGATTTCTAGATTGACAATGATTTTCCCTCAGCATTTTGAAGATATTATCACATACCTTCTTCTGGTGTCTATTTTTTATGATAAGATGTCTGCTGTCAATCCAATTGCTCTATTTTAAGAATATATCTCTTTTCTATGATTTGTTTGAAGACTTTTCATCTTTTTGAGCTGTAGCTTCAATACAATATTTTTCTAAAATTCTGCCTGGAATTCATTATGTTTCTTGAATCCAATTAATTATAAGAAAAATCAGTCATTATTTCTTCCAATATGTCTTCCCCTTCATTCTCTCTGTTCTCTCCTCCTAAAATCCCATTATATTTTTCCTGAACCTTTTCATATAACCCATTCTACTGCTTCATATATTTCCTATTACTCTTTTCCTTCCTTCTTTGTACCACTTTCAGGGTTATAGTCTCAGATCTCATTATTTTTATCTAAAGTTTGAATCTATTGTTTTACCTATCTACAAAGTGTTTATTTTTAATGAATTATTACATGTATATTTACATTTCTAGGCATTCTAAATATTTCTTTTTCAAATCCTCCAAGTCTCTAGTTTCTGCATGTCACTGTACAGTTTTATTCTAAGATCTTCTTTAGCAAGCTTGTACTTCCTGTGGGAGCCCCAGGGCCCTTTGATTGTGTAATTGTTGCTACAGAATAATTTTGCACATTCTTCTGCTAGGTGCTCAGAGATTTCACTAGCTTAGGAGCAGTTTCATGTTTAATATATTTGGCTTAGTGTTTTTCTGTCTACATAAAAGGGTTAAATTGACCACCACCAGCCAACCCCCCCCCAAAAAAAAACACACACCTTTTCTATTCATAATAGAAACACTCTTCATTATTGCTTCCCTGGGCTAATGTATGAAGTTTTTAGAAGTCCTCTCATAAAATGAGAACTCTTTTAAGTTTTCAATTTTACATAGGGCTCTCAGTTTCATTTTTCTTCCTTTGATGATCCTAAGGTCATCTCTCTTGCCCTGCATGGGCATCTAATCCCCACACTCTTACCCCAAGAGGACCCACTGAGTTCCATATACCCCTTGGGATATCACAGTCAGCTCAAGAAATCACTGCTCTGGCCATCATTTTATACAGAATCAAACTGGCTTGGCTCTTACTTAACACTCCCCCACTACCCCCAAATAAAACATGGAGAACTTAACAGGCCTACATATGAGGTTTTAGTGTTTAATAAGCATGTCTGACAGCAGTATGTATAAGATTTATTATAAAATGTTTCATGCAAGAGATTTCCAGGAAGTCACCTAATTAAAATGCTATTTAAAAGTCATTCTCATATGATAATTAATTAGCTAAAGTCAGTCGTGAGATAGACAACCACCATCATATTTGTCACCTTGACAAGTAATGTTGATTCTATAAAATTGGGGTAATAATGGAAACTATGCCATTGTGTTGATAAAAAGGCTCAAATGAGATAATACAAGTAAACTGTTTAGAGCACTACTTGGCACACAGTATGGGTGCAATAAAAATGTTTTTATTCTTTATTATGAATAAAATGTTGTCTTTATTCCCTCTAATCTTCAGGGAAGCCCCCCCCACCTCCAAAAAAAAAGAAAAGAAACCATAATAGTCTAGACAGAGAACATGTGCTTAGTATTATGAAGCAGAAAATGTTTTGTCTTTTTTTTTTTTAACTCTTTTTATGACTGCATTCAACCATCCTCTATGTTAAGAAGTCTACCTTAAGTTCTTTCCTCATTTTTTTATTCCATTAGTGCAGGAAACATGTCAGTTTTCAAGCCCTTGTAAAAATCTTTCATAAACTTAAAGACTCCATTTCACAAGTGTCTCTTTTCTAAGCCAAATGAATATTTTCTTAAGCTTTCTAAATAGTTTTTTTGAGAGTCTTCTCAGAACCTCCTTTCATTTTACATGTTTTTCATAAAAATAAAAACTCCCATGGATCCTGGATTTATATAGTAGTTCTAAATCCACATGTTGTGATTTGCCCACATGCTTACAATTAAATTTTGCTACAACTGGAGATATAGATCAATATGTCAATGACTATAAAAGGAATATAACACTGAATGGATATAAGTGAGGAGCAAAGTAAAAGAACATCAAGAAAGCAGCCAAGAAAGAATGGGTACCACATAGAACATTCAAGAATTATGACTTATGAATACAAAAATCAATTAAAAAACAAGACCAAAGACAGCTTTCTTGATAAAGCTACATAACTAAAACATGGGTAGAGTAATTTCATAATGGATAATTCAATTCAGTTCCAAAGTTTACCATAAACAGAGACATTTTAAACACCACCCATCTAATCAGAGCACTTTGGGAACTTTCTTATCAACTATGATTTGGTTATATAGTCCAATAGTCTAGCTATCTCAACAGCAGGATTTTTCTCACCTGTGGAAGTGGGGTGCTAACTTGAGAGTCAGTGCTTTTAGTTTTATTTTCATTTTTACCAATTTGTTTTACCTCTAGATATAGTACTATGTAAATAATTTCCAAAGTCACCTTACACTCAAATAATCTGTTCAGTTCAGTTCAGTCACTCAGTCATGTCAGACTCTTTGCATGAATCGCAGCACGCCAGGCCTCCCTGTCCATCACCAACTAACTCCCAGAGTTTACCCAAACTCATGTCCATCGAGTCGGTCATGTCGTTTTAGTCCATGATAATAAGACCCAAAAATTGATCTGTAAGAAAATGGCCTTTTTTTTTCTTTTAGACATAAAGAAATATCTTTCTTTCTTTTTATATTATTATTATTTATTGGAGTATAACTGCTTTATAATGCTGTATTAGTTTCTGCCGTACAACAAGTGAATCAGCTACATGTATACATACGTCCCCTCCTTTTCGGGGCTCCCTCCCATCCCTGCCCCTCTAGGTCATCACAGAGCTCCAAGATGAGAATGCTCTTTTAAGTTCAATGGCTATTTTTGATGAGGTTATCCTCTTGCCGTATCGTCTTTTGGGTCTTCACCAAAGTATTTTCCGTTTCCCAGACACATTCTGTGTAACTGTATCTTTGTACATGCTGTTTCCTCTGCCTGCAGTCCTAACTCTCCACCTCATTTCCTGCTCATTTTGGTCATTCTACATATGACAAATCTTTACACATTTTTTGAGCCTTGGCTCAGCAATTTTCTGTGAAACTTTTCCTGATCTCTCAAGGCAGAGCCAATTCGTACTAATGCACCAAAACTAACATTTCCTGTTGTACTGTACACATCTCAGGTTTGGTTCGTATGACACTCATTTGTGATTACGTTGAACTTAAATATTTCCCCCTAAATGACTGAATAATTCAAGGAAATCCCTTATTTATTTTTGTATCCTCAGAGATCTACATAGCCCTTTGCACATGGCAGGCACTCAATAAACATATTTGAATAATTTAATAGTTACTTGCTGAATGAATGAACAAATGAATGAGCATATCACTTAAATTGAATTGCTTCATACTCCTGGGAAAAGAAAGGAAGGCACTATAGAGACACGCATTAAGCATTTATTATTACCTTTTATTTGTATTTTTACCTCACATTCATTTTCATACATTAAGAGATAAATCAAAGTCACTGTTAGAAGGGTTCAAAGTACTTTGAAAAATAACATTTCAAAACAGAAATCAATGAGAATTGTTGATTTGTGGCCTACTAACTGTCCTTTTTTTCACTTTGTAATTCCACCCCTTCCACAGATAGACACAGGCGATCTTTTACAAAATTCAATATAGAAAACCATATTCATAAACAAATAACTCCTTTCACTTCCTTAAAAAGGAGACCCACGAATGAAAACACACGATCTATTCCTTTTCCATCTTGCCTCCTACATAAAACAGAAACAGCAGCTGCTGAAATCCTCAGTGTAAATGTCAAATGCAGATATTGTTACTGAAAATATTCCTGATATTAATTGTAACCTATCTCCAGCTTAAAGAATATAAAGGAGACGAGCTCGCTAGGTGCCTCCTCTATGTCAGCTGATTTACTTAAGCATCTTTACATGAAATTATAAAATATTTCATCTTAAAAGTATATAAACTATTTTGTCCACAAAAGTACCTAACATGCCTGAACTCAGTATTTATTTAACCTATCCATTTTTACATATTCACATACTACTTCTATTGTTTACTAAACTTATTTTAAAGTTATTTGATCATCTTTTATTTAAATAAATTTATTTTAAATAAACATCACCAGAATGAACAAAAGTAAGACTCATTCTCTATAAGTAATCAGTAACATAAATAATACATGATTATTAATAAGATTAAAAAGTAAAATAACACATGTATACCTATGGTGGATTCATTTTGATATTTGGCAAAACTAATACAATTATGTGAAGTTTAAAAATAAAATAAAATTAAAAAAAAAAAGTAAAATAAAAACCAGAAGTAATTTATAAAGTCTAGTTAAAAAGATAATTGATGGTTTATATACTATATCTAATTTTTCTTGTCTAATTTAAATGAAAATATTTTTAAAATGTTTGCCATGGGACATCTTAAGTAAACCACACTTGGGAAATATTCTCACCTCATCTGATCATCATAAGAAATCTCTGAGTCAGATAATATTATCTTCCTTTTACATATTAGAAAATGACATTTTAAAGAAATCAAGTAACTTAATCATAGTTAGCCCTTCCCTTCCCTTAATTCTTGATTCTCAAAACTTTTCTAGTCATAAGAAAGAGTGTAACAGTACAAAAAATATGATACAGTAGCTTGTGATAAAATAGAAATAAATAAAGAAGAGGGAATTGCTATGAGTTCAGATAACATTTATTAGCCTGTGTGCTGGAATGGAGGAGACAGACATTCAATGAAAGAAAAATTTGAGTTGACACTTAGAAAACAGATCAAAACCAAAGTACATTTATTACTTGAAACAGCAGGAGTAAGAGTAAAAAGTTTGGAAAACATGAGATGTGTTTTCAATGAAGAAAAGGCTATAGCCATACTGTAATTAGACAATGCCAATAAACCCTTAATTGTGATAAAAGGGTCAGAGTTGGAGAGTCAGGAGAAAAGCTTAGGCAACAGAGGTAATGACGGTCTTAGGGGGATGATGGTAGGAAAAAGGCAAGAAGTGATATAAGAAAAATTCTTATTTAACACCTAAGAAAAGACTTGAATCCCTAATTCACTCTCATAACACAATAGATGCTATTTAGTCGCTCTGCTGCTGCTGCTGCTGCTAAGTCACTTCAGTTGTGTCCGACTCTGTGCAACCCCACAGACGGCAGCCCACCAGGCTCCCCTGACCCTGGGATTCTCCAGGCAAGAACACTGGAGTGGGTTGCCATTTCCTTCTCCAATGCATGAAAGTGAAAAGTGAAAGTGAAGTCGCTCAGTCGTGTCCGACTCCTAGCGACCCCATGGACTGCAGCCTACCAGGCTCCTCCGTCCATGGGATTTGCCAGGCAAGAGTACTGGAGTGGGGTGCCATTGCCTTCTCCGATTTAGTCGCTCAGTCATGTCCAATTCTTTGTGACCCCACGGACTGTAGCCCACCAGGATCTTCTGTCCGTGGCATTTCCAGGCAAGAATATTGGAGTGGGTAGCCATTTCCTTCTCCAAACACAATACACAACCTTTCACTACATTTGTCACATTGATGATGATATATATATATATATTTTTTTTTTTTTTTTCCTTTTCTTTCCTTGTGGAACATTCCTGAAAAAGTAGGGGCCATGCTTGTGTTTCACCATTGATCCCCATGTCTAACAAAGTGCCTGGAACATAATAAGTGCTCCAAAACAATTTGCTAAAGGCTTGAATGGAAAAGGAATAACTGAGGAGACAGAATCTGTAAAAATGTGACAGATGCTTTAAAGGCTGAGAAATTGAAGTCAAAAGGAGTTAAAGATTTGAGCCCAGGGAACTCAGAGATAACTTCTAAGACAAAGAAAGCATTTGCTTTAGCTTGATTTCTTCTTTCAGTATACTTTCTATTTCTCCCCTTGTCTCATTATAATTTTAAGTATTCTTTATAGTCTCTTATGAAATTTTAACTAAATGATTTCTCAAAGATTTAACATAATTTGTTGATTATTCCTCACGGTAAACAGAGTCCATGTGAGGGTTCTAAATTTTCTTTGTAAGCTCCTCTAAAGCAAAGGATTTTTTTTAAAGGAAGTATTATTGATATTTTCTACTTCAGTGTATTCTAGGTTTAATCTCTGCCTTGGGGATTTCTATATCCATATAAAAAGTGAAAGGGGTAACAATGTCTTTAAATTTTTAGATATGTTCAAGTTGTGATGACTCTGGATAAAATGGGTATATGTGTTAAGTACGCAATGTAGTGAAAAAATAAAAATAAAAATCTTCCTCCATTTATTCATTTATTCAACACTTTTGAGTCTTACTATGCATCCACTGTATTTCTCAGCAATGAGAATATGATAACTAAATAGACAGTAATTCCTACCTCATGGAGCTTGTATTTCAGTGTGGGGAGGAGATAATAAGAATGATAAATAGCAATACATATCATCTATTAAATATTGATATATGCTAAAGAAAAAGTAGAACAGATAAATGGAATAAAAAGTGTTGGAGTGATGAAATTATTTGATGGACTGGTTGAGGTAAACCTCCTGAAAACAGTCACTCCTGATTAAAGATTTTAAGGAAATGAGAATAAGCTAGCACGAGAAATGAACATTCTATGTGAAAGACTATGGCTAGCTTTGATGACAATATGAAGGCCAAGGTAGCTGAAGCAGAGTGAGAAGAAAGATAGTATAAAATAAGATCAGAAAGTAGAGAGGTAAGTGAAGGGAGAGTGGAAAGGAGAATTTGCAAGCCTCATAAGCTATTGCGGGCACGTTGGCTTTTGCTCTGAATGAGGTTGGAAGCAATTTCAGAGTAGTGACATGCTTTGACTAATGTTTTAATAAGATTGTTCTTGCTGCTGTCTTGAAAGTTTTGACTGTAGGGGGTCAACGCTGGAAGCGGAGATAATAATTAAGAAATTATTGCAATTATTAAGTTCAAAGGTAATGGTAACATAGAAAAAACTAATGCACATGAGAAAAAAAACAACACTGGCTGGGTTCTGAATATATTTTTAAGAGATTGGATGTGGAGAGAAAGAGGGGAGGTGGAATGACTGCAGACCCACTGACATGAGCAACTAGAAGGCTACATATACCACTGGCTGAAACAGAGGTTGTAATAGAGCAGGCTTCTTGAGAAATATAAGAACTTTGGTTCTGGACATGTTAATTTTGAAATATCTTAGACATCTGAGTGGAGACATCACGTGAGCCAGTGGATATACAAGTCTAGCATTTCAAAGAAGATATTGGCATATAACTGGTATTTAAAGACATGATCACTGGCTGAGTCAGTGAAAAAACTCAAAACCAAGTCCTTGAGCATTTCAACATTTACAGTTATCTATGTAATACATGATTTCCTTACTGAACTGTGAATTCTGTGAAAACAAGGAACAAAGTGAACATTTATGCCATACAAGTGATGATAATGAATTTCCACCAGATTTAAACCTGGTAGGAAAAGTAGTAAACTAAGAGAGGGTGATAATAGGAAACTAGATACGATCAATGAATATAAGAAAAGGTATGAGTCAAAGATGGTTAGAGCCAAGGTACATATAGACATCTGAGGCTTGTATTGGATTTCACATGGTTACAGTGCTCATGGGATTTAACATAAAGTATTTAACGTGAGTCAAATACTTAATTTACTATTTTAATCAATCTTAAAAGAATTCTATGATGTGGCTCCAGTCTACACGTAAGTAGACTCAGAAGATAAGGAACTTGCTGGAGGTCACTCAGCTAGCAGTGGCACTGTGTGAATCCAGCCAAGGTCTGCCTCAGAACCCCCTCTCCTAACCACAGATGGGGCAGGGTGCCTGTCCCTTGGTATCAAGTCTTCTTTCCTTGGAGCAGGGACTTTAGCCCCTGTGACCTGTGTTAGGGATCAGAAAACCCTCTTTGTCATATTTTTAACTTAGTTTTAATTGGAGGATAATTGCTTTAATTGGAGGATACTGTCGTGTTGGTTTCTGCCATACAGCAATGTGAATCAGCCATAAGTATACATATATCCCCTCTGTCTTGAACCTCCCTCTCAATTCCTCTCCCCATCCCCGCCCCCCCCCCAGGTTGTCACAAAGCACCAGATCGAGCTCCCTGTGTTATACAGCAGCTTCCCACTGGCTCTCTATTTCACACATGGGAGTGTACGTACGTCAATTCTGCTCTCTTGGTTCATCCCACCCTCTCCTTCCCCCGCTGTGCCCACAAGCCTGTTCTCATCTGTGTCTATTCCTGCTCTGCAGAGAGGTTCGTTAGTACCCTTTTTCCAGATTCCATATGTATGCATTAATATATGGTATTTGCTTTTATCTCTCTGACTTACTTCACTCTGTATAACAGGCTCTAGGTTCATGCGCCTCAGCTCAATACACTCGAAATTGTTTCTTTTTGTGACTGAGTTAATATTCCATTGTATATACATATGACAACTTCTTTATCCATTCATTTGTTGACAGACATCTAGGTTGCTTCCATATCCTGTCTATTGTAAAAAAAAAAAATGTGCTGCAGTGAACATTGGGATATGTGTATCTCTTTAAATTATGGTTTTCTCAGGGTATATGCAGTGGTGGGATTGCTGAGTCATATCATAGTTTTTTTCCTAGTTTTTTTTTTTTTAAGGACTCTCCATACCCTTCTCCATAGTGGTTTTATCAATTTATATTCCCAACAACAGTGCAAGAGGGTTCCCTTATCTCCTCATTCTTTCCAGCATTTGTTGGAAAATCCTCTTCTTATTCTCTGTGTTCCTATCCTTCAATGTCTGTGGTGAAGTATTTAGTGAAGTTTTGGTAAAAGTTTCATTCTGCCTCAAAGAATCTGAAGAGAGTTAAAGAAAGGTTTTGTTCATGCTAGGGCGAGATCATGTCTGGAAGTAGTTCTATCCTGGGTTCTACAAAAGGAAAGAAAATTCAGGGGGACTGTGCCAGGGCATGGATCCAGTGCCCTATCTTCATAATCTCATAGAAGCACTAGTAAATTAGACGATTAGACAATTAGCAGTTAGAAATGCAGAGCTGAAGATCCAGAGGAAGATGAGAGCTAGAGGTATAGACTTGGGGAGCTATCATCATGGTGAGGATGGCTGTCCATCTAGAAGAATCATGTTCTTACTACCAACTAAACTTAGGAAGATGTCCAGCCAGTGAGAGGCAACTGTGCAAATGTCAAATGGAAGAATCACTCTGGGTATGGAAAATAGTGCCAACCACTTTGGAGAAGTTTGGTAGTTTCATAAACAGTTCAGTGTGTATCTACAACACGACATAGCAATTCCACTTCTAGGCATTTATCCAACTTACATGAAAGCATATGCTGATTTAAAGATAGTATATGAAGTTCATAACAGTTTATTTGTAATAGCCAAAAACTGGGAATAAAACAAATGTCCATCAACAGATGAATAGATAAAGTGTGTTATATTCACATGATGAAATACTACTCAGCAATAAAAAGGAATGAACTACTGGTATGAGCAAAAGCAGGGGTGAGTCTCAGAATAATCAGGCTGAGAGAAATAAGCCAGACAAAAATAGCATATACGATGATTACATTATGGTTCCACTTATATAAAATGCTAGAAGATGCAAACTATCTATAATGACACAAAGCATATCAATTATTGACTGGTAATGGACTCAGTGAAAGGGGGGAAAGTTGATGAAAGCGCACAAGGAAATTGTAGGGCTTGGTAGACATCTTCACTATCTTGATAAAGTGATAGATCTACAGATGGAGATCTATGTCAAAATCTATCAAATTATACACTTTAAGTATGTGCAAATTATCGTATGTCATTATACCTCAATAAAGTTGTTAAAACAAGATATAAAAGGATACTTGTCATCTAAAACTTCAATGTTTTTGGTTTTCTTAAAAATGGGAGGGTTTTAAAACAGACAAAATGACTTCATAAAAAAGAAGTATAAAATAATGAAGAAGCAGAAACTAGGACAATTCGGCCAAAACTTCTTTTTTTTTCTTTCTCTACCTAACTTCTGTTCTTCTCTTCCCTCTCACCTACAGCAGTTTTCCTAATGAAATTTCACACCTGTCCATTTCTGACTCCATTTAACATTTTAATAACAGTGAAAATATTTTGGGAATGTGTTTCTGTCTGGCCCTCATTACAAGTGGATCAATAAAGAATTTAAGAAAACCCAATCAATTCTGTTTTCTTTTCCATTTTATTTAGTTGGTTTTGGTATAGAAACAGATTTAACCTGGTACTTAATTTTGATTTCAGAAATTGATTTTTACTCTATGTTTTGCTGTTGCTTAGGAAACAAAGTGTCAAAGTCTATCCTCTAAACTATTAATCTCAGCAATCTTTGGCAGACAAACTCTTCCAAGAGATCTTGGGACTACTTTGAGTTCCCTTTCTTTCTCCAAATGGAAGGTAATTAGAGGTGTGTGTTTTCACAGTTTGGAAGAAAAAAAAAAAAAAAAGAATATCACTAAGGCTCATGTATGCAACAATACATACCAGAAGCTCATCACACTTTCCATTGAGCATTTAAAAGGGCATATTCAAAAATATATTCAAGGGCTTAACAGCAAATCTAAATTAGGACTCCATATCCAGGAACATTTGGGAATTTAACTGCATCATGTGGGAAAGTCTTCCCTGATGGGGAAGGGCTGCTTCAGATTCAGGTATGCGGGCCAAAATGATCAATTTGTTTCCTTTCTGCACAGCTCAAATTACATTCTTGACTCTGTAACACTGAGCTCTTTCCAGCACATCCATTAAGGGAACTTGGCTCAGGTTGAGGATATCTGTAAGACCTAGTCTATGAGAGCAACATTAAGCCTCGCCAAGGGAATATGGAACACTGGGTTCTGAGCAGCAGGGCCTTCATCTCAGCACTGAATAAGCCTGTTGATCAAACCCACGCCAGATATCTCTGGGCATTTGGATAGGCCAGATTCAAACTCCCTCAGCTCATTCACAGAAGCTCCATGGACCACATTTTAAATAATTTTATTTAGAAACATGAATAAATAGTTATCCACCAGAGATAAAGAATAGATGGCAAGCAGTTATGTGCGGAAATAATTATTTAGTATTAGAATCAAGCAGGCCTGACCCAGACATGATTTCAACCTAAAAAGACATCAGTGTATGGTATTTTTTTCTCACAAGGTTTTAAGAATCTAGTTCATGTAATTCATATAATGATGATAAACGATATTTGTCAATTATCTGATACGTATAAGACTTTGCCCTAAGTGGTTTACATGCAGTTCATACCTCATTACGACTCTGCCAAGTCAGAAACTAACTCCACTGTTTTGATACAGATCTCCTAAAGGGTCCCTGTTTTGGTATTTGTGCTGTAAATATTCCAAGAGCACACCCTCCTCAGGTCTCATAATTTGCTCTAGCTTCTGCCTGAAATTCTCATCCTGAGATAGCCACAGAATCATTCCTTCATCTCCTTCAAGTCTTCGCTAAAATGACACTTTTACAATGAAGTCTTTTTGTTGTTGCTCTCTTTTTATTTTTCAATACGAAATATATTAGCACCTAAAGACGACTCATTGGAAAAGCCCCTGATGCTGGGAAAGATCGAGGGCATCAGAGGACGAGATGGCTGGATGGCATCACAGATGCATGAACATGAACCTGGGCAAACTCTGGGAGTCGGTGAGGGACAGGGAGGCCTGGTGTGCTGCAGTGCATGGGGTTGCATAGAGTCAGACACAACTGGACAACTGAACAACAACAACATCGTTTTCACTTATTTCCTCTCCCACCACCCACATTAGAATGCAAGTTCTATGGAGGCAAGGAATTTGACTCTTTTAAAAAGTTTACCAGCTAGAAGGATGCCTGGTCCATTATAAGTACTTATCAAATAATTGGAAGTGGTAAGTGGAAGTGATGTGGCTTTAAGTAACAATCACTTATTATCATAAATGAGGCTAAAGACAAAAGCAAAATCTTTAAACCATTGTTCATAGGTTAAGGTTAACCACTAGTTTTGGTAATAAATCCTGTTCAGATAATTTCATCTAAACTTACTTTCAAAACAAAAGGTTAAATAATTTAATGAAGGGCCATTCTTCAGAGTTTATTAGCAGGTATTAGGTACACAAATATATGTGATAGCTTAGGCTTTGCTTTCCTGAAATTTCCAATCTCAGGAGAGAAAATATATAATCTAAGACAATTAGAAGACAATATAGTAAACAGATACTTCTCATTTATTCCATTCATTCATGTAACAAATGACTACCTTCGTGTGCAAGACATTCTGGATGAGGTCCAGGAAACATAGAAGTAAGTAAGATATACTTCCCTACTTCAAGGAGTTTACAGTCTGGTAGAAGAAGTAGGATTTTCTACAAGATAAAACCTGTTCAATGACTAAAACTTGGTAAATGGAATAAAATGTGCTAAAATTGAATAAAAAGATTAAATGTTTTGAGAGTTCATCAGAGGGAAGATTTTCAAAGGCAGTATGTCATGAAGCACTAAACTGAATATAATCAAATGCCAAACGGTATGGCAGAGACGATAAAATGCTATTGCCTATCACTCCTGCAACTGAAATACACCAGGGATCTTGGTAAGCTTTCATGCAGAAAATAACATATGCCAAGACTCATCTTTCTCTTAGTTCCCTGCGAAAGGGCACTAAGCATTAAACAGAATACAGCCCTGAATGGTGTTTCCAGCTGTTCCTGAAAGCAATTTGATAACCTCAGTTTTGTTCTTCACTCCCAGGTTTTACAAGCAAACTAAAAGAAAGCCTAATATTAGTTTTCCAAAGGTTAAATTTATAATTGAATTCATGCAAAATTGATGAAATACAACAAATCTCAAGAATGCAAGCTGTCACTTCACATGTGAAGTATTACCTTCTAAAAAAAAGAGACAAACAGAATGCAATCTATATTTCAACCATTTGTCTAATTTTTTTCAGATGGAACAAGTGCTGCTAATTATTATAAAAAACCTAAACTTACATTATATAAAACAAAAGTGAAATTTATCTGTAATTCTGATATCCACCTAAAGGCTGGAAAATTGGTGTATGTTCTTCTGTATATAGGTGCACACAATGATGCAGCAATAAATGTAGCAACTGGTATGATTACAGATTATAATTTGCATGATATGTTAGCCATTATAGCGAGAAATTGGACCGTCATTCTATGTGCTTCAAAGACATGATTTCTTTTGGCTGCATGCTATTCCCTCTCACGGTTGTGCCGTCTGTTATAAACAATCCCATGATAAAATAGGTATACAAAAATGTTTATTTGCTTTCCTGATTATTTCCCTAGGATGAATTCCTAGAATAAGACTAAAACGGTGACAGCATTTTGAGACTCTATGAAGTGTTGCCAAATTGCCTTCCAAAATGTTACATGATATAAATCCTGTCCAGCAGCATCCTGGAGTGAACATCTTCCCACACTCTTGGCAACTGGAGCACTGCCATATTCTTTTTTATATTAAATGCACATTTGTATATTTTATTTACGTTATTTTGAATGACTGATTCAGAATATTAACAAACTTATTTGAATTTATCTTAATATTTAGCTGTGTAGGATCTTGGTGGTTTTTCTATTGATTTGTGAGATCTTATAGTTATCATATAACTGTTTTATTTGTGGCCTTGCAGTTTTTTATATTTTAAACATAAATTTAAAAATTCTTATGCAGACGTATCTATTTTTTTGTGTGTAAGCTCTTCTATTGTATTTACGATTAGAAATTTCTCAAAACTGAAATCAGTTAAATAAGAACTGTTCATGGCTTTATTTTTATGTTAGTCTATTAATGCATATGAAATCAGCTTGGTGTTTGATTATAGAAATAACTGATCATGTTTATTGAGCAAAGATTATTTGCCAAACAACATACTGAATTATTTATTTGTGTGTGTTAGTCACTCAGTCATGTCTGATTCTTTGCGACCCCATGGACTATAGCCTGCCAGGCTCCTATGTCCATGGAATAAATTGTCTGTTTAATTCCCATAACCATTTTATGACTATTATTAATACTTATATTAACAGATATTAGCAAAAACTATTACTGTCTCTGTTTTATACATGAGGAAACTAAAGTTTAGAGAGGTTAATTTATTTATCCCAAGTTATCAATGGCACCCCACTCCAGTACTCTTGCCTGGAAAATCCCATGGACGGAGGAGCCTGGTAGGCTGCAGTCCATGGGGTCACTAAGAGTAGGACACGACTGAGCGACTTCACTTTCACTTTTCACTTTCATGCATTGGAGAAGGAAATGGCAACCCACTCCAGTGTTCTTGCCTGGAGAATCCCAGGGACGGGGGAGCCGTGGGCTGCTGTCTATGGGGTCGCACAGAGTCGGACACGACTGAAGCGACTTAGCAGCAGCAGCAGCAGCAGCATATGACTAGTAAGTGATATAGCTGGTATTTGAACTCTGAAAGCTTCCAGAACCTGTTCTCTTAAGTACTCTTTATACTAGTAGGAATGGCTCCAACTGTATTACCAATTTTCTGAACCCTAAGTCTTGATTAATCTGTTTTTCTCTGATTTACATTAATTCCTTCATCATATATGACATTATTTTCTACACTAACCTCTGTTTCACAGCCATTTTATTGAATTGGTCCGTCAGCCAATTCTTGAGTCAGCAGTACACCATTTGTTAATTGTTACAGCTTTGTAATGCTTATTAATATATATGTGCAGTAGGACAAATAGCCCATTCACCATTCTACACTTTGACAGCTAACATTACTCTTCAGTTCAGTTCAGTTCAGTTTCTCAGTCATGTCTGACTCTTTGCGACCCCATGAATCGCAGCACGCCAGGCCTCCCTGTCCATCACCAATTCCTGGAGTTTACTCAAACTCGTGTCCATCGAGTCGGTGATGCCATCCAGCCATCTCATCCTCTGTCATCCCCTTTTCCTCCTGCCCCCAATCCTTCCCAGCATCAGAATCTTTTCTAATGAATCAACTCTTTGCATGAGGTGGCCAAAGTATTGGAGTTTCAGCTTTAGCATCAGTCCTTCCAAAGAACACCCAGGACTGATTTCCTTCAGAATGAACTGGTTGGATCTCCTTGCAGTCCAAGGGACTCTCAAGAGTCTTCTCTAACACCACAGTTCAAAAGCATCATTACTCTTATCATCCATTTATTCCTCTAAAAAACCAGAATCTTTCTGTTAGGTTTAAATGCTTTATTAATTGGTCTATGATGAACTGTATTAAATATGAATAGAAATTAAGATTTTTCAATACCACATTTCATTGCAGGAATATGGATTAACTTATCATTTATTCAAATACCCTTTGACATCAATCAGTAAAATTTTATAATTTTCTCCATCTACGTCTTGCATAGATGGAAACAGATTTATTCCTAGGTATGTTGTATTTTTTGCTGCTGTTGTAAATGGAATATTTAAACCCATATTTTCTCTTTATTGAGGTAATTAGGGAAGCAACTGATTGTTTACTACTTCTCTTATATCAAGCACATCTCTTGAGTTTGGGGGAAAAAACAGAAATTAATCTTCTATCAGATATATCTCATTCTGTTTCATGTCACATTTCAGTGTTCAGAAATTTCAAATAATGTTAAACCATAACAGTAATAATAATTACTTTCTTTTCCTCTAACTTTAATGGGGATTCTTTTAGTATTTCAACATTAAGTACAGGAAAGATTGTTAATCTGGGATAGTTATTATTTATAGTGTTAAACATATAGATTTTTAGTTTTAGTTTTCTAAGAGATTCTATCAGGAATGAGTGTTAAATTATATTAAATTCCTTTAACAGATATTAGAATGATACTTTCAAATTTTATTTTAGATGTTATGATTTATGGTAATAGATTTCTAATTAAATCATCTTTGTCTTCCAGGGGTTCATTCCTACTTAATCTTCATAAATGATTCTTCACTGATGTTAAATTTTGTTGGGTGCATTTTATTTAGGATATATTCATTCTTATTAATGAGAACAGGTCATAGTATTATTTTTATGCTTGTCTGTTTTTACATCCAGATAATAAATGACCAATTATATTGGGTTTGCCAAAAGGTTTGTTCAAGTTTTGCTCTAAGACATTATAGAAAAACCAAACGAACATTTTGGCCATCCCAGTACTTGGAAGATTTGCTAGATAAAGCATTCCAAGGTTAAAAACTTAATATTTGTACTATACATAGTATAATATGAATATATAATATTCATATTTATAAAAATATACGATACTTATGTATCATATAGCTTTCAGATTGGCTCACTTGGGGATGCCCTGTACTTTAGTTTTTCTATTAGGGAAAATATCATTACATTCACTTAATGAATATATCCATGAATTATTCCACCTTAATGTCATTTATATCAAACATAAATAAGTTATTTATGTTTATTATCAAATATATGAAATTTAACTTTTACAATAGTGCAATTATTTACTCATATATTCAAGAAGTTTTATCGAGTATGTATCATGTGTCAGCTACTTCTCTAATGCTCATGGTACTGTGAGAAATAAGACATGTGAGGTTCTTGTCCTTGTAAAGCTATTCTTTGATATACATGAAGAATACAATGCTGATCAAAGAAAGCAAGTTGCCCAAATCCACATATGCGATAAATGGAGAAATTATTTTACTGTGCTGCCCTATAAAATTTTCAGTGGATAATTTTTCAGGAAATAGCTTCCATATATGTGTAGTATTTCATAATCAGTTTGATCTAAAGGCAGTGAAATCGATAGGATAACCCTTGGAAATTTCTTTAATTCTGCAAGGCTGCAAATCCTATCAGTTCACTAGAACTGCATTGTCAGAAATATGAAAAAATAGAAAAATTGTAACAATATTGACTTTTACTCCTCAAAGGCTAGGAGTTATAACTATTTCTCTTTCCATCCTTATATTTCGGACTATACACATACTCATTTTAGCATCCCAAAAGTATTTCAAGGTAGGAATTATTATTTCCACTTTAGGCTTGATAAAATGGAGACCCAGAATTTAAAATAAATTGGCCAATGTCATGTAGCAAGTAAAGGATCTAGATCTCAAATCTAGGACAGTCTCTCTTCTATGCCTTTCCCAATGTATGTTTCATAACTATATTAACTGCAAGAGTATTTATGTGAAGACTAAGTGTTTCTAAAATTGTTTAATTTGAGTTATGTTTTTAGATATCTTTTTAAATGACCAGAAATGAGAAAAAAAGTTAATTGGCTGGCCAATCAATCATAAATAGGCAGAAGTCCAAAAATGATGAAGAAATTGATCAAGTATAATGGGCTCGATATTGTCATGACTTCATAAAACCTTGATAAAAGAATAAGCCTTGGAAAAGAATTCAAAAGTAATTTAAGGAGTAAGAAACCTAAGGATAAAAGTTAACTGGCTTTATCACAATTCTATTGAACCAATCCATACTGAAATTTTCTTTTTGGAGTAGAGAAGGGTACCAGTTTATAACTTTTCAAAGGTATAAGCAAGCTTCCCTTGTGGCTCAGCTGGTAAAGAACCTGCCTGTAATGCAGGAGACTTGGGTTCAATCCCTGGGTTGGGAATTGGGAAGATCCCCTGGAGAAAGGAAAGGCTACCCACTCCAGTATTCTGGCCTGGAGAATTCCATGGGGTCACAGAGTCGGACACGACTAAGCACCTTTCACATCACTTCACTTCACTTCTGATACATGAAACTGAGTTCTGAGAGAGAAACAACCACATTTTACTTATTGTTGGGTTCCTTGTACCTGGCACAGCACGTGCTACATAATAGTCATTCAGTTAATGCTTGTGTAAATGAATAAATGAGCCTCTAGAGGGAAATCAGTGCAAACAACTGAAAGACACCAGAAAGACAGTCAGTAGATTCACTTTTCTTGATCTGATTCTGCTACTAATTGTCATTACTGTTGAACAGAGTTTTAAGTTTCTTGTGCCTCACTTTCTTCATCAGGGAAATAAAGAGGTGGAGCTAAATGATCCCACAGGTCTTTATTAACTCTAAAATTCTATGATCTCCAGTTAATAATATCAGCATTTTTCTTTTCTTTTCTTTCTTTCTTTTTTTTTAACAGATTTCTTACACATCAGAGAGGAGAAGCTCCCACTTATCAAAACTCCCCCCAGGCAGTCAGAGACTCTGACCACAAATTGAACCACTTAGAGCCTTTCTGGAAGCAATCACCACAGATCCTATATCCCCATTTTCCTTAGGTAGTCTTTTTAATCACTATAAAATAATGATTCTAAAAACTTTTTTCCATGATTTATTAATAGTGCAAATAAACATATACAAGAGCTGAAATTAACTGACAGAGTGATGACTCTGCTTTTAAACATGCATATAAATCTAATTTTCTAGAAAGAAGAAACATATTACCCAGTATCTCTAATGTTCTACTTGTCTAGAAACTGAGGAATGACCCAATGTTAACAGGCTAATACAGCCATTCTTCTTGCACAGGCTATAAAGTCATGAGTAATCACTTTTACACACTTAGGGCACAATATTTATTCCATTTAGAGGGATGCCAGTTTGGTTCCACAGAAATAAGAAAATAATTATGAATGTCTTAACTGTGTAATACTTTTTTAGTTTTTCTTTTCTTTAACACTAAAGTGGAAAAGACTACATCATTGCCCACTAGAGATTAGAAATGCAAAAATTCAATGACGTTTCTCTGTGTTGACTTTATCTGAGTAGGACTGTAGTGGCCTGCTTAACAACCAGCCCCGATTTTTGTAGGAACAGTCATAGAATCTACAAAGAGTTCAGCAGGCCCATCCAGAAAAATCACACACCTGGTGTTATGGCTACAAGGAAAGAAGAGTGTACCAAATCCTAGAAATATAAGGGCTAACTCTGGGAACTGTCAGACACACAAATGGATGCTAAGTCACTTCAGTCATGTCCAACTCTTTCCAATCCCCATGGCAAGCCTACTAGGCTTCTCTGTTCATGGGATTCTCCTGGCAATAATACTGGAGTGCATTGCCATGCTCTCCTCCAGGATATCTTCCCTACCCAGCGAAAGAACCTGCGTCTCCCATGTCTTCTGTAATGGCAGGCCAGTTCTTGACCACTAGCACCATCTGGGAAGCCCAAGTATTTGTTACAGAGTTTCCTAATTTACTTTTATTGGTTACAAAGTAACCTTCAGAAAGAGAGATGGAATGTCAGAAGAAGAAAAGACCAAAGATCTCTGAGCCAGCCCACTTGCCTTAGAGACAAAAACCTAGGTCTCAGAGAGGTTCATATCTTGTCCAAGGTCATACCCAGGAGCCAAGCCAGGTCGCAGACTTTGCTCTCTAGTTTCCAGTGCAACATTCTTTTCTCTGTTCCTTGGACAGAGTTGTACTTCTACAATATTCCTCACTGGATGTGTTCTCTGAGAATACAGTTGCTTAGAATAAGAATAGCTCAAGAACAGAACCACATTTTACTTATTGGTGGGTTCCTAGTACCTGACATAACACATGCTACATAATAGCCATTCAGTTAAGGCTCGGATAAATGTAGGAATGAGCCTCTGTAGCCGTAGAGAAATCAGTGCGGATGACTGAAAGACACTGGAAAGACAGTCAGCAGATTCAGATGCTACATCTGATTCTGCAACTGTCAAGGGGTCAGGGTACAGTCCATTCTCCTCAGAAATTTCAGAGATGTTTGAAGAGGAGGAGGAAGGATAAAAGAGTAAGTGGCGATAAGAGCTTGAGCTCAATTTATTCTGAATGACATTAAAAATAGATATGGATTATTAGTACTATATCAGAAAATGTCTTCTCCCAAAATAGATAAATGGATACATAAGATGTGGTATATAGATATAGATATACATTATGTATATGCATATATATACACACACAGTGGAATACTCAGCCATTAAAAAATTGAATTTTTGCCATTTGGGAGAAATAGGTGAATGGGATTAAGAGGTACAATTCTCCAGTTATAAAATAAATAAGCCATGGGAATGTAATATATACCATAAACAATACGGTCGGTACTATTTTAATAAATTTGTATGAGGACAGATGGTTACTAGAGTTACCACATGATCATTTCATAATGTGTGTAAATGTCAAATCACTATGAAATATACCTGAAACCAACACAATATTGTACATCAGTAAAAAATTTGGTAAAATTTTTTTGAATATATATTTCAATAAAAACCTCAAGATGATGGTATAGCAAAGGGACTTGGTGTCACAAGGACTAAAAATAAACACACCTCATTTACGGAATCTACTGGATTTATGATCACTGCCCAAATTCAGAGAACATCCCAGGTGGAATGTTCTTGGCTGTTGGAATGCCCCTATGCGTAGAATATAACAGTGAAGTCAATCCAAATAGGACATCATCACACATCTGATCCATTCTCATTACCATGGACCCACAGCAGGATATGCTGCCTGCTTTGGTAACTCAGAGTTCTTTTGTACAACGAACTGTGATTACTTCATAAAGGTCAATTCTCCCAAATCCCTGGAAACCATGGCACACCAACCCACCAAGATCACAGAAGCAATTAAAAGTGTTTAACCGGGAAGGTTGCCAGGACCAGATGGCTTCTGCCAGTGGGTTTTGGTTTTTGTTTTAAACTGCACAACACTAGGGAAACAGCATTTTTTTTGCCTCATATGTATTTTCTAGTGGTTTTTTCATATTTATAAAACAATGCACTCATCATAGGCATTCTCATTACATGGACATTAGAATGTGGGTCATAAGAGACAATGATAGATTCTTCCCCCTGCCCCCATCATGTCCACTGTGTTTCAAATCAGCTCAAAGTTTGCTGTATATAGTCTACTATTATGAATGCCTACAAAATCCTACTTCTGTGAAGTAAAAGGTTCTTCAAGAGCTTTTTGGAATTAGACTATAGGATAATCTATATACTAAGAAAGGGGTCAGACAACCTTTAACAAAACGGTCACTTTGTGCTACAAAAATGCTCTGCACCCCTAATTTTGTAGTTTACAATTGCCAAACATGACCACTTACTATCTATAAGATCATTATTAATATATCATATTTATTTAACTGAGATAAGGATTCAGCTTAGAAACTTATTTAAATCATACAAACATAGGGTGGCCATGGATCAAATCCTGGATCTGATGTTTCCTATTTTTTTTTTCTTTTTTCAGCAAATTGACCTTGGGAAAACCATTATCTTCTGACCTTTGGAGATTATCATTATCTATAATTGAAACAGTATGATATTTGCACATTTAAAGTACAAAAAAAAAAAGGCTGAGAAAAAGACCCAAATATATATATATAATAGATATATATATAATTTGGTGTGTGATAAAGTGGCATCTCAAATCAGTGAGAAAAAAATAAATTTATAATAAATAATACTGAGACAACTGAGTAGTCACTTGGAAAAAGATAAAATTAGATCAGTACCTCACATCGTACACTAGAATAAACTCCAAATGGATCAGAGAGCTGGATGTAAAAAAGAAAAAAAAAAAGAAAACATGATTAATTCATTAAAACATAAGATAGGAGAAAGCTTTTGTAAACATGACTCAAAAATCCATGAGCAATAACATATATATACATATATGTGTGCACGCATGCTAGGTCACTTCAGTCACGTCAAACTCTTTGCAACTCCAAGACTGCCAGGCTCCTCTGTCCATGGGATTCTCCAGGCAAGAATACTGGAGTGGGTTGCCATGCCCTTCTCCAGGTGATCTTTCCAACCCAGGGATCGAACCAGCATCTCTTATGTCCCCTGTATTGGCAGGCAGGTTCTTTACCACTAGAGTGACCTGGGGAAGCCCACATATATGAGTATATACATGAGCAATAAAACCACATATATGTATATATTTATGTTTTTCAAAATATGAATAACAAACTATAAAAATATACTTGCAACTTAGATAATAGGCACAAAGATATAATACTTTAACACAGAGAAAGCCTCTAGAAATCTGGAAGGAAAATACCAAAGGCTCAATAGAACAGTGGGCAGCCTGAACCCAAAAAGAAAAATAAATGTTTTCAAACATACAAAAAGATCCATAATATCACTTACAAGAGAAGTAAAATTCTACTAAGATACTCTTTCCTACTATTTGATTGACAAAAATGTGAAAGCTTTTTAACAATGTAGTTGCCAAGAAGAAACAAGGATTCTCCTACATTGCTAGTGAGCATGCAAAGCATTACAACTTGTATGATAGTGCATTTGACAATACCTAACAAAATTACATGTGTGTTTTCCTTCTAATCCAGAAATCTCATTTCTAGGAACCTACTCTATGATCATACCTCTATAAATTCCAAAGAGCATATCTACAAGGCTATTTGTGACAACACTGTCTATAATAGCAAAAGACTAAAGAATTTCAAATAATCAACAGAGAATTTATTAAATAAGCCATGGTCATCTACCCAAAAAGGTGCTATGTGGTTATAAAAAAAAAGATGAAGAAGATCTCTACAGAGAGTTATAGAATGATTTAAATATATTTAATAAGTAAATGGCAACCCACTCTAGTATTCTTGCCTGGAGAATCCCATGAACGGAGAAGCCTGGGGGGCTACAGTCCACGGGGACACAAAGTCAGACACGACTGAGCGACTTCACTCACTCAATAAGTGAAATAGCGAGCAAGATGTTTAGCTTTTTCATTAGGAAGGAAGAAATTAATAAGCACACACATACACATGCATCTTACTACTTCCGTGGTAAGAAATGCCAAATGGTAAACGAACAATAATAATAATTGGTAACAGTGTAAGCCCACCAGTGAAAATCATTTTGTCTAGGATAGACTATTTTAGTTTTAAACTGGCTTTATTATACATATACATATGTTGTTTTTAATGTACAAAGATTTAGATATTCTTAAAAGCTTTTAAAGAATCACTTTAGTGTGTGACTATTTTACTTGCTCTCTGATAAAATAAAATTAACTTTCAATCAATACCTTAGTATTTCAAAAGTTATGAATTGCAATTATTTTAAGTGATTCATTTCCTTCTCAAAAGTGTCCCGCTTGGACAATGAATTATATATGACTACGCCTACAGGGGACTGGGAGAAACGGATAAAAAAAATGAAAGCAATACCTCTCTGCTGTATCTTTTACCACAGCTATTACTTTTAAATCCTGTGTATATACAAATAAACTTTAAGAGAAATAAAACAATAAATTCTAACAATGCAAACTAAAACAGCCTAGTCTGTCTATCAGATTACTAGTTTAATCTCAAAGAAAAAAAATAGTTATTTCAAGTGACTTTTAAATACAGTTCATTTTATTTTGAGTGCCTTCTATGGAAAAAAGTGAACTGCAAAAAGCCCTGCATTTTATTCAGTAGTTTGTTTACTTGTATTGTTAGGGCTGTAATTTTGATGCTGTTTGGTCTATCAGGGAGAATAAAGCAAACAAACAAAAGTATCATTAAAAAAATGAGCATCTTAGTGTAAGAGAAAGGAATTACAAAGTCAAGGAGTTTTAACAAAATGCTATGTAATGTTAGATTTGAATTGGAAATACTGTTAGCTACTTATAACATTTATATGTATATGCTGCTGCTGCTAAGTCGCTTCAGTCATGTCCGACTCTGTGCGACCCCATAGAAGGTAGCCCACCAGGCTCCTCTGTCCCTGGGATTCTCCAGGTAAGAATAGGATTCTCCAGGCAAGAATGCTGGAGTGGGTTGCCATTTCCTTCTCTCATATATATTTATATATATATATATTTTTTTTTTTTTTTTCACTGTTTACTAAAAGGACCTAAGAAACAGTAACACACTCGTGGTCAGGAGCATAACTAACACCAAGATCTTGGTTTCTAACTATCATTTTCTACTAAATGGAATCAGAATACCTTGGAGAGATGACTAATTTTATATTGGGGCAGGAAAAGTTCGAGAACATGAAAGCCATTTTGAAGGGGTCCTTCTTGACCAAATTTGGACATCAAAGAGAATACTGCTAGTTTTGTTTTTTTTTTAATTGAAAGAGAACATTTGCCATCCTTAAAGCTGATTTTTTATATTAACTTCCTGTTCTTAGGGAAATGTATTAAGTCATCCTGCATTCACATAACTAACATCTTAAGACAATGAAGAAAAACATCTTATAGAAAAATGCCCTGTAGAAGAAATAACAGAATTAGAGCAAGTGAGCTGCAGGGACCAATGTGGCAAAATGCCAACAAATGATGAGCAAGGTAAAGGTGTATAATGGAGTGTGTTTACTGCTCTTTCAACTTTTCTCTAGGCTTTTAATTATTCAAGATAAAAATGGGGGGAGAGTTCAGTGTCATGGGGAATCTTTGAGAGGTTTAGATTACAACATAGTAAAAATATAAGATTCAAATATAATTCATGAACCACGATTGGATCTTGGTTTGGTAAAAAACAAAATACTATAAACAGTTGAGGAGGACAGTTGAGGAACTTGCATATGAACTGGGTATTAATAATACTGGAAAGTAATCATTAATTGTTTATTGCCTGGTAATGCTGTCATGGTTATGTAGGAGATAAATATTGAAGCCTTTCTGTATGCAAGTTACCTTCAAATGGTTCTGTGAAAATAATTACAGCTGTTTACATAGATCAGGGAAGATAAATTAATAGATTGATAATTTCATAAGTAGATAATACACATTTGGTATATTGCTAACAATTGTTGAATACCAAAACTATCAATGTTCATTATATTATTCTTTCAATATTGTAGTAATTTTTAAAATTTGTCTGATAAAATGTTGAAAAAAATTAAAATAAAAGACAATATTGGGGGGCTTAACAGCATTACATATGAATAAAGTATATAATTTGTATACATAGTTGCGCCATCTTAAGATTCAGTTCAGTTGCTCAGTTGTGTCCAACTCTTTGAGACCCCATGGACTACAGCATGCCAGGCCTCCCTGTCCATCATCAACTCCCAGAGTTTACTCAAACTCATGTCTATTGCGTTGGTGAGGCCATCTGACCATCTCATCCTCTGTTTTCCCCTTCTCCTCCTGCCTTCAATCTTTCCCAACATCAGAGTTTTTCCAGTGAGTCAGTTCTTCACATCAGGTGGCCAACATACTGGAGTTTCAGCTTCAGCATCAGTCCTTCCAATGAATATTCAGGACTGATTTCCTTTAGGACTGACAGGTTGGATCTCCTTGCAGTCCATGGGACTCTCAAGAGTCTTCTCCAACACCATAGTTCAAAAGCATCAATTCTTCAGCGCTCAGCTTTCTTTATAGTCCAACTCTTACATCCATACATGACTATTGGAAAAACCATAGCTCTGACTAGACAGACCTTTGTTGGTATTTCCTTTGCTGGTATCTTAAGATTCAACTTCTAAATAAATGCTGTTTTACCCTCTTCCTCTACTATCCTACATTTTATAACACAGAATGTCATTAATATGGGGAGGAAATTGGGGATGCCTTACTGGGTTGAGTGAACAACTTTGGGTTAGGGAACATGAGATTAAGAAGGCTGAATTACTATAAAATGGTCCCTTGACTTCCCTGTATTTTAATTGGATCTTGTTGGCTAGTTTCATATTTCCCAAAGGAAGAGAGAAATGTTGATTTTCCCACTTTCTGTTTTAACTCTTCCATTTAAACTCAGCCAAGTGAAGAATACGAGTAATCCTCCTTGTACACATCCCCTCCACACACCAAACTTCCCACGCACATACCCATGATGCACTAACCTAACACACCAATTAAAGACTCCAATTACTATACTCATAACTCTTACTTCCACTGCATGCAGCCAGAACTGCTGTTAGTATCTAAGATGAATACCTTGTCAACACTCTCAATTTCGCCCCATCATTGAGTCCTTGTCCTGGGATTAGATGAAGACATGTTCCAACAATTTAGCTCTTTTTTAAAGTAGTGTGTTTCCCACATTTACTTACGTTAAAAACAATTTTACCAACTAAAATATTTAGAATATAAATGTAACTTAAAGTTTCCTATATTCAATCAACTCCTAGATTTTCCTTTGCTACTTCATTTTGCTTTAAAATTTTAATCCTTGCCATTTTCTGTTCCAGAACTATTATGTTTTGCTCTAGAGTAAACAGAAAGAGAGAGAGGCTAATTCATAGATTAATTCATAGATATAAGGGTTATTAAGACATTTGAATCAAGTTGTAAATTCCTAGTTCATCTTCAAGTGCCAGCTGATATGATATTTCCCTTCTAAGTCTTCTCAAACACATAGGTAAATACCAAACTAATCTATACCCCAGTAATTAGCACATCACAAGGACAAGAAAGAAAGCTGAGTGCCAAAGAATTGATACTTTTGAACTGTGGTGTTGGAGAAGACTCTTGAGAGTCTCTTGGACTGCAAGGAGATCCAACCAGTCCATCCTAAAGGAAATCAGTCCTGCATGTTCATTGGCAGGATTGATGTTGAAGCTGAAACTCCAATACTTTGGCTACCTGATGAGAAGAGCTGACTCATTGGAAAAGATCCTGATGCTGGGAAAGATTGAAGGCGGGAGGAGAAGGGGACGACAGAGAATGAGACAGTTGGATGGCATCACCGACTCAGTGGACATGAGTTTGAGTAAACTCCAGGAGTTGGTGATGGACAGGGAGGCCTGGTGTGCTGCAGTTCATGGGGTTGCAAAGAATCAGACACGACTGAGTGACTGAACTGAACTGAGGACAAGGAAGGGCTCATTAAATATTTCTTGAGTGAATAATGTATCCACCCCTATGATCTTTACCATTCTACTTACTATGCTATAGCATAAATATTTCCACATACCAGTTTCCCTTCAGTGGAGCTAACATTGAATATTTTCTTCTGGGTAGAGTGAAATGATGAAGAATAGTCTTGGGAAAATAAATCTGGCAAGAGTTTTCAGGTGGAAGGGTAAATCTGAGGAATAACACATTGAAGGAGTAAGGAAGACTAGCTATAAATCATTTGTATATAAAGCCACAGAAGTTCCTTTAGACCAGATGATTGAGCCTAAGATTAGAGACAATCCATCCTTAAAACAATCCTTAAGACAATCCTAGCCTTAAAACATTGGACTGATGGCACAGCAAAGCCTAGTGTCTTAAATGGATAGCTTTGGAATTAAAGTTAAAATTCAGAAACTCATTTAAAGCTTTAAAGCCTCAGCAAAAAAAAAAAAAAAGGAAGATACTGTATGGGGGTTATTTCAGCGGGTGGCGATGCATCTTTGTAGTGGAGATTTACACTGCATGGTTGTGGCAACTGCTTCATTTTTATTCTGTATACTGTAGTGAATCAACATTGCCATCATTCAATATTTATCCAGCACTTCTGCTAAGTTGCTGCAGCAAACTGATTTTTTAATGCTTCTCCCTATCTAATTATAGACAAAATAGATAATATGAATATAAAAGGGCATGAATACTCAACAAATAATATTTATATTGAAATATGTACAGCTTCATTGAAACAGTCACCAGGGTGAGCTGCAAGAAAAGATGAAGTATACAGAAAATATGGTTTAATGAGAATAAATGCAAAGAAATATATAAATCAAAATTGATTGCGTGTGTGTGTGTGTGTGTGTGTGTATGTGTGTGCATGCACTCAGTCACTTCAGTCATGTCCAAATCTTTGCAACCCCATGGATTGTAGCCCACCAGGCTCCTCCATCCATGGGATTCTCCAGGCAAGAATACTGGAGTGCATTTCCATGTCCTCTTCCAGGGGATCTTCCCAACCGAGATCAAACCTGTGTCTCTTGAATCTCCTGCATTGCAGCTGGATTCTGAGCCAACCAGGAAGCCCCTTGGAAAACACAGTTGAGCCCAAGTACATAAATCTAAGAGTGAAATGGAAATATTGGAAAGTGGGGTGCCTGGGGATTAGTGGGGGAAAATCAAGGACGGTTTCAAGGAAGAGGCGAGGGTAAAACAGACATTCATTTAAGGAGATTCACTTACCCTCTTATTCAACAAAATGTTTACAGGACTCTTTTCTGTCAGCCATGTTAGGTGCAAAAGATCTAGAAATAAATAAGCCATTGTTCCTATTGTCTAGGAGTTCACAGTCTAATAGAGAAGAAAGACATAAAAATAACTGCCATACAATGAAGTAAATGCTTGGGAGGGATATGGAGTTAGGAAAGACTCAAGATACTGAGATTTGTGGCTAAGTAAGAGAAAGTTTGCTGGGTACAGAAAGCAAAGAACAGCGTTCTATCAAAAGGGGCTGTGGTTCAATGCTTACACATTAGGGATTTATTTGTATAAATGGCAAGGACAATGCTCCCTGGCAGAAGCAAATACACGCACAAGTCCATACCTGCAGACAAAGTAGTAAAGAGAGTTCAGGAGAGTTTGAGTGTGTGCAGAGGGATGATGGAAAAGGCATATGAGCAATTTGGCAGAAGGGGACTGTTTATGGTATACTGATAATTCTGGGGGCTTCCCAGGTGGCACAGTGGTAAAGAATCCACTTGACAATGCAGGAGACATAGAAGATGCAAATTTGATCTCTGGATTGGGAAGATCTACTGGTGTAGGAAATGTCAACCCACTCCAATATTCTTGCCTGGAAAATTCCATGGACAGTGGAGCCTGGTGGGCTACAGTCCATGGGGTAGCAAAGAGTTGGATAGAACTGAGCATGCAACACAACAATGATGATTCTGGACTTTATTCTCTAGGTAATGGTTAAGTGACGATTTTAAGAAGGGACAATCAGATAAACAATTCAGAAGGCATTAATACATGCAGTGTTAGGACAAAGAAGGGACATTCTTAGCACCTTCCATTTTTGTGCTTCTGGGTATGTTTAAGTGCCAGATACTCAGCTCAATAGCACTCAGAAAAATAGGTGTTGACAAGATATTTGGGGGACATTCAATCAAGGTCAGGTTGTTACAACAGGACTATACCAGCAACTGAAAAAAATAAAAATGTATTTTTCTCAATACCTGCTAATTTCAGATATCATATTGGATTATGTATCAAATTAAACTCTTTATCATTAAGGAAATTAAGTCAAGTATCACAAAACCTTATTCCTGCCACTCAAGACTTTGCGACATGTAAAGTGCCTTGAGCAAGCCAGGGGATGATGTCCCAGACCTAGAGTGACAGTACTGCCAAGGCTAGAAGGATCTAAGATTTATGCAGGCTAATCTCTTTAGTTCACAAATAGGTAGACAGATATGCAGAACTACCATATGACTATCTGAAGTTCATACAACTAGCATTATAGAATTAGAGCTTTATCTTCTGACTCCCAGTGCCAGCCCCCAGCTTTTTCTGCAACGTTGGACTGCCTCTCTTTAATGGAAGGAGCCATTCTTTAAGGACATAGCTCTGGTTAATTTCTGTCTATTAGGGTCACTCTTCAATGCCCTCTTTTTGAGGCCACTAAAGCCTGACTCACAAATAGCCTGAGTCCAACATCTTTCTATATGAAGATATAGAAAGGTAATTTCATGAAATGAACATGAAACTTCCTGAAGGAAACTTGTCCCTTCTTTTACAAGACATTGCACCTGGGGAAGGCAGATCACCCTAAAGGAGACAAAGGATGCTCTGAATAGCCTACCTGATGTCATTCACAGAAATTACACAATAAATAGCCAAGATACAGAGAAGTGACATATTACTCTTACCAGGTAATGTCAAATAAGCAGAGAAAAGTAAAGATCAGCTCTGTTGGAAGTAGTCTAAAGCCATTTTCTCCAGGGGTAATTGAAAGAGAGAGAGGAAAAAAAAAAAAAAAAAAACTAGCGTATCCAGTGAGGCATGCTTTTGAAGATACTTTGCAAAACAAACTCTCTGAAAAGCAAGTTGTTTTCCTGCCTCTTTTTCATTTTGAAGAAATGGTGCTAAACACCTTAAGACTGGGTAAAAGAAGGAATCTGTTGATAATTGGAAACACAGACTTGCATGGTTTCCCAACTTGATTGCTTGTCTCACCATTCTCAATATTTACACCCTAAAAGCAATTATTAATATTTTTCCAAAGTTTGCTTAAAATGGTGATATCCCCAACTGATTCACCACTGGTGAGCTGTAGACTTTCAGATGTACTTTTGAGAAAGCTGGTAGTAGTTCATCCTCATATTTATGACATCCTGTGACAAAGGGCAATGGGCCGGTTTCTGTGCAATTAGTAGCATCCGACTGAGCTAAGACTCAACACCTCTTCCGCTATTCTTCAGTGCTCCTCCCAATACCTTCTTTCTTAAAAACCTATTTCTAATCCTCTACATCAAGTGGGGTCTCTTCTTGCTAACTCCCCATGAACTTTGTCTATAACCCTATTGTCTTACAGCCCTTTCTTTACCTTAGGGAGTGCTTGTGTGGGAGAGCAAGGTATCAACATGTATGTGTTCCTTCATATTGCAGTCAATAGGTAGCCCAGTTTACAGATGTACCCAACACACAGAAGGTGTTCACCAGAGGTAATTCTTACAGCCTTTTAAAGGGATGCTACCTAATTTAATCCTCACAACAACGCTTGGATAATGATACTATAAACAATTGTAGATACTATTTATTTTACTCACACTTGGTATCAAGAGAATTTGACATGAATTTCTTTTATCCTGTGAGGTGGAATTCTCATTCTATAGATGAAACAACAGGCTCAGACTAATCAAATCACTTATTAAAGTTCACCTGTCCAACTGGTAGCAGATTCTAAGTACAAACCTTGGCCTTCTACTAGTTACTGCTACTACTACTACTATTACTACTATTAGTAGCAGAAGTATTTTTCTTTGTTATGTCAAATTGTCTGAGTTCAATTTCTATATCACAATCTTTCTGAAGGATGCTAAGTCACTTCAGTCGTGTCCGACTCTGTGCGACCCCATAGACGGCAGCCACCAGGCTCCCCCATCCCTGGGATTCTCCAGGCAAGAACACTGGAGTGGGTTGCCATTTCCTTCTCCAATGCATGAAAGTGAAAAGTCAAAGTGAAGTCGCTCAGTCATGTACGACTCTTCTTGACCCCATGGACTGCAGCCTACCAGGCTCCTCCATCCATGGGATTTTCCAGGCAAAAGTACTGGAGTAGGGTGCCATTGCCTTCTCCGTTCTGAAGGATAGGACCATGTCTTATTTATATCTGTTGAACTCAAATGAATATCACTGATTCAAAAGGAGGTTACACCAGCTTTTTCCCTACTGAGTAAGCCTTTTTTCCCTAATCTTTCTCCCTCCTTTGTGCTAAGATACAAAACCAAAATAAAGTTAAATTCAATTTAATAGAAGTAAAGTTAAAAACAATCTAACAGCCAAGCCTTTGGTTATGGTTTAACCTTCGTTTCTGATGACAAATTAAAAAATTGACATTTGGTGTAACCGTAAGATCTGGTTGATTTGACCAAAAAATAGAAGTACGAGCCGATAGGGCATGATGAGCTATAACAAGATGTAACGAACAGGTTTTTTTTTTTCTCTCTCTTTCTCTTTCTTGGCTGGCATAGCCTGGCTTCTCTCCAATACAAGACTTGTGACATCATCTCCTGTCTCCTCTCCTCCCAAACCATCTTGTGGAAATGTATCTCATTAAAAAAAAATGATTACAGTATTTTTTTTCTTTTCACATTAAACTGAAATGTAATGTTCTGAAATATTTCTACTTATCTTCCGTAAGATTGAAATCAGTGAGAGTTTCTGAAGAAATAATCATTTTTCTCAGTCAAATGGAGATGATCTGGCGGGGGGGAGGGAAAAGGCACACCCAACTATGAAACTGCTTGTAGCCCTGGAAGCCCTTCTATTTTGCCATGGGAACTGCTCACAGGATGTAGTATCTAAGGGAACTTATGAGGTCTTATGGCTGCTTTCTGGTAGTTGCTTGAATTTCACTCTTTGTTAATGAGTGTGCCGGACTGGCTCCTACAGGTAGTAAAAGATAATTGTTTTGTGACCTGGATGTCAAAACATTGGTAGCTTAAAATCAGGCATGGTGGGAGTATTAACACCATGGATATCAGCAAATGCTACAAATCAGAGCCTTTTTAAAAAGAGCCTGTTTATAGCACATCATTGCATTTAACTCTGGTTTTAAGGACCCCTAGGGCTTCTCTTGGAGAAGGCAATGGCACCTCACTCCAGTACTGTTGCCTGGAAAATCCATGGATGGAGAAGCCTGGTAGGCTGCAGTCCATGGGGTCGCACAGAGTCAGACATGACTGAAGCGACTTAGCAGCAGCATAAGGACCCCTAAGGCTTCTCTGGTGGCTTAGATGGTAAGGAATCTGCCTGCAATGCAGGACACCCGGGTTCAGTCCCTGGGTTGGGAAGATTCCCCTGGAGAAGGGAATGGGAACCTGCTCCAGTGTCGTTGCCTGGAGAATTCCATGGACAGAGGAGCCTGGATGGGTACAGTCCACGGGGTCTCAAAGAGTCAGACACAGCTGAGTGACTAACACACACACATATAAGGACCTCTGCCACAAACAACTAGCCTGAAATTATCTTGAAATTGGAAGGCACTGGGCCACTGGACATGACTCTGCAGACGCCTCTGCACCCCAACGAAACTACCTGCACAGGCGCTGAAACTCAGCCCACCCTCGGGTCCTCAAGCTGTGTGCCTTGGCGTGGGGACGTGATCTTTCCAAGGAGGATGTATTTTTCCACTTTGCAGAGAGCTGCCTTATGAACTAGCACTGTCTCTGTTTAAATCAGATTGCATATGTTCCTATGCCGACGCTCCACAAGTCACCTCCAGTGTCACAATTGCAGATTACATCAGTCACGTCATTCTTTGTGTGCCCTTTACTTCAAATTACAAGGACTAAAATTATTGACTGGTTATTGTCACCTCAGCTCTGAGAATAGTCACTTCCTCTTTTATAGGTGGCTATACCGCAGCAGCAGCACACCGTATTCCAGAGAGGTTAAGAAAGTTGCCCAAAATTGCATAGCTAATAAAGGAGTTCAAATCCCCATATAACTGACTCTAAGACCTTCCCAAATGAATAGTATGCGGATCAAAATATGGCACATATGGAAATTATTTCTCTAGAATAAAGTTCTGAGGAACATTTTAAAACTTGTAATATAAAATAAAAACATTGCAAATGCTATAAATACATTTCACTTTTTAATACAAAGTTTTCACTTTTTCATCATTTAATGTAACTATATTATCTATGGCGTAATTCTTATCACTCCCATTTTACGGAGTAAAAAACTCTGAAATCAGAGAAGTTAAAGAATTGTCCATAAACACTGAAAAGTCTTGGCATTCAACCACACTGAACACCAGTAACAAGTAACACGTGTAAAGAGTTTTAGTTTATCGATGTTCTCATTTTAAAGAAAAACACCTTAAACGTGTGCGATATGTGATTTCTGCTGCTAAGTCACTTCAGTCGTGTCTGACTCTGTGTGACCCCATAGACGGCAGCCCACCAAGCTCCCCCGTCCCTGGGATTTTCCAGGCAAGAACACTGGAATTGGGTTGCCAGTTCCTTCTCCAATGTGATTTCTGAGGCTAGGTCATAAAAAGGATACCCCGTCTGCCTGGCACTCTCCCTTGGGATGCTTGCCTTGGAACTCATCCTTTATGTTGTGAGTGAGTCCAGGCCTTATGTAGATGTTACAGGTTATATAACCACAATAAAGAAGGTGGCAGACAGCCAGCATTTATTGTCAAATGTAAGTGTTGAAACTTTGTATGGTTCCAGTCCCTGTGAGTCTCTCAGTTGAGAATCCAGACGTATGGACCAGAGACATATCATCCTTGTTGTGTACTATATGAATTTCTGGTCATAGAACCTATGAGATATTAATAAAAACCAGGAGTGACACTGGTTCAAGTCATTAAGGTTTAAGGTAATTTCTTAGGCATAGCAGATAATGAATATAGTCATCATTGGGTAAAGAACAGGAAATACGAGCAGACAGACCCTAGAACCATGCCTGGAACACAGTGGGGCCCTCAACAAATGTTTGCTGAATGAAGGAAAGAAGCTCAACATAAAAATAAGGTAGGCTTCTGATTATAGGCTGGGGATGATCATAACTTTTTATGACCAATGTATTTTTTTGGTCCTTTTCTTATAAATGATGACGACTCTCCATGAAACCACTGAAAACAATATTCCTAGGATGAGAAAGCTCTGCAAATAACTCCGAGTAAGGTACTTACAAATTCTCTGGGGATTAGTGTGCAACTACATACGGCAGTTTTGTTTTATTTGTTTTATTTCACATGAAATCCTATTCAAACAACTTTCTCTAGCCCTTCAGTGGAGGAGAATTTAAAGGTGATTTAAATTACTTGTAATCTTGGGAAAATACGAGTATTGCAGAGCTCAGTCAGGGAAACCACCATAGTTCTAGATGAATCAATATATAGATGAGAGAATTTGTATTGGAGCTAAACCAAGTTTCAAACTCAGATTCTACCCCGTCTTAGCCCTGTGTTAGATTTAGTAGCATTAACGTTTAAAAGAATATGTTTCATGTCCCAGGCACCATTTGAAGTAATATACAAGTATTTACATGGTTAACACACATAGAAACTATCCTTCAATATGAACCGTGTTTTAATTCTGAGGACCCTGAGATCTAGAGAAGATAAGCAACTTCAGTCACACAGTAAGTGACAGGAACGAGATACAGATACACGCTCTGGAGTAATGTGCCATCTGTAAGTCTCCACATATGGAATAAAAGTGATTAATAAATGGCTGCTATTAATATTGTATTGCTCATTATTATAGATGTTTAAGGAGGAAGTGGTAGGAACATCACAGTGGTAAAGAATATGGCTTGGGCAAACTCGGCGAGATGGAGAGGGACAGGGAGGCCGGGTGTGCTGCAGCTCGCGGGGTCACAAAGAGTCGGACACAACTTGGTGACTGAACAACAGCAACAAAGAATGTGGACTCGGGTTCGAGTCCTGGAACCACTGACTCTGTGCCTTTGGGCAAGTTATGTCACCTCCTAGTGCCTCAGGGCTAATGTACAAATGGTATTAATAAGAAGGCGTGTTAGAGTGGTTTTATAAATGAAACCATACATGTAAGAGACTGACAATAGTGTTTGGAATATATCACACCATAAATGATTTTTTTGTCCATATTGCTCAATTATAGTTTTAAAAAATGAAATCATGGTATGCATTTTTCTTTGTCACCTGCTCTTTTTCCATATGATAGCATATCCTAATTAAAGTACATCTCTCAACATTTTCATTGGCAGTGTATAATTCTCATGTATGACTATACTACAACTCAACTCATTTCCTATTGTTAGACATCCAAGTCTTTTAAATTTTCTTGTCTAGTGTAAACAGCATTGCATACAAACACCCACATGCATGAATCTCTGCATAGTTTGCCTTAGGACCAATCCTTAAGACTGAAAATTCTATCTCAGTTGTAATATAATTTTAATAATAAAGAAGGAAACCATCCAGAGGAATTAAATGACCTATTCAAAAATCTTTCAGAACCATGTGAGTGACCTAGTTAGAACGAATACCCTCAAAACTACAATTGCATTCTTTTTCTCAATGCAAAGATTAAAAATGGACTAAGCTAGTGAAAGACCAGGCTAAATTTGAACCCAGAAATATTTGATCTCCAAACTTTACTCTTTAGCTTATAAAAGGTGACCTGTGTATGGCATCTGCTTTGCTTAATAACACAATCTGAATAACTGGCTTAGGTGCCTTGGCATATTCAGATGAAGAGTTTCAACAGACAGAGTTGTTGAATTCTTTGCATCCTGGTGAATCACTACTCTTTATTTATTATACTTCTAAGAAATAAAAAAGTCTATGCTACCTAAAAGGACAATCTTGCTGGAAAAGGTTATTTGTTTCCTTCTAAGAGAGGAAAAAGTATCTTCTTCAATAATGACTGATAATTCTAAGAACCAAATATCACTCAGTCAAATACCCATAACCACCTTTTGCTCAATAGATACATAATTGTTGTAAGAAAACAACAACATTTTAAGAAAACAACTAAACTTGAGATTGTTCTTGGGAAATAATTATTTCATTTTTGCTGTAAGTTGTTTCACCACTAACTAAACTAGATAAATGTCCTTAATTAGGATAAATTAGCAATATTTTTCTCAGGTTTGAGTCAAGAGATGCCACAGTGAGTTCTCAGATGGGGGCGTAAGATCTCTCTGTTCTAGCTTTTCTAACATAACAATTTTCTTCCCTTTATTCTACACAACTCTTGTTTATCTACAATTTAATTCAATTAAAAATCATATTTCTTTCCAATCGATCAATTCCTTTATTCCTTAAATATATGTTTTGAAGGCCTACTATGTCCTGGAAATAAAATCTGTAGATAATATAGTTTCTTCCTATGAGGAACTCCAAGTCTAACAGATGGATAATTTGTCCTTAAGGTTTTCTGAAATATAATGCCTTACAAATTCAAACTAAGCTTAAATAGGTGCTATATATTATGGTGCAGAAGCGGGACACACACAAAGGAAACACAGAGGGAACATATGCTAACCAAAGAGAGGTGGTAGAAAAATGTTTTTAATTGATGCCAGTGGTAAATTTAAACTTTACAAATTACTTTGGAACTTCAATATAATAGAATGGAAGGCACAGTTTAAATGCATTCACATTAGTACAACTCAACACACTAAAAGTATAATCAAATGAAAGTTCTATGCCATAATGGCCATAAAAAGAAACAATTATTTATCTTAAGGGGAAACTCTATTGGCACTTAAGGGACAAAAATAGCAGTTTGCTATTATAATCTGTCCTCCTTTTTTCATTTCTCTGCGAGAATCTCAGAACTTCATTTCCCTTGTTTCTTAAATATGTAGATTTCAAAAAAGAGTTCAGACTCTTAAGAGATGTTTTGCTTATACTCTTCCCAACTTATATATTATTTCATGGACACAATGCACAGAATGAAAATGATTTTAAATGAGCCTTAATTATACTCCTTAACAACTTTATATAAATATGGAAATCTATGATTATGATTTCTTTTAAAAAATCATGAAAACCCTGAAGTGTTTAAGTTGTTTCCTGTACCCATGACTCTTTAGCTATCCTTATATCGCCTTGTTTTATCTACAAAAGCAAAAGAGTTAGTGATGTTTGCTCCATGGCTGGTGAAACCTGTCAGTCTGCATGGAACTATAATTAACTCCCATGTTCTGGGCATAAAGCTGTTTATTTCCTGACAGTTACACCACTGAGAAAGTCACTGGATGAGATTAGACATCTTTGCTGGGGGGAAAAAATGCTTCCCAAATCAGATGAGAGGTGCAGGGCCTGATAATAATTCCTTTATAGCAAATAGGGTCTAGTCTCAGGAAGATATGACTAAAATATAATGTTACAAAAGAAAGCTATATACTGTGCCAATCGTATCGCTGGTATCCAACGGGTTCAAAGAAACAGCGATTAAGTGCCTGGGCTCTGGGATCAGCATGTCTGGGTTCAAAACTCAGCTCTGCTTCTTATTATGTGATGGAAATATTCACCTATCCGTATTGCCTAATCAGGATTCTCATACATAAATAAAGAGAATAAGAATTGCCTCATAGGATTGTTCTCAGGATCAAAAGAAAGAAAATACTTGGAATTGGCTCTCCAGGTGGTGCTAGTGGTAAAGAACCAGTCTGCCAGTGCAGGAGATGTAAGAACCTCATGAGTTCAATACCTGGGTCAGGAAGATTCCCTGGAGAAGGGCATGGCAACCCACTCCAGTATTCTTGCCTGGAGAATTCCATGGGCAGAGGAGCCTGGAGGATTGCAAAGAGTCGGACACAACTGAAGCGACTTAGCATGCACATAGAATAAGGACTGGAATATGGTTAACATTCAGTAAGCAGTAGTCATTATTATTAATTTTTGACTGTCACTTAGATTTTTACTATATTTGGATTTCTAATTGCCTGTTTCTTTTTCTGTATCTTTTCTTTTTTTTTTTTTGTATCTTTTCTTAACTTCATTCATTTTCATACACTGTATCATGTATTTTCTTGTCTTATTCCCAATTATTTTTTAACTCTACATCACTGTATCTGTTCAATCGCATCTTCTTTCACCCAGAGACTTCTACTTAGAATTATCTGGCCGTTAGAGGAAAATTTCACACACTTTTCTCCCATCCTGTTTTTGCAAATATTACCCATCTCTCAGAGTAGTTGAGTGAATTTCACAATATAATTTACACTAAAGGTCATCATAATGTGCCGGGGTCCAGCCCCGGTGGATCCAGGGAATTCGAAGGGGAGACGGCTTCGGCAATCAGGATACAATAGCTTTAATTAAATATTAATTAGAGATATAAAGAGTAATAGAATGAGGATAGCTCAGCAGGGAAATTCAGTGGAGAAAAGAGGCTGAATAACTTGGTTTACGTGGAAAGCTAATAAAATTCCAAGGCAAGGAATTTACGTCACCTACGTAGGCTGCAGGCGTCCTCCCGTTCTCCCGAAGGAGAGGAGACACTAAGGCCTCCCCGGTCAGATCTTAGAAGCCCAGGCATAATTAGTAGGCTTGACGAGCCTCCACGTTTCAGATGGGAATTCAGCCAGAAGGTGAGAGAAAGAACGACATGGGGAGACCAGTCTTCCGAGGAACTGATCCCATTTTTTATTTTTCCAGGGTCTGTTTTTATACACTGAGATGTTATACAAAAGTCACGCGGGGTCAGCAGTCCTGACTTTTATTAAAGTCAGGTGCTTCATACAAATGTATACAGAGGTCTTAGAGGTGTTACATCATCTTCTGGCCAGGGGCCTGCTGACAATTTATGACCCTCTCCTTATGACATCGGTCAGTCAACCAGAACACTTATTTCTCCAGGGGTGATTATTCTTGAAACAGACGCCACCTTCCGAAGGTACCAGATAAAGTTACATTCCTATAGGGTGAGGGTGTAGTGGGTTTTAATTAAGGAAAGAATTTGCTTAGCCTAAGGTCTAACGTGATTAATAGCAAAGGTTAATACCTATTTCTTCTATATATTCATTAATGTGTATAAGGGCAGGGGATGTGAAGACTTAGCAGCAAACATTGGCTCAACAAATGAAAAACCCTTCACCAATACAATTTCTAATCAGCCCACTATACTATACTAATAGCTTTCTAACTTCTCTAAAGAACCTGTTTTTAGAAGGTTTAAAGCCTCTTGTGCCTCTCAGGGTTGGGAGGCTGTGAGCAATCACATGTGGCCGGACACACCTGTCAGGCAGGCTAGAGAGCCTTCAGAGGAGTTTGTAGGTTTAAACATTCCTGTCACGCCCAGGAATTATTATTAACTGGAGCTGTAAGTTAACTCTTTTTCAGAGAGAGGTGGTGGGGGACAGCCCCCCGTAAAGTCAGAGGTGTAGGTGAGAGCACAAAGTAGTAAAGCAGGCAGACTCTGGTTTTGGGGGTAGATGCTCGAGAATTTCCAGGGGGACTCCTGAGGCTCGATCCCACCTTTGCGTATGTCGAGCCTCCTTCCTCATGACCTTTGCCACGGGCGGAGCTCCTCACGCTGGCTCCCGGCATCAGTGCCATGCACAGAGCACAGAGTTACTCAACTGATGGTGGTAAACATTACTTTAACCCAGACTGTTCTTTGTTCTTCTTTCTGGATAGCCTGTGCCCAGTCTCTAGGTATTAGTTCAGAAGCAGCTTCCTGTAGAGGCCAGTCATTTCTGAAACTACTTTCAGATTTTAGTCCACTCTTCAAATACTCCATCTCTAACTCTGCGCTCTCGACTCACAGATCACCAGGCAGTTCAAGCATTTCCTCTCTTACTTTGAAATTCTGTATCTTTCTGCCTCCCTCCCCCTCAATGAAACTTCAAGGTCTTTGAGACTGAGGAGCATGGCTTATAGTAACTTCCTTCTCTAACTTAGTATGGGGTAACAGGAGCACTCAAAACACGTTTATTGAATTTTTTTCTACGTAACTCAGGATAAGAACTCATCAAGGTTTTGTCCCTGAAGTTTTAAGTGAGTATTCGGCAGCCTTCTCTTATATCTTTATTTCAGTCTTTTTAACTTAAGAAAACTTTTCCATCCCATTAAATATGTGTTCACTTTTATTTACATAAGAAATCCATTTCTAGCATTCTTCCAATTTTTCTCTATGAGGTTAGCAAGGAAATGTGGAAAAATTCATTTGTATAGATAATGCAAGCAACCTATGTTTCTGGAAAGAGAATTTCAAAAGAAAATCATGTTCTTTACATGACAAACAGAAGAATAAACACGTGTGTAACTCATATGAAAAACAAATTTTAAGTGGTTACATCCAAACCAGTGTTGGTCCCCAATGCATATCTTATGCCCTATAACACAGCCTCATGAAAGTTAACTTTCACCAAACCAGGACATCTTGGGTCTTCCCATAATGGACAGTGCCAAATGATACAGGCAACAGCACTGGTTAGGAATTCAGGGTCAAAAATGCTGTAGGCAAACAGGATTTAAAATAAGCCTATAGCATATCAGAAAAAGTAGATTATGTCAGTTAATAATAATGAGCTTTGAACAAGTTGCTTAACTTCAGTACACTTGTATTGACTCATCCATAAAAGAGGGTAAAGCTACCTTCCACAGAACTGTTTACAGGATTACATGAGATGACGTATTAGAAAGTCCTTTGTAAACTTGGAACAATACATCTAACAGGATGGTTAAAAATTGTGAATCCCTCAAGTTGGCTGGTTCTGAATTTCAGCACAAAGCACTCTTCTTGCTTTTATTCAATACTTCTAATCATTCAGGCCTCTGGTTTTTTTTTTTTTTTTTTTTCTGTCTCTCCCCCAAAATGAAGTCTTTTGAAGGCAATCTTATCTTTTTCCCCATCTTATTTCCCAAAACATATGGCTTTGAACATAGTAAGTGATCTAAAGTCTGATGAATGTATGAAAGAATGATAAAAAATGAAATGAATGCCCACTAGGTAACAAAAAGTTAGATAAACAAATTGCCCTTCTGATGAGGAAACTATGGGTTAAAACATTTTCACAGAAAAGAAAGACGTTGATTGCAGTTGACAAATGTAGAATTATTCAAAGTACAATCATCTCATGTACCCGAAAGTATGTGGGGAGATGTTGGATATTAGAGAGCATGCTTGATAGAGGAGGTAGGTTCACCAAGGGTGGTTTCCTTCTGAATTTCGAATCTGTAATGCCGTAATGCTCATAAGTCTGCTGTCCCTCCAGCCACATAAAGGTGTAATTGACAGATGCCTTACGCCCTCATAAAGTTCTACTGGCAGAGCATCTTCTCCCAGGAAGAGAACTAGGATGTGAACTGCCAAGCTTTGCCTCCCTGACTATTTCCACTTCACCGACTGATCAACCTCATTCTTGTAGATATAATTTTATTTGCATCCAGGCCTGGTGTGCTGTGATTCATGGGGTCGCAGAGTCGGACACGACTGAGCGACTACACTGAACTGAACTGAATTCACTCATTTGGATGACCTTCATGTCTTGTTGACCTGGGAGACCTCTAGTCTCTCTCAGATAACCCACATATCTAGATCTAATAAGGCTTGATTTTATAAGTGAACTCTGAGGTTAATCTTATTTTCTTCATCTCACAGTTCATGGGGACCTAACTGCTCTTTCTTCTCTCCCCCTTCCACAATGTGCTTCTAAAAGATTTTGAATAACTTCAGAATGACACATCTGTTTCAAATTATTGGAAAATATAGTTATGAATATGGGGGTGAGGGCATCAGGGACTCTTCTTACTTAACATGTGCTTTTCCACCCTTTTGTGTCAGAATGACTATACAGAAAGCAATTCCAGCCTCCTTAGCTGTCCAGAGTGAATTAAACTTAAGTATTAGCATACTGATTTACTTTGGCCCATGAAATATGCCATTCCACTGTTGAGGTGATATGTCATTTTTTTCATTTTTAAAACAAGTGAAAAATCCTTATTATTCTTTCCCTTTTGCTACAGCAGCTTCATAAAGTGGGGCATCTGTCATCCTGGGTTTCTGGGTAAGGATGTTAAGAGCCAAATATCACACCATTCGCCATCATGAAATGTGAATTTGGGAGACAAATGAGACACTGAGATTCCGTGGCTATCTCTGTTGTTGTTTAGTCACTAAGTCATGTCTGACTCTTTTGTGACCCCATGGACTATAGCCTGCCAGGCTTCTCTGTTCGTGGGATTTCCCAGGCAAGCATACGGGAATGAGTTGCCATTTCCTTCTCCAGGGGATCTTCCCAAATCAGGGGTCAAACTCACGTCTCCTGCATTGGCAGCAGATTTTTTTACCACTGAGCCACCTGGGAAGCCCCCTCTTCCAGCACAGGCTAGCCTATTTAGACCCAGGTAAGCTTAGGGTTATCATTTGCCCCACACACCCCACCCCCACTTGCAATTTTGTACCAACAGATAAAGAACTCGTTCAAGTACGTGGTCATTTAGTCAGCTTAGAAACTTTTCATCATTGAAATGAACAGACTCCAATAACGATCTATTCATCTCCAACAGTAACTTATGAGCTTTCTTAATATGAATCAGGAATTCTGGGGTTGATTGGCTATAATTCTGCCAAGTTAGAATTCTGGGGCTCACAAAACAAAACTTGATCCTGGATGAGTTCACCAAGATAACTCTCCCCTTTTGAAGATTTTTTGAAAGAGCCAGGTGGCTCTTTATGCAATATTTAAGCTATGCCCACTCTTGTTTATTAGAGGCATCAACAATAGTCATTGATGTTTTAAACTTGAACATCCTACTAGGATAATACATTCCATGTATGTAAAGGGCTGAATCCCTATAATACACCAGGTCATATGTGCTTTTATATGTTGTTTTTGTTCAGTCGCTGTCATGTCTGACCCTTTGTGATCTCATGAACTGGAGCACGCTAGGCCTCCCTGTCCTTCACTGTCTCCTGGAGTTTGCTCAAATTCATGTCCATTGAGTTGGTGATACCATCTAACCTTCTCATCCTCTGTCACCCGCTTCTCATTTGTCTTCAGTCTTTCCCAGCATCATAGTCTTTTCCAGTGAGTCAGCTCTTCTCATCAGTGGCCAAAGTATTGGAGCTTCAGCACCAGTCCTTCCAATGAATATTTCAGGGTTGATTTCCTTTAGGATTGACTGGTTTGATCCCCTTGCTGTCCAAGGGACTCTCAAAAGTCTTCTCTAGCACCTCAATTCGAAAGCATCAAGTTTTTAGCGCTCAGCCTTCTTTATGGTCCAACTCTCACATCTGTACATGACTACTGGACAAACCATAGCTTTGATTATACAGACCTTTGTCTGTAAAATGATGTCTTTGCTTTTCAATATGTTGTCTAGGTTTGTCATAGCTTTCCTTCCAAGAAGCAAGCATCTTTTATACTCATTCTACTCTATAATTCTCTTACATGATAATAAGGTATATTGATCTATACTTACTTTCTAGAGGAGTGGCTTACTTAAGTAATGTCATTGTGCAGCTTATATGAAGCCAGAATTTTAACCCAGTTATTCTAACTCTAAAGCCAGGAGGCATTATACACAGTAAAGGATTTTATTGGATGCTTATTATTCAGCTACAAGAGGAGCCTATCTCCTACATGCAGTGATCTGGTAAACATGTCCCTGTTTACCCTCTCTCTATGGAACTTAATTTGATATACTTTGAGTACATAATACCTCTATTTTTCATTTTATTCATTAGTAAGAATGAACAATACCCCATAATGAGACTAAATAACATAATTCCTATGGAGCCAAGTGAGTCATATGCAATAACTTGCAAGAAACACCCAAATAACTCTAAAGGATGATAACTGAATACGTGTTGTGACACAAATATGCTTAACTCATTCCAAAATGGCTTACTCTGACTACGTATCAATAATGATTTTTCTTAAATAAGTAGGCAATATGTACGGCTATCAGAAGTCAGAGCTGTAATATTTCTGCCTTAAGACAGAAGAGGCAGAGTAGAAGCAACTGTGAACACAGCTGTCCATGTTACTTTGCTCTGTATTTCTCAGTGCCTCATGGTACCCCAACCCTGACTGCTTTGGCTCTGGTCTTAGAGCCTTAGTTCTAACTTTGATTGTTGGGCTAGATTCTTTGGACAACAATTTCTATACCCAAAGGACTATAGTCTGGATCACAGAATTAGCCCTTGCTCATGCTTGCAGGGCATTTGGATCTCATTTTAGGTGATGCCCTAAACTCATACCACACCCTACTTTCCCGGCTCCCTCTGTAGGGATAAAGAGACTTTGAAGACCCCATCTGTGCTTGCTGAAAACATCTATTCACCTTAAAAGTTAGCAAATACATGCTAATGAAAGTCAACATGGTGTCACTGAAACAAGGTAGGGTTAAGAGAAACCCCATGGGCTCAGACTCAAACAAATTTGTTGACAGATTGTCTCTGCCTTTTGCTATCCACAAGGTTATCAAATTTTAGAGCCTCAATGTATTCATCCATTAAATGGAGACTGTAATTAACTACCTCACAGAGATTTTGTGGAAAATAAACAACAACAGAAACAAGAGATCATATGAAGTTCCTAGCACAGTGTAGAAGCATAGTGGGTGCTCAGTCAATATTAATTCTTGTCCTTCCCCCTCTGTGTTAGTCAGGATAGGTTAGGTTTATTGTAGGAATACAGTAAATCTCAGTAGCTTAATAAAATTAAGCTTATTTCTCACTCATACTACATCATTGCAGGTCAGCAGGGCACACTGTTCTACATACCCACTCAGGGATCTATTTAGAATGAAAGTGAAGTAAAAGTGTTAGTCGCTCAGCTGTGTCCAGCTCTTCACAATCCCATGGACTGTAGCTTGCCAGGTTCCTCTGTCCACAGGATTTTCCAGGCAAGAATACTGGAACAGGGTGTCATTTCCTTCTCTGGGGATCTTCCCAACCTAGAAATCGAACCCAGGTCTCCTGCATTGCAGGCAGACTCTTTATTGTCTGAGCCACCAGGGAAGCCCAGACTCCATATTCTGTTACTACATTATGTCTGTGTCAGGGCAAAAATATACTAGAGGAGAGATGCACTGATATTACTTAGGGCTGGGCATGACACATACCACTTTTCCCACAATCTAGAACTAGCCATGTGACTGATTCTAACTACAAAAGGGTAAACGATATAGAGGGACAAGTCAGGTAACACCACTCTATTTGCCATTTCTTCCCTATTCCTCTACAAGAAGTAGATCTCAATAAGCTATTGACTGACACATGTGTTACCTGTGAGTAGGCCTTCTAACAGATCTTCAGCAAGGCTTAAGCAACTAGGATTTGGAAGACTCTGCTTCATTAGATCATTCACCCCAACTAAGGTTAAACCCAAATTCAGTGAGTTCCAGTGAAGATTGGCCAAAATCAATATATGATGTTTCCTTTTTTCTCCTCTGAACAAACTATTCAATATCAGAGCAGCCTTTTCAAGGTGATTACCAAATAAGCTTTCTGAATCTGCTTTTTGATAGGTCCCTCCTAGGAGTACAGCAAGATTAAGTCCCCAAATTTCAAGGTGGTGTGAATCACTATGTTGATTATTTATATGTCAATATTAAAAATAAGATGAACTCTATCTATTAAAAAACAGGTGTAAAAATCTGCCTGAAATAACAGTTTTCATTCCTAGAGACAGAAGAAAGGTAGAAAGTTGTTTGAGCTAAGGCAGGACAGTATCCTATGAATAATGGAGCAACATCCGCCACTAAGGAATCTCATTATCACTGGCTTAAAAAAATCAGAAGGACTTTCCTGGTGGTCCAGTGGTTAAGAATCTGCCTGGCAATGCAGGGTACACGGGTTTGATCCCTGGTCTGGGAAGATTCCACATACCATGGAGCAATGAAGCCTGTGTGCCACAACCACTGAGCCCGGGCTCTGCAGCAAGAGAAGCCACTGCAATGAGAAGCCCATGTTCTGCACCTAGAGAGTAGCCCTCACTCACCACAACTAGAGAAAACCCGCATGCAACAGTGAAGACCCAGCGCGGTCAAAATAAATAAATAAATAAATATATATATTTAAGTCAGAAGCTTCAAGGTAAAGTACAGAAACATCTTTCTATCCATTCAATATCTTATTCAGCAGTTATTTGGTACATGCTATGAAACACTGAACATAAAAAGATAAGCAAGACTGTATTCTCAGTAAGTTCACAGCAATGAAAAACATGCCTCATCCTAAACTGATGACGTAGTACAATTAAGACATCCCTCCATAAGCAGAACGTAGATTTTTCTCTGTCTGACTTGGAAAAGCCAAGAAAAATCAATATAAGAAATCGACACACTCAAATTGGGAGTTAGTATAGTAGGGCAAATTATACAGAAAGTTTTGGCTTCAGAAGAAATATCCAGCTGTCATATCTGACTTCATCTACCGAGTTGCTTAGGCAACCAGAAAATGCAAGAAAAACATTGGGAAAATGTTCTTAATGGTTAATCGATAGCAATTTAGTATTTCTTTTCAGATTCTGAATTTGTCTGAAAGTTATTGTTTTTCTTGGTTCTTAAATGTATGGTTTCCAAAGGCAATAAAATTCATCTAAGTAACCCAAGATAAACCACAAACTCAGTGATTATAAAATTACTGTTTATTTTAAAATACTTAGGATATTGCCCAGTATAAGTAAAATACTCAATAAAATTTAGTCACTGTGATTATATTTGCAGAATAATTAGCATTATTATCATCACAATCCCACCAATAAACAAAGGGACAAAAACTGTCTTTGGATATACAGCTGACAATCAGTAGGTAGAATAGTTTACATGTATTTTTGTTATCACATCTCTAAAGTAATATAAAGCTTACTCACTTCAGCACAGCCTAATACTGTAGGTATTTTTGGAAATTTTTTCAATTCAAATTCTCCGATTATAACATCTGCAAGATACTGTGAAATACAGTAAGATTCTGATGCAGTGCTGGTAAGAATATTAAGAGAACTACAGAGATACATATAGTGAGATATTGGGCCAGAGGAGAATTGAAGAAAACCATTGGGATTCAATAAAGGACATGGAGAATGAGGAAAGGCTCCATAGAGAAGCTACCATTAAAATGGCATTGAAAAATAGATGGGAGGATTTCAACAGGCTGAGATAAAGGAGAGTTAACCAACTATCTGGGAGAAGTGAAAATATATTCCAAATGAGCAAGCATAGAGGCAAAAAAAAAAAAAGGCATAATATGTTCCAGGAAGATAATCTCATTTCACTGGAGAAAAGGGATTATTGGCAGATGTAGCTGGAGATGTAGAATTAAACCAAATTAGAATTAAATTTGAATAGCAGAGAAAAAACTAAATAAATCCATAGGTATCAAATAATGCTATATTTATATTTGTGGTCTCTTTCCCTCACTTTCATAAAAGGACCCTCCAAGCTGTCGGCTAAATCCAAGAAACCAAAACAAAAAGACAGATTGACCCAGAGTTCAGTCTTTGGAATTACAAAATAAGCTATTGAAAGGCAAAACCAGGGAACAAAGGGAACTTCTGCAAAGAGTTACACTGTAGCAATGGAACTGGAAGGAGAATCAGAGACAGAAAGAGGCCTCACTAGAAGCATTTAGGGACTTTACTAGAGAAGACGCCTAGGATCTGGCAGGGTATTACAAGTAGAGTGTCGATGGGAATGACCTCCAGATCTGGTCAAAGTTGAGGGGAGCCTTGTTGACGGCTGTGGTCAAAGCCAGGATGGGAGCTGCATGGGAGCTGTGCTAATGAAACCTTAGAGCCTTGTCAGTCTTTAGTCTCTTTACTGTAGGATAGAGGGGTTTTGAACTGTGGTGCAGGAGAAGACTCTTGAGAGTCCCTTGGACTGCAAGGAGATCCAACCAGTCCATCCTAAAGGAAATCAGTCCTGAATATTCATTGGAAGGACTGATGCTGAAGCTGAAGCTCCAGTACTTAGGCCACCTGATGTGAAGAGCTGATTCATTGGAAAAGACCTGATGCTGGGAAAGATTGAAGGCGGGAGGAGTAGGGGATGACAGAGGATGAGATGGTTGGATAGCATCACTGACTCAATGGACTTGAGTTTGAGCAAGGTCCAGGAGTTGGTGATGGACAGGGAGGCTGGCATGCTGCAGTCTATGAGGTCACAAAGAGCCGAACACAACTAAATGACTGAACTGAACTGATGGGTTTTCTGGACTGGGACTTGTCTATAGAAGGACCTCGTTCCTTGGCCCACAGACTTGGATGGATTTCCATCTTAACTGCTCTTCTGTGTGTGACCAGAACTCCTCAGTTCCCCATGATCAACAACACTTGGAAGACAGCTTTCTCTACTTGCCCATCACTGTCTCACTGCCTCTGAGCCAGAAAGTGAGCTGGAATACAACGGAGTGGTGATTACATGAAAGAGGGCTTCACTTTGGATACATTAAAGGGACTGGACACTGGTAGGAACCTGTTCTAAAGGTGAAGAAGAATGAATAATGACAGGGTTGGTGGAAGTAACAAGTACTGTAGATTATCTGAGATGCAAATAAACTATAATTTTACACTAAATGTATATTTAATGTTGTTATTTATAGTTATGACCCAATAAACTAAATTATAACGTAAGGAATAAAGATATGCTTCCTATTCTTCAAGAGTACTTGTCTAAGGTATATTAACTGGGATATGCAAAGATGAGACCTGGTCTGCCATAATTGCTCAAATGTCCAGTAATAGTAGGACTTCCCTGGTGGCTCAGACAGTAAAGTGTCTTGCTTACAATGCGGGAGACCTGGGTTCCATCCCTGGGTTGGGAAGATCCTCTGGAGAAGGAAATGGCAACCCACTCCGGTATTCTTGCCTGGAAAATCCCATGGACAGAGAAGCATGGTGGGCTACAGTCCACTGGGTCACAAAGAGTCGGACACGACTGAGCAACTTCACTTTCACTTTCACTTTCAGTAATAGTAGCAGTTCAGAATTCTCAGAAATATCAGATAACTTTATCCAAATCTATATACCCGGTAAGTTGCAGAAAAGGCTCGAATCAATTGCTTTTCCTCTTTCCACAGTACCACAGATCCATCTTCCATTGCTTTGTCTTTGACGCTTAAAGGATAAAGACAGTTTAAAATTTATGATACTATAAAACAAACTGCACGGTAGTATTTTTCTCTTCTTCTGTTAGCTATTATCTGTCTTTGGTTTAAACACTCATTATTTATGTATCCAAGAATAATGGTGATTCTTTATTCTTCATTTGAGGTATAGGCCCCATTATTTGCATACTCTATTCCCCTTGAGTATTACCATCTATTTTTTTCTTGTATGCATGCATGCTAAGTCGCTTCAGTTGTGTCTGACTCTTTTTGACCCTATGGACCGTAGCCCAGTAGGCTCCTCTGTCCATGGAGTACTCCAGGCAAGAACACTGGAGTGGGTGGCCATGCCTTCCTCCAGGGGATCTTCCTGACCCAGTAACTAAAGCTGCAGCTCTTGTCTCTTTTGTCTCTTGCATTGGCAGGCAGGTTCTTTACCACGAGAGCCATCTGGGAAGGTGACTTTTTTCTTGACTTATCCACTATCCTTACTTAAAAGTTGCTTCTTAATTATTTTCACTGCTTTCTAGTGAAGGAAGCACAAGATACCTTATGATAAGCAAGTGCAAGCTTGTTTAAATTCTCAGTGTATACTTGCCACACTAATTTTTTAATAAGAATATATTAGATGCGGCTTATGTCTGAATCACTTAGCATACCTTGTCAAAATTAGACTCAACAATTTCCTTCCTCAACTTCCACTTTTGTTTTTTCAAACTTCTCATTAGCACCATCTACCCAATTACCTCAGTTTGAATCCCGAAAAGCTTTTTTGAAACCTCTTTTCTTGTCCCAAACATAATAAGCTTTCAGCTGTTTTCAATTATATTTCTATAATTTCTCTTATATCCTCCTCCTCTTTTTCTTCCCCACTACCATGACCCTAATGAACACCAGTCACTTTTAATCATGGTATTTTGACATGCGGCTTTGTCATTCTTGGATGAGGAAAAGAGTAATGAGATGGACATAATTTTAAAAATAAATTAGAAAAAAAATTAAGTACATCCTCATAATAATAGCAGTCTTACTTGCCTACATCCCTCTCTCTACACTTTATTGAGAGTAAAGAAAGGAGTAGAATTCCAGCTATTAAGATGTTGAAGGTACATTCCTCAGGTTACATCCTTGGTCTTTATGGATATAATGTCATCCTTCAGTTGGGTTTTGACAGAAACCAAGTTTGACAACAAGAGCCAAACTATCACTTTGCTTCCAGTTTGCTTTTCCTCTAATTCATCCTATATGCTGCCAGAAGATCACTTTTCTTAAAGAAAGAACAATTCTCTGAAAACATAGTGTCCATGTTTAAAAATATCCTGTGGTCCCCACAACCCAGGGTAGAGTCCAAATCCCTCATGTTGAAATACTGAGCTCCTTCAACCTAGCCTCATCTTATTATTTTGTTCCTAATAATTTTTCTCAGTCACTCCTTATTTCAACCAAACCAAAATGCTGGCTATACCCTTCCACATTAATGTCAATAGGACACCTCCATTCATACCATTCCTTCTTTCTGCAGTGGTTTGCATGAACTTGTCCATGCATCCAAGTACAACCAAACATTTAATCCCCAGCTCAAAACTACATCTTCCATGAAACCCTTCCTATCATTCATGTTCAAAATGTCTCTTCTTCATAACTCTGAATTCTTTCTATCATGTATGAGCATTATTTTTGCTTGAGGAGGAAGAGGATGATACAGTAGAGAAGGAAAAAAAAAAAAAAAAGAGGAAAATGAGGAGGAAGAAGTGGAAGAAAAAGATGGCCAAAAAAGTTGGAAAAAGAACAAGAGGAAGAATTAAAGGAAAGATGGAAGAAAATGAAAGATGTTTCAGAAGTGTCTGAAGGAACTCTACTAAGAAAGAGTATGAAAAAGGCAACCTTTAGCAAATCTTGGAAATTCAGAATGTTTGGTGGTTAATAAGAACATGAGCTCTTAAGTCAGAGAAAATGGGCTCAAGCCCCAGCTCTCTAACCTGCTGGATTGGTCATACTGTGTGCTATGCTCAGTCGCTTCAGTTGTGTCCAACCCACTGTGACCCAAGACTGTATCCCGCCAGGCTCCTCGTCCACAGGATTCTCCAAGGCCAGAATACTGGAGAGGGCTGTCATTTCCTCCTCCAGGGGCTCTTCCCAATCCAGGGATTGAACCTGCATCTCTTAGGTCTCCTGCAGTGGCAGGCGGGTTCCTTACCACTAGCACTACCTGATGTGCTAGATCTCTCATATCAGGCAAGCACAGTTTTGTCATCTGCAAAATGGAAATAATAATAGTAGCTATCCCACAAGACTGCTGCGAGGATTAAGTAAGATTGTATTAGTGATGTGCTTAAGACAGAATCTGGCATATGATTTTGAATTATATAAATTTAAACTGTGATACAGTACAAGAAATGATTTTACAATTTCTCTTAAAATAGGAAGAGGGTAGCTGAAAATCAGGGGAAGAGCTGAAATGTATACATTCCAAATACCAATACTGTAAAGTGAATGAGGGGTGAGCAGCAGTCAGGGCAGCAGAAAGTATAGAGAACTTTGTCTTAATTCAATCATCTACTGGCATCTGTTTAATCATAGCTCTTGATGACTTTTGCTGCTGCTGCTGCTGCAACACTTCAGTCGTGTCCGACCCTGTGCGACCCCATAGATGGCAGCCCACCAGGCTCCCCTGTCCCTGGGATTCTCCAGGCAGTAACACTGGAGTGGGTTGCCATTTTCTTCTCCAATGCACAGAAGTGAAAAGTGAAAGTGAAGATGCTCAGTCATATCCTACTCTTAGTGACCCCTTGGATTGCAGCCTACCAGGCTCCTCCATCCATGGGATTTTCCAGGCAAGAGTACTGGAGTGGGTTGCCATTGCCTTCTCCCTTGATGACTTTTAGTGGATTTGGGGTCCCTAGAAATAAGCTATTGATATCTTCACAGACGGAGAAGGCAATGGCACCCCACTCCAGTACTCTTGCCTGGAAAATCCCATGGACGGAAGAGCCTGGTAGGCTGCAGTCCATGGGGTCGAGGAGAGTCAGACACGACTGAGTGACTTCATTTTCACTTTCGTGCATTGGAGAAGAAAATGGCAACCCACTCCAGTGTTCTTGCCCGGAGAATCCCAGGGACGGGGGAGCCTGGTGGGCTGCCGTCTATGGGGTCGCACAGAGTCGAACACGACTGAAGTGACTTAGCAGCTCTTCACAGAAAACAAGCATATTAGCAACTTCCTGTTGGTCAACAGGAATAAGCAAAAAGAGTAGAGGCCTGAGCAGAAGAAGCTCAGATTTAAAGAGCAGATCTAAAATCACCATGTGACCCAAGAATACCACTTCTGGGCATATACCCTGAAGAAACCAAAACTGAAAAAGACATATGTACTCCAGTGTTGAATGAAGCACTAATTACAATAGCCAAGACATGGAAGCAATTTAGATGTCTATTGACAGATGAATGGATAAAGAAACTGTGGTACATATATATAATGGAATATTACTCAGCCATAAAAAAGAACACATCTGAGTCAGTTCTAATGAGGTGGATGAAGCTAGAGCCAATTATACAGAGTGAAGTAAGCCAGGAAGAGAAAAACAAATATAATTTATTAATGCATATATATGGAATCTAGAAAGATGGTACTGACGAATCTGTTCACAGAGCCAGCAATGGTGACACAGGCATAGAGAACAGACTTACGGATAGGGGTGGGGGAGAAGAGGGAGAGGGTGAGACGAATGGAGAGAGTAGCATGGAAGCATATACACTAACATTTGTAAATAGATGGCCAATGGGAATTTGCTGTATGACTCAGGGAACTCAAACAGGGGCTCTGTAGTAATCTAGGGGTGGGGGAATGGGCAGGAAGTGGGAGGGAGTTTCAAGAGGGAGGGGACATATGTATACCTATGGTTAATTCATGTTAATGTATGACAGAAATCAAACCAATATTGTAATCATCAATCAATTTAAAATAAATATTTTTTAAAATAATAAAGACCAGATCTAATGCTTTTGAAAAAGTCTGGGTTTTTCATAACATCTTACAAAACAAACTTTTTGGCCAAGCCCATGCCTATGTGTAGTTCAAAACCCAATATGACCCAGTTCTCTTCCCTTGACATTCTCTGTCTTCTAGAGTCTAGAGAGTAGGAGCAATAACAGCTGACACAGCTTGTTTTCCTAGATTTTCTAAACGGTGTGTGTGTGACTTCACTTAACTCTTACCAACTCTCTAAGATGGGTTCTGTTACTATCTTTACTTTGCATATTGTGAAACAGGCTCAAAGAGACAAACATTTACTCAAGCGGTCTAAAAGTGGAAAAACTATGGTGTGAAGCCAACTAGGCATGCTCCAGTCCTGTGCTGTAAACAATTAAGAGGTATATTCTGCACCCCCGTGTCACCTCAGTGGTAGAGTTCCATAATTTCCTTTCTACTCCTATCTTTTCTGCTTCTCAGTCATGGAAATGCACACATAATAAGTGAGAAGAAGCATTTACCCATGACTTATCCCTGCCATCTCTAGGTCAGAAGATCCTGAAGAGGACATCCTCTGAGTCATACCAGCCCATTGCTAAGGCTATATTTTGCTTTCCATTCTAGGTTCATTCAGTAAATATTCACCCAGCAATGGTTGGTTTGTGACTCTTGATTTAAAGGTGGAGTTGGCTAATGATAAATCACAACAGGACATGTGATTTAAAACCTTTGAGTCTTCCTTTTCTCATCTGTACACTATGGATACTGATGATGCCTTCCTTGACTCTCTTATTAGATCTATTTTGTGCTTTCTGTTATACTTTGGGGTGCAGACCTTATTTTAAAAGATCTATGTCTTTATCCTTATTACAGTGCCTGGATTTTAATAGATAGAGATGTTTGGACTAATTAACTGATGAATAAGTGAATAAAAAATGATTAAACACTTTGAATGACATACAAAAGCAATTATTTCCCAACTGCCAAAGGAGTGAGAAGAGAGAAATCAGCAAGGCTAAGATGCCAGAGCTACACCTTGATGTAAAAGCAAGAGTGGGAAGAGACAGAATGTCAGGACACATTGCTAGTGTTGGAGGAAATATGACACAAGTGACAGATATTAACAAGATGGAGCCCCAGTCCAGGACAGGGAAGGAGGATAATTGTATGACCACATCTGGCTTATTATAATCGAGTCTTCCTTTTGGCTCTAACACAGCTGCCCTAAAGTAGTAGTCTTTGAGAAATGTTTTCTGGATGATTTCTGATGGCCAGAGCAAGTGGTAGTTTTGCTCATGGCCTGCAAAGCCTACCTCAAAGTTCTAAAAATATTTTCAGCTCCCACTTGCAACGGAGTTCCATGGTTCTTAAAAATTACAGAAATGTTCTTCTCGCTATTACCCTCTCTAAAACTTTCACACTGTCAAGGTCAAACAGGGTTTTCACCTAATGCATTTTCTCTGGTGCTCTGGCCTGATCCTTGACTCAGCATCTTTTCCAAGATCTACATTCACATTTACATCTTTTGATTTCATATGGTGGGGAAGTTTACTACTCTCCTTTTTATCACATGTGGCTGTTAAAGAAAAGGTTTGTGGTGTTTTAGATGCTTTCAAAAGGCATTTTAAATACACATGAGGTAAAAAATTATGATACAACAGAAGTTATAAAATGAGGTATTGATTTAATTTCACACACCGGAGAGATAAACTTAAGGCTTTTTAGGCTGGAATATATTACATTTCAGAACTGAGGCAACAACTGCTCCAGTATCAATAAAAGGTTTACATTTATTATTTTACCCCTACAGATTCCAAGAGCTGAACAATCTTCCTACCAAGCCAACTGCATATAACACATGATGATTTGATTCATATTAAGAAAAAAAAAAAAACTATAGTCAATATATCTGGAACCATCATAACAAGCTTCCCATCAGGCTGAACAAACCATTGTTAGCAGAATGGGTGATACAAATCCTGCCAAAAGCAAAGGAACCAGTTTCTTTTTATAGAACACACAGACTTTTGTACAGCCAATGTTCCACTGGATTAGTCTTTCTGGAATATTGAAAGTAGCCTGGTTAAGAACTCAGTCTTGATACTAGGCAGAGTTGAGTTTGAAGATTGGTTCTATCATTCTATGTCTGTTGGAGGCTGTATGTAGAAGATACTGAGTCCCTATAAAGCCTTAGTTTACTTAGCTATACAATGGCAAAAATAAAAGTACAAAACTCAGGACTTCTCTCACGGTCCAGAGGTTAAGAAGCTGCCTTCTAATGCAGGGGTTCAATCTCTGGCCAGGGAACTAAGATCCCACATGCCACAGAGCAACTAAGTTCGCTCACCGTAACTACTGAGCCTGTGTGCTCTAGAGCCCGTGTGTCATAACTAAAGAGAAGCCCACATGCCACACAGAAGATCACTCATGCCGCAATTAAGACCCAGTGCAGCCAAAAAAAAAAATAAA